>NW_028274813.1:6405454-6717045 GCF_037043125.1 Eumetopias jubatus | reverse complement strand
AATAAGGTGCTAACCCACAGGATTTCAAATGGATTTTTTTTTTCTTAGCATATACGTAAGGAAGGAAACAGTAATCCTCAGTAGGCATCCCACTTTTGAATGTGGCTCCCAGAGGTATAGGGCTGCTAACAGCCTCTACGTATATGGATATGAAGTGCTAACATAGCTACTTGAGAGCAGCCAAACAAGGTGGCTGCATCAAGGTGTTTCCTAGGAACTTCTGTGCAGGGAGAGACGGAAACTCTTTTGTAGCTTGGACCCCAATCAAGAAATGACTCCTCTCATCAATGTGAGTAGATCAAAACCAGACCATTGCAGCAACACATAAGCCCTGCGGCTCCCCTTCAGAGAGAACCCACTTGGTGGGAGGGACTGATGCTCCGAGAGAAAACATCGGGCTCTCATTTATCACAGGGAAGAAAAACCTTGCTCTTGTTCCCTTTCAGTGCATACCCAGAGTCCAGCAGGGGATGATTTTTACATGCTAACTTCAGCAAATCAATGCATCTGATGCTCTGAGATCACATGGAGAAAAAACTGGAATATTTACCCATGCCCACAGCGGCAGGACACAGGAAGGAGTGATGGCACGGGCTAATTGCCTGATAACACAGAATCCATAACTTCATATGTAAAAAGCTTTGGAAAATACAGAAGTGGCTGAACTGTACATTGCGACCCTAAAACAACATGGGAGGAACGCCAACAAGACATTAGAGCTGGGGCCACGGGAAAGGTGGAGGGCAAGGGAGAAAGAGGAGAGCTTTGGGGAGGGAGAAGCGAGAAATACTGGCAGGTCCCATCCAGTGTGATCACGGAATGCAATCAATGAACAGAAGGCCCTGATGAGGAAGACCCTAACTTGGAACAGTTGTAGAAGCCTTCAGTGCTCAAGGACACTGCAGCCCAGCACGCGTGCTTCTTATCCAATATCAGCATGCCATTTATACTCAAAAGAAGGCAGTTTCTCTCAATTCGGCCTCTACGGTGCTCTCCAGGAAACCCCAATGGCAGACTTTTCACGGCCTCTGCGCAGGCCTCCGGAAACCATATTTAATCATAGACGTAGAGGTCCTCATCCCGGGAGGTCAGTCATTACACCAACAATTGCCCGTGAGGAGAATCAGTGTATCCCTTGTTTTTGTGGTGAAATATATGAAAAAATAAATAAAATGCATTAATATTTTATTAACAACTATTAAGATCCACTAGAATAGACTATATTACTCTAGTAATAAAAGTGATCATAACATTATGGCAACAACAGTAAAAGCAATTGCTCTCAAACATTGCTGGATTTCTGCACACCAGGCCCTGTGGTGGCTCCCTGTTAACCAACACGGTGTGGGGGTTGGTGCTCAGTGCCTTTCAGACACTCTTGATAATTGCAGAGGAATTTCTGGCCTTCTGTTACCCTCTTGCCTCCAGGAGAGCTCAGGATATTCACTTCCCTGCCTTTGCTACAGCCAGGTCCCAGACTTGCCATGGGTTCCTCCAGATGTGCCCATAGGTTGCTGTGATGGTTCATTTTATCGATCAACCTGATTGGATGACAGGATGCTCAGGTATTTGTCGAAACATTATTTCTGGGTGTATCTGTGTGTTTCTATATGAAATTAAAATTTGAATCGGTGGACTCAGTTAAGCATATCGCTCTCCTCAGCGTGGGTGGGCATCACCTAACCTGTTGAGGGCCTGAATAGATCACAAATGTGGAGGAAGAAAGAATTCTGACTTTTCCTGCCTGATTATTTGAGCTGAGATATTGATCTTCTTTTGCCCTTATACTACCAGCTTTCCTGGCTCTCTGGCTGAGAGACGGAAGATCATTGGACTTCTTAGCTACCATAATTGCATAAGCAAATTTCTTATAATAACTATCCTTTTATACAAGCAATAGGAAGCTCTTGGTTCTGTTTCTCTGGGGAAGCCTAACTAACACAGATGCTGAGCTGGGCATTGAGAGACATGCAGAAGGGAGTGTTACACCCACTGCATTTTGCCTGCAAGGCTGCTGGTCGAGATCAGGCTTTTGGAGACGACAGCTGTTCCAAGGATGGCTGTCTGATAAAGAAGTGGCCCTGTGGTGGCTGTACCAGCAAGTCCTATAGGACGAGGTTCCTTGTCACCATGCAGCACACCATCAGAGCCAGCAGTGACCTTTTCCCATCAGTTCTGGAAACTTAATATGGAATCTGGTTCTGCAGACTTCTCAACTGTTCTACAAGATACTCAATAACCTTTCTCTTGTTTTGTTTTGTTTTTAACTGTTGCAAAATATGCATAACATGAAATTTTAATTTGCCACCTTAACCATTTTTAAGCACACAACTCAGTGACGCTAAGTACATTCACACTGTTATATATACCATCACCACTGTCCACCCCCAGACCTCTGTATCCTATGATATTCAAACCCTGTCCCCATTCAACACTAACTTCCCATTCCTCTTCCTCACAACCCCTGGTAAGCACCAGTCTACTTTCCTTCTCTGTGAATTTGACTTCTCCAGGTACCTCATGTAAATGAAATCATACAGTATTTGTTTTTTGTGATCGGCTTATGTCACTTAGTATAATACCCTCAAGGCTCATCCATATTGTAATGTGGCAGAATTTCCAAAAGACTGAGTAGTGTTCCATTGTATGGATATACCACATTTTGTTTATCCATTCATCTATTGACTACATTTAGCTTTATAGCATATGCGTATAACAATGATCAAGCCAACCACAGTGGAAAATATTTGTGGTGGTTCATTTTATGCATTGATTTGAGCCACAGGGTACCCAGATATGTGGTCAAACATTATTCTGGGCGTTCCTAAGGGTGAGGACGTTTTGGATGAGATTAACATTTAAATTGGTAGACTGACTAAAGCAAAAGGCCCTCTCTACTGTGGGTGGGCCTTGTCCAATCAGTTGAAGGCTTGCAGAGAACACAAAGGTTGAACCTCCCCAGAGTAAAAGAGAATTCCTCCTGCCTTTGAGCTGGGACATTGGCTTTTTCCTGCCTTTAGACTCAAGCAGAGACATTAATTCTTCCTGTGCCCCAAAACCTTCTGGCCTCTGGCCAAAAGCTACAACATGGACTCTCCCGGTTCTCAGGTCCTACAGATTCAGACCATCTGCTTTCCTGGGTCTCTAGCCTGGGTCTCACCCCACAGATCTTGGGACTTGCCCACCTCCATAATCATGTAAGCTGATTCCACATATATGCATATACGTACAAACATATAATATACAATGTAATATTAACTATATAATAGATAACTATAATTAAATTTATTATTTTTATAATTATATATAATATAGTGTGTGTGTGTGCATGTGTGTGTACTGGCTCTGTATTGCTTCTGTTTTTCTGGAGAACTCTGGCTAATACACCATCCCACTGTGTGGTTCAGACGTAACACTTTTGATAGACTCAGAAACCCTTGAGGTCAAGGGCCACTGAGGTGAAGGAATCAGAGGCAGGTACGTGGAAGTGAACCTTTTTGCAAAGTGGTGCTGCCAAGAGTCTGGTGAGTATCTCCCCTTAAAAACTCTTGTCTTGGGGCGCCTGGGTGGTTCAGCTGGTTAAGCATCTGCCTTCGGCTCAGGTCATGAGCCTGGGGTCCTGGGATCGAGTCCCGCATCGGGCTCCCAGCTCCGCGGGGAGTCTGCTTCTCCCTCTCCCTCTGCCTCGCCCCCTCCCGCTTGTGCTCTCCCCCTCTCTTTATCGCACTCTCTCTCAAATAAAGAAATAAAATCTCAAAAAACAAAAAACAAAACTCTCATCTTGGTGTATTAGTTTGCTAGAGCTGCTTTAACAAAGTACCACGGACTGAATGGCATAAACAGAAATGCGCCGTCTTATAGCTCTGGAGACCAGAACTCAGAAATCAGGCTGGCCTCCCTGGGGTTGATTTCAACTGAGGGCTGTGAGGGAGAATCTTCACGTTTCTCTCCTAGGTTCTGGTGGTTTTCTGGTGACCTCAGGTGTTACTTAGTTTGTAGAAACATTGCCCGACTCTTCTGTCAGCTTTCTGTCATGTTCTCGCTGCATGCTTCTCTGTGTCCAAATGTCTCCCTTTTGTAAGAACACCAGTCATATTGGATGAAGACCTGTTCAACTCCAGTATGACTCATCCTAACTTAACTAATTACATCTGTGATGATCTTACTTCCAAATAAGGTCACATTCTGAGGTGCTAGGGGTTAGGACATCAACGTACAGATTTTTAGGGGACGCAATTCAACCCGTAACACCTTGGTGAGTATTGTTTGTCTCTGAGCATGTGACACCTAGCTATCTGGGCATACTCCCATCCATTTGCACTTAAAGAGTCTCCCTTCCACCTGCCGATTGCAGACATGACCTTGGCAAAGCCCGGAAGTAACACAAGCTCCATCTCCCCATTCCTTTTCCTGGCCTGGGGTGGATGCAATGCTGTACATGCATTATTGATAGACCCCAAGCTTGCCAAGCAGTCTGGCTCTGTGTGTGTGTGTGTGTGTGTGTGTGTGTGTGTGTGTGTGTGTGTGTGTGTGTGTTGTAGAGAGAGAAAGGCAGACAAAAGACACGGACATGGATGACACCTGGCACAGCAGGGGGCGGTGGGGGGGGTCCTGCTTTCATTAAGAACATGCTTTGCCTGTTTTCCAAGGGCACGCTTGGCAGTGGTTACAAAGCAGTGCAGGGTGGAGGTGGCTTGGAACTCTGGGGCGTACCTGCGAAATGAAGAGTGTATGCTTCCTTGGTAATCTGCTTTCAAAGGCCTAGTTCAGCAGTGCCCTTCACACCCCCTCACTTGGCTCCATGTCACCTACACACAGCTTGGTGGCTCTGCATCTTCATATGCCTCTCTCACTTCCTCCTACCCCCCCCCCCTTTCTTTCCCCTTAATGCTCACAGGTCCTCCTGGAAGACTCAACCACTTACAGTTGTTGAGTGATTAAATATTTATAATCAGGGCAATGAGTGAGGTGTTGAATAATAAATGCTAAGGTTGAAGCGGCCTTAGATAATTTCTGCAGATTTCTTCATCCATGGCTTCTTTGATTCTAAGGCAAAAAAAAAAAAAAAATCCTTTAATTAACTTTTTCTTTTTTTTTTTTTTTGGGTGCAGCTGTGACAGTTGATAGGCCTTCATGGCTGTTTTGTTCATGAACCGCTGCCCTGCCATAGGGCGTTTTCCGTCAAGCCCCCAGCCCCCCAGACATGTAGATCCCTCTTGGTGAGGTGGATCATCTCTCATTTGTTTCTGAACACTCAAGGGGAATGCATTTTTTTTTTTTTTTTAAAACTCAGATCTCTAGACCACGAATTCATTGTAACCATATCTGGATGTGGAATAGTTTTTGAGGCTCGCTAGCAATGGGAAGGGACCTTCCTTTTCACAGAGCTATACTAAGCAGCTCCTCTAGCATCGTATGCACTGTTGCATTTAATTTCTACCCCAACTCCATGTGGAAGCTACTAGCATCATTTTGACTTTTGCCATCAAGGAAGCCGAGACACAAAGAGTTTAAGTCATTTGCTCAAGGCCCAGAGTTGGACATTGGGTCTCGGATTAGGGTGAGCACTCCTCCAAGGAAGAGGCATACAAAGAACAGGGACGGAGCTCTCAGAGGCCCAGGGTGGAGGTGCCTGAGCGCAGAACAAACAGAGCGAGCCACTGTGAGAAAGGAAGACGGAAGAAAAACATCGGAATTGAAGAGCAAGTGGCTAGCTCTATATGGATAGGCCGGGCAGGCTTCACAGAAAAGAAGATATGCGAGCCCCAGTGGAAAAAAAAATTGTATAGAAGTCTGCCTGAGGATGAGCCAGGGACACACCGACTTTTCCATCTTTTGAATGATTCCAACCTGTCCACTTGAAATCCCTGCGCAGGGAACATATGGTAAAGGACATTGTGGTCAAACTATCTTTTCCTCTCTAGATGCACGTTCTAGGGCTGTATTCTAAAAAGCACAGAATCAGAAGGTATTTGAAGATAATTTACACATCTTCATTTTGACCAGTAGAAAACTTTTTTTACCTGCTGCAGACTGATTGCTTGTGTCTTGCCCAAATATCTGTGTTGAGTCCTATCCCTAGTGTAATGGTTTTAGAAGGTGGGGCGTTGGAGAGGTGATTGGGTCATGAGGTCAGAGCCCACACAAAGAGGATCCCCGCCCTTATAAAAGAGCCGCCTTGTCCTTGCTGCCCTGTGAGGACACAGTAGATGTTGGCAGTCCACGAACCAGGAAGCAGGCTCTCAGCCAACACCAAATTGGCCAGCATCTTGAACTCATGCTTCCCGCCTCCAGAACTGTGAGAAATAAATTTCTACTGTTTATAAGCCACCCAGCATAGGGCATTTTTTTGTAGCAGCCCAGGTGGACTAAGACATTATACAGCCTCTATAGTGATAATATCAGAAAAAATTTAATTTTTTTCCATGATTAGGGGCATTCTCCCTACAGAAAAGAATGCTGGGGGGAGGGGGAGAGGGGAAGTCATCTCCTCTGTGATGTAAAAGGAAAATTAAATTCACAACTAGAGCCAAAGACTGAGGGATACATATTTGTGTATTTGCTTTTATGTCTATTCTGATTTAAAGTGTGAAACCATAGTGTAGAGCCAGGATTTACCATGTTTGTAAATGGATCCATAATCTACCGTCTGCCATATTCTATCAGGTTTTCATTTCTCTTCCCATCTCCCCTGGAGGACATTGGCCCATCTTTTAGGAAACTGAGATGTCATCCTGGGTAACGAATTGATAGGGGGACAACCTGCAGGGACACAGACTTCTATATTCTCAACATTTTCCTTCTTGTTGGGACTAGGATGTCACTCCTTTAGGCATTACAAAAAACTTTTCTTTCCATGCCCTTGATGCAGAACATCAAAAACTTGTATTCTTGAATGTCATTGATGATTTTCTAAACAGAGAACTACCATAAATTCACATGCAAATCTTATTTATCGAGTGCTTCTCTGGGCAAAATCCTTTCTTAGAAGCATCTTATCCATGATAGTATTCAAAATTGTATAGGTGAGAAATCTGGATCTCAGAAAAAGTTCAGTGACAAGCCCAAGGTCACAACAGTGGAAATGATAAAAGTCAGGCTTCTGGGTCCAAATGTATCCCGGCTGCTCAGAGCCTGCTTATGCCAATGATTCATTTATGTAAATTTAAGACCTAATAGGGTCAGTGGAAACTTGAATGTGTTCCTTTTCAAAAATCTCAGTATGGAAACTCCTAATTCTCTAGAGCAATATTTCCCTAAAACTAAGCTTGTAGAGTATTCATTTTGCTATGAATTCTTGAGAAAAAAAAAAAAAAAAAGAGTTCTCTCAAACAAGTTTTGGAAATGTTGAATGAAACAAAGTTAAGTCAAAGTCTTTGCGCCTGGCATCCAGAGAACTTTTCATGCCCTGAGGTGTATCGTGGATTTCCGGGTGCATTTTCAGTGTTAAGTTTGCTTAACAAATACATAGGACTTTCAGGACAGCGATGGGGGCACGGGGATAAAATGGTAACTATGGTAGACCCTGTGCCCTATGCCCCAAAAGTTTCTACCAGGGCAGAGCAAACTTGAACTAGTAACTATACATCAGCTCCCTTCTGGTAGCTGTTCTAATTGCTTTTTACTTCTCCCTCAATCAATTTCTGTCCCAGAACAGCTACAGGCATTCAGGTCCATTTTTTTTTTTTTAATAATTACTAAGATTTTAACTTCTCTGAGGCCAAGTGACTCCTTCTTTATACCTGTTCAACTCCTGAGTACCTCCCACTTACAACAAGCAGACTATATATGAAATTTATTTGATGGCAACTTAAAATAGCAGTTAAGAGCCCAAGTTTGAATACTGGTGTTATCACTCGCTAGTTCTATCAGGTACATTATTTAATTTTCCTGAGTCTCAGTCTCTACTTCCGTACAATGTGGATAAAAATATACATTTAATATTGCTGTTGGGAGTGCCTAGCATGTGCCTGAGATGTGGTTAACAAAGGTCTCCTTAATGAGGCTCCCTAGACCTGCCGGCTTCAAATTGCAACCCCCATACATCCTCTCCAGCACTTCCAAACCCCCAACGCTTCTCCATTTTTTATTACAACTCTTATCACCTGCTAACATACTACATGATTTATCTCATTATTAGGTCTATTGTTCATTGTCTGTCCCCCAACCCCCATTAGCGCATTAGCAATAAGAAACAGAAGCCGCGGTCTGTTCTGTTTATTAATGTGTCCCAGGGATCAAGACAAGAGCCAGGCATAGAGGTGGTGCTCAAAGATATGTGCTGAATTAACCTGTGCAAATAGTAATTGTTCACCGAACATAAAGAGAGCTGTTACCTTGTAGACATCATACTAGGCATCTGGGAGGAGTAAGCAAAGGCCAGGGTAGGTCAGCACTGTGGGTGAATGTTCCCCAGGGCTTCAGGAGACTCCTCTAGGAAGAACTGGTAACACTTAACCTACTGTGCGTCTATCAGATAGATACCAGTGGGCCCTCACACAGGCTCTTGGGATTTGGCTGTATAAGCGAACCTGTAGGAGATAATAAACCCAAGATGTCGCACATGAAAAATCAGTACTCAGGTCAGAGTCGTAGCTTGCTAGGGAGGAGCCATTCTTTTCAAGCACAGTTTGCCAGCCACATGGTGCTATTTCTGAAGCCTTGCTCTTGACCGTGGGTGCCCAGAGCAGTAGCCCATGCTCCCACCTCTGCACGGCGAGGCAGGGTGCACGTGCAGAAGGGCTCTGTGCTACCAAGGTCTCTGTTTTATCCTCTTCTTGATGAGGGAAAGAGAGTAATTGCTAAGTCACCGAAGGCTGCAGAGATTTATCACCACTTGCCAAAGCTTGCTGATAAGTTCAAGACATCCTGATCCTAATAGAGGCCACTGCAGAGCATTAAGCAGGAAGCCCAGGAAGGTAGGATGAGTGCAGGGCGGGAGCCGGCACCAGGTAAAGATGACAAATGCTTCTCTGGGAGATTAATCCTTCCTGTAGTCCACTGTTAAAGTAATAAAAGGTTTATGATTCATTTCTTCCTTGATAATGGAGGAGACAATAAGTAATTACTGGATTTATGGCATTTGTTGTGTTAACTCAACCAATGAAGTATCCAGCGAAATTGTGCTTTGAAGCACCTTTGTTGTAGAATAATAGGATGAAAGCTTTAAAAAAAAAAAAAAACTGGCAGCGGCACCACGTGTCACATACGTCTATGGGTGGGGGGCATGACAACGGCCGTCTGAGACCTACAGTTCTGAGTGTTGTCACCCCTAGCTCCCCCACTCCATTCTCCCCAGAATTAATTCAGGGAAATAGGATCCAGCGTCCAGTGCTGAAGCTGCTTTTTCAGGAGCGCCTTCACCCTCTTCCTCAGCACGTGAACCACTCTTCCAGCACCTCAGAACTTGAAGGGTAGAGGGACTCATGCCATTGCTTGCTTGCTGTGTGTCCCACCTCAAGCTAGGACTGCCCTGAAGTCAGCGATGGGCCCTCTTGGCCTCCCCATCTCCCAGCCCTGAGCATGGTGGAGGCACTTCGATGCCCATCAGGGATGTTTGTGGAATTAATGGAGGTCTTAAAAAGACTCCATGGGCAAATGTTCTACCGTCACAGTGAGTAAAGGTCCCACATCTTCAGAAATGTTCAGGGTGAATGCTTAAATTCAATGAGTATGACCGTGGGTGTTTAGGTACATGGGTGTACGACCATGGGTGTATGACCATTTGTATATGTGTATGACCATGGATGCATGTAATTTAGGGAAAACTTTCAAAATATCTGACAGTAGAATTGAGTTTAGACAGATCACAGTGAATGTCAGGCCACATTAAAAATGTAATACACAGACACTGTAGAAATAGAGCCAAATTCTTACAAATTATACGGAATGATTAAGATAGATAACAAAAATACCTATTTGGAATCTGTATACACTTAGATTAGAACCAAATGCCTAGGCCAAGTGCTTGCATTACAATAGGCACTTAATATTTCTGGAATGAATGTAAAAAAAAATACACAAAAATGAAAACTGGTATTAAGGTGGCAAAAATATGTGTGTATGAGTTTAATTAACATTTATATTGTAAAATAGGTTAATTAAAATCAAATGCTTAAATGAGTGGCATTTCCGTGTGATATTTCATTATCTGTCTTCCTTTTTTTTTAAAACCAGAGCAAAACACAGGGTTCCCATACTTGAGAAGGTTAATATATGATTTGGTGGAAGGAAACTGAAAATGCTTGTCCCTTACTGTGCACTGTGGTTCCTGCGACTTCACAGTTTCAGCCACCCCACTGTCCCCACGTGGAGAAGGTCACCTCAGCCTAACATCACTCCTTGTTTTGTTTCCGGTGTTGCAGCACAGTGGGCCTCAACAGTTCCCCACGTTTTCGTATGCATAACCCCACATCCCAAATTTCACTCTCTCAAGACCCAAGTAAGAAACATAAACTCAACTTAGAGCTTAGGAACTTTCCCAAGGTCAAGCCATCATAATGACACCATTTGGGCATATACGTTTTTGCTTTCATTGGCCCTGGAGATTCCAAATTTTTCAGTCAGGCTGAAGTAGCACTTTGAATGATTGAAGCCCTGTTCATTTGCAAGCAAAAATTGTGACCATTATCTTTGAAAACTCATGAGAGTGGGACAACGGGAAGTAAACAAGGAACTTAAGCTGATTTATTGGATGTCAAACTCACCCAAAATGATGGTGACATATTCCCCACCCTGATTTACATGGCTAAAAGCTGCTGTTTAAACAATCAACTTCCATGGGCCTTGGTTCATGTCCTCTGAGGCCCATGGATTGGCTGTTAAAGTCATTACACGCTAACTGTGGCCTGCATGCTAAGTTGTGTTGGGCAACAATAGGAAAACAGAGTAACAAACGTGTCTATCAGAAAGCTAGAGTCTACTCAAAACTAAAGCCTCAAAAAAATGTTGATCTCTTAGTAGGTTGCTGTCCCAGTGTGGGTTCAAGAAAGTCGTGCTGGACTTAAGCTCAGAAGACGTAGGTTTTATACATGAAGAGGCTTTACTTCTTCATAGCCATGTGACTTTGGGGCCCATTGCTCTGAGTCTATAAGTCTCTGTTTACTCCTCATTCAGTGAATGTAATAATGGCATCTGCCTTGCTTGTGGTATAAATGGGGACTATAAGGCTTTCATGTTCCAAAAATTCCACTTCTGGGTATCATTCCAAAGGAGATGAAATCACTATCTGTCACTATCTCAAAAAGATTTCTGTACCCCCACCTTCACTGCAGCATTGTTTACACCAGCCAAGAAATGGAAACAATCTACGTGCCATGGAGGAATCAATAGAAAAAGAAATTGTGTGAGACACACACACACACACACACACACACACACACACACACACAGGACTATTACTCAGCCATTAACACAGGAGGAAATCCTGCCATTTGCAAAAACAGGGATGGCTTGAGTGCATTATGCTAAGTGAAATCAGTCAGATGGAGAAAGACAAATACTGAATAATCTCACTTACATGTAGACTCTAAAAACAGAAACCAAACTCACAGATGCAGAGAATGGGTTGGTGGTCTCTAGAGACAGGCAGACTGTAAGGGGCAGTGGGAGAAATGGGGAAGGTGGTCAAAGGTACAAAAAAGAAAACAAAAACAAAAACAAAAAAAACCCTGAAAAGTGCTTTAAATTTACACATAGTAATAATAGAGATGAATTTGGACACTACATCTTTACTTTTCTGAATCCTCAGAGGCCTGCTTTGAATAAAATGTTTTGCACATGAATCACTATAGTAGATTAACACATCTGTATCCTTAATATTGTTCAGTTGAGGAAACACAGCACAAAATATTCAGGTAACTGCAAACTGTCTCTTTCCAAATAGAAACACAAGGGGGTTTGTACCCAGCTCCAGACATCCCGAGGTCCTGGAGCCGATCTAGGCCAGCATAAGCCCAGGAAGCTTAGGCAACTCCCTCCAGACCCGCGGTGCTTGCCCCCTGCCCTCACAGTCCCTTGGCAGTCCTGTTTTATGCTGTCTGACCCCAGGCTCCAAACAATCACTCTGCTTTGCTGGTGTAAATGTGGCTCGCAGCAAATCACAGTAATGGCTACAGAAGTTGCTAAGGGGAAAAGTTAAAAGCCAATTGTTTTTTTCGCTTTTGAAATTTTAATGTGCTAAAATGTGAAAGTCACTGTCAGGAAAGTAACACCTTTATGGGGCTTCCAGCATCCAAACATCCTAAAAACAGTCCTGGGCAGGTAACTGCGAATGCCCCACCAGCGGGCCTCCAGCACCTTTGTGCAAAAATCCGCACAGGTCCTCTCATGCTCAGGAGCACTCTTGGCCCCTCGGGAAGAGGGAGGAGGGCCACGTTGGCTTCTCGCTCATGCAGAGTTGAGGACCAGCAGACCCGACAGTGCACAGCACGTTGGCAGAGGACCCGGAAGCGGGCTCCAGGAAGCGTGTGTCAGGTTGCCTCCTCTCACATCATCAACGTAACTCTCTCCCCTGAGCCCCATATATGAGGAAAGTAGTTCAAATGATGGATTTTCATGTCGTTTTTTAAATCCAAATGAGAAAAACATCGCAAGCCCGATTTGGGGTGTGTGTGTGTGTGTGCGCGCGTGCGTATGTGTAACAAGGAAGGACAATGGCAATGATGCATAAGGGTGGAGTACAAGTTGACAGAGCCCATGAGATCCTTTAGGCTGTGATCTCCCCGCCAGGCGACAATGTAACAGATGAGGATTTGCTCCAATCACAAAAATGGAAAATGATAAGATCAGGAATAAAATTAAATTACAATTTGCAAACCCAGTTGTACGTGACCCAAAGCTCTGGGCTGTAGTCACTCTGTCATTGCTGAGTGCTTTGCATCACATTTTGGAGCCAGAGAGGGCCTGTCACAAAAAGTCACCTGGTCCAACTCTACAGAAACTGCCTTTCTAGTGTGACTCTAGGGACATAATCCAGACAAAAAGAGATGGCCCCTGCTTCATGGGTTTTCATTATTTGGTATTTCAAGATGTATTTAGTGACCAGAGCACAGACTGGAGGAGACAGGGGTCTATTCCCACAGCAAGGGGGCCTACAGGGTGAGGGCTGACCTCCAAATTCAGGACGATCTCAGTTGTTGGAATGTTCGGTCAAAGTTGTCCACAGGCTGAGCTAGATTTTCTGAAATGGCGCCAACTTAGATGAAACATGACTGCAGCCTTGCAGAGAGATTGGGGTTGGGACCAAGGGAAATTATGTAAGGCTACCTTTAGGGGGAGGGAGAGGAGCAAAAAAGGCTGGGAACCAGGTCAGCTTTGGCAGAGTCCTTTCTACTCATTGGGCTACTCTCCCCACTATCTGCTCTCTGTTTCCTACAGTCTGGGTTGGGGGGTGACATCCTCTCTTGGAGTGCTATGGAAAGATGGAGGGTACGTGCATTGAACCTACATCTTAGCTGACATCCTAGAGTGCAGGCACTTAGTACTGACCCCACTACCAACAAAGGCCCATAAACTAATCTTTCCTTGAAGTCTTGCTAATCCATAGAGACTCTTACTTCCCTCCAGAGGGTCGTCATAGAAGGGACCAGAAGGCCAAGGCCCCGCTCAGATGGTCCTGTGGCAGATCCTCTACCAGGGGGCAGAGGGCTTGTCCTCTGCTGGTGCCCCTCAGGGGAAAAAGGATTAATCCAAGTAAGCAATTAGGCTCAGTGAAATAACTAAGCAATTAAGAGCAGAAGGGGTCTCTGCTGATGACAGAGGAACAGATTTCCTACTGTTGAGGAGAGATCAGAGAAGGAAAAAGATTCCTTTGAACCTAGGGAGGCATAGGAATGTACCTCCAGAATTCACAAATGTAACCTCTTGGGAGGTGGAGTAGGAGGTGACCAACTGACTCTTCCCACCTGGCTCGCAACGGATCCTGACCTTCCTTCTTTTGTTGTTCCTCCTGCTCTAGTGTCTCCCCGTGGGTGCCTCCCCTGCACCCCTCCCCATGTCTGCCGGTGCTCAGCTTCTCCTTGGGCTGTGTAATAGTCCTGAAGCAGTGGCCCCTGTCCAAGCTCTGAAACTCTCTCCAGCTGTGTTGCACACTCACGAGTGCTGTCACACAGTCATCAGCTATATTGCGTGCTCACCACCTACATTGCACACTTAGCCAACTGTTGTACGCTCACTAGCTGAATCCCAGAGGCACCATCTGTGCTGCACACTCACCAGCTGTGTTGCACACTCATGAGTACTGTCACACAATCATCAGCTATATTGCACACTCACCACCTCTGTTGCACACTTACCAGCTGTGTTGCATACCACCAGATGTACAGAATCACCCTTCGGCCACACTGTCCCCTAATTGCAATCCTGGCCCCTAGCCCTCAGGACCTCCCGAATTAACTATGAATGGCCACTTCATTCAAGAACGTAATTTGTTTTGACATTTACCCTCACTCTAGTCCATGGGTGGGGTGCAGGGGTGCGGGTCGGGGTGGGGTTCTCAACACGAGCACAGGTCCAAGGTGAGATGCAAAAAAAGTAGACTACATTGTCTTCAGTGGGATAAGGAGTACAACTGTAGGGAGAAATAGCTCAGACACCCCTGTGGGGTCGACTGGAGAAAAGTCCAGTGAGAAGCATGAAGGAGCATGGACCCGCACTGTCAGCTGCAGAGGACAGGCTCAGCCCTCATGCTCCAGGAGGCAGCATCATACAGAAGGAAGGGCACTATGTTGTCAAGCCAAGGCAGTTGAGTTAGATCCCTAATTCCTTCATGTCATAGCTGTGAGACCTCAACTGACTCATGACAACTGTTCTTATTTTCAGTGTCTGTAAGATGACCACAATTATTTGTTTCCCAGAGTTTGTTGAAAAAATGAAATAAGGCAATGTCTGTAAAAGCTAGCTTTGTACCGTCCATGGAAAGGGCCTAGAGATAGTGATACCCAGTGGCAATGAGTGCTCCCAGAACCCAGATTTTGGTCTCTAGATCATTCTCCAGTAAAAGGAATCAGTGTGAATAAATGGCTGATTCCAGGACTGGTACGAAGGAAGTTCAAGATGAGCCTAAATCATCTTGTGGAGACTTTGAATGGACATAGGAGCCAACTAGAGCTTTGTTCCAATGGCCAAATCTGAGACAATTTAAACAATGAAATATATAATGATAAGGATGGGCTCTAACCACAGGACAAAATCAGAATCTATGAGTCTACACTGATATAAATATTCCAATAAATAAATAAATGGAAAAGAGGAAAATCTCTTCCTTATAGAGGAATTTCAATTTAGAAATGTACAAACAATAGTGTAAAACTTTTTATTTTATTTATTTTTTTTTCAAAGAGGTCATTAGTTCACTTGAGAGAGAGAGAGAGAGAGAGAGACCACAGGACAGGGGGAGCAGCAGAGGGAGAGGGAGAAGCCGGTTCTCTGCTGAGCAGGGAGACCAACGAGGGACTCAATCCCAGGACCCTGAGATCATGACCTGAGCAGAAGGCAGATGTTTAACCAATTGAGGCACCCAGGCACCCCCATAGTGCAAAACTTTTTAAAATCACCTTTTGGCAGACACCACAGTAAAATTTGTTTTGATCAAGAATCCTCAATGGATGCTAAAACTAGTGGGTAGGAGAATGATGTAAGCAGCATACTTGCACAGTCTCAAAATGTGGGGCCATAAGAACTTCATTGATTATAAAGGAAAAAAAAATAGTAGCTTTCTAGACACCTAACAGACACTATTTCATCACTGTGATCAAGCGAACGTCTCCAGCAATGAGGCAGACGGACCTCGGGGACCCCTTGATACGGAGAAGAGCACTAAATCACTTCTGTGATATTTCAGCAAAACATGCATAACTTTGATTTAATCTTGAGGGAACATCAGACAAACCCAAACTGAGGTGTATTCTACAAAATAACTGACCAGTACTCTTCCAAAGTGTCAAGCTCATGAAAAACAGGGTAAGCCTGACGGAAAGCTCCAGATTAATGAAGACATAAACATGGCAACCAAATGCAGTCTGTAATCCAGAACCAGGTTTTGGACCAGAGAGATAGGGAGATGGTCAGGCTTGGAATGAAGTCTGTACATCCATTAATAGTAATATGCAGATGTCGATTTGTAGTCTTTGACTGTGGTCCTGTGGATGCTGGGGAAATCATATATGAGAATTTTGTAGCTCTTTTTGCAACCCTTTAATAAATCTAAATTCTTTCAAAATGAAAAGTTTAACATTTTTAGTTTAAAAGGAAAACAAGCTAGCTTCGTATTTGGCATATAAAAAGGAACTTGGCAAATCACATTTATCATGACTTTTAGCAGGAAGAATTGATTGCTGGAGGAATTTTTAACCTATTCTCCCTGAGAACACAAGGCTTGGCCCCACAAGGGCAGAGCAAGGAGGCAAAGCTGGTTTTATAACTGCTGCAAACTTCAAGGTTGCTGAGTGACTGTGTGGAGGAGAAAAATGTGCTGGATTCTGGGATGAATGGTCCCTTTTCTTTTCACTGAAAAGAAGTACACGCAACAAAATTCAGAGAGACAGTGAGTGTTCAACAGCCTGTTGCTCTCTGCCAAGCCATTGTTAAGGCCTGAGTGCTCAGGGCCACAGCCTGAAAAGAGATGCAGTTTCCCCACTTCCTGGGCAATTTGCTTGGAATCACGTTGTCTCTGTGAAAAGAAAAGCATGGAGCCAGGGAAGGGCAGACCGAGGCACACACCTGCACAGGGGTATTCAAAACAGGGGCACCTCCACCCTGGCATCAGGATGGGGCCCAGAGCCAGCCAGAGCAGGAGATGCTTCTCACCCCTTCTGACTCCGAGGTGCATGAGATGACCTTCCCTTTGTTAAAGACAAGGTGGACTTCAAGAATGTCATCCTGATGTGATCATATATTTGATATTGAGATTCTATGCCAAAAAGGATGGGGGAAGCTGGGAGTCATATTTCAAGGACCACCTTGAATTTTGTCACCTGCCCTGCTCCAAACAATTGATTTTTCCCATGCCCTGCCTCAAACAATTGATTGTCTCCTGGCAGCTCTCAGAATAAATTCTAAAGTACTTAGTGTGGCTCACAGGCACTTCTGATCCAGCCTCACCTCCTAACCTTCCCTCCTTGAAGGTTATGCTCCAGGAATAAGGAACTGCTTACAGTTTTACGAGCACATCTTAAAATCCCATGGCCCCATGACATTTCAGTTCAGAAACCACCTCTTCCTAGAAGTCTCTCTCAGTCCCTTATTCAACCACTCACAGAAGCATAAATCATCCCCTGCTCTGCAGGCACTTCCTTCTTTTAAGGATGTGGCACTTCAATTCATCTTTACATGTCTGTGTTCATTCCCAGACTGTGAGGTCCTTGAAGGAAAGGACTTGGACCAAGTCTGCCCTTTGTCTCCAGTATCAAGAATAATCCTGGGGTGGGGCACTTGGGTGGCTCAGTTGACTGGGCATCCAACTCTTGATTTCAGCTCAGGCCTTGATCTCAGGGTCGTAAGACGAAACCCCACGTTGGGCTCCACGCTCAGCAGGGAGTCTGCTGGAGGTTCTCCCTCTCCCTCTCCCTCTCCTTCTCTCTCTCTCTAAAAATGGGCGGGGAAAAAAATGTTTAAGATTAATCCTGGGGACCATAAATGTTTTCCAATTTGGATTGAAAAATGCATGACTACGGAATGCATTGGAACTTAAGATGAGCAAGGTTTTTGTTTTGTTTTGTTTTGCATTGCTTGGTTTTTGGTGCATATATAAGTAGTTTAAAATGTATGTATTGATTAACTATAAATTAATATTTCCCCATGTCTTCAGTGATGAAGTGTTTCTTAATGAAATGTTTGTAAAATGTAATGAAAATACGACACATGGTAAAGAAATGCCTAATGAAGAGGAAATATTTCACATATAAAGATATCATGTATTACTTTTCATAAACGTGTATCTGCTCAAATTGATTTCTCACTTTCACTGAACACCTTGCTAGATGCAATAGACTGCAATTTGATGTAATATTCTTACATCACAGGGTGGGCAGGACTGACATTACTGATTTCATAGACTTCCCCTTCCATAAAGGAAGGTTAAGCTCTAATCAAACATGATAGGAGATGCGTGTCAATGTATAGCTACACTTACATATCTGTTTATTGATTTGAATTTTAGATCTTTTAATTATATTATCTATTAAGGTGGTTGAGAAAGCTTAGACTTTACCTAAATACAAATCTCCATGAAATTCTCATGTCAAAAAAAAAAAAAAAATACTGTGCCCAGAGAATTTTATGCAGTCAACTTCATTTCATGTGTGAAGCAAAATAAATATATTGTCAGATACACAAGGTCTCAGAGCAAAAATAAGCCTCCACCTAATCCAAACCAAAAGAACTTCAGATGATGATAAGCAAAATCAACCAATTAAAATAGAAGCTCCCAGGCAACAGAAATACATGTAAGTCCTCTGAAAGAGTAGAATGTGCATACCATTTATTACAAAAAATTTTAAAAAAATTCTAGAGCCAACTAACAATTTATTAATATGATTATGTCATTTAATGCACAAGTCAAAAATAGTTCTGGAAAGAGTTAAAACAATTTTCCATCTCATTAAATGGCATTTTCGTCTGTTCATTTGCAACAGAGCTCTGGAAGTCACCCTCACCACCCCATCCAAATATTCACCAAGTCTTCCTTATATTGCGTTTTACTTATGGTCCGTATCTATTGGCTTCCCCCCATTCCTGCTGTCACCTCACCTGGCCACCACTGTGTATCTGGTGGACTCCTACAGTTTCCCCAGGTGTCTCCCACCCTCACTCCCTGTGGCCAGATTGCTCTCTCCAAAGCAAATCTGTAACCCCCGCCTGTAAACTGTTCAGTGGCGTCACCTCACCTTTGGAGATAGGGGCACATTTTTGCACGATCAGCCTCTTGCCTCCCAGTCCCACATTCATTCATCCGCTCATTCATTCCCTCATCCTTTGATGAACTCAACCAATGTGCATGCTATATTGTCTGTGTGCCAGAAACCATACCAGGGTCTGAGGCTTAGATGAGAGAAATTAAATGAATTCCTGCACTTGACCATGACACAGTCTCATGAGGGGCCCAGACCTGCAGGAACGTAAGTAGTTACTGACGTGATAAATACTATAAGGTATGCTTATGCTTTTGGCTGGGTACTGTGAGGAGAGTGTACTCTGGGAGGTTTTCTCATGGATGGACAATGACGAGGCTTTGGGGAACTAGGAACCCTGTGTACTTGGAAAGGTAGGTTGACACAGGAAGGTGAATTACAGAGGCAAGTGGGCACCAGCTTAAGTAAGATCCTGAATACCATGCTAAAAGTGTGAACATTGTCTTGTCAACAGTGATCCACCAGAAGTTTGGAATCAGGGGAACCATCATAATCAATTTACTCTTGAGCAACCCATAATTTCGAGGTCCTTTTTGTCAGGCACTTGCTAAAACCTCTTTAGTGAAACTGAAATTTGTCTCTTACTAAAATTACTTTGGATTTAATCCCTGTTGGCTTTCAACAGATTTTGAAGGTGCTCACCCCAAAATTAGTAAGGGTTGAACTAGTCCAGGGGCAGTTAAAAGAAACTGGGAAGAGGTGATATCCCAAAGTCACCTTGTCATTAGATTGTGTACAAGGTAATCAGGAGGGTCCAGTAGAAATCCAAGCACTAAATTAGACTTGAAAAGGATTTTAGTGTTTCAAAGGGGAGTTTAGTGCTTCTTTTTACAGGAGCTGTGACTGCACGCCTTGATTGACCTAACATGTCACCAGCTAGCGCCGCTTCCATGGTGAAGAAGGGACACTCTGCTGCAATGTTTGATAACTGATCTAACAGCAAGTCAGACATTCTGCTGTTGCCCTGGGTTCATTATGCTCTATCACCTTAATAAATGCCCTCATCCTCTGCTTATTCAGCCGTGGCCTGGTTCTCTGACTTGAATTGTTTGGGACAGCCGGGTCTCTCATGAGTGACTTGTCGAGTTATATTATGGTACCTGACCTACTTTGTACAGGTCTAGACTGCAGTGCAAGCACTACAAGCCCCATAAATGTCCTATGGACCTCTGGCTAGAGACAGCATGGACTCAGAGTCCCAGAAGAGACTTTTAGGATCAGCTACTCTAACCCTACCCACTCCACCTTCTGTACACGACAGTCAGCTGCCCTACCATTGAAGAGTGGCCAGCTGGTCAACACTTATACATCCCTGATAACAGGTAACTTCTATTCATCCACTCAACAAATATTTATTGGTCACCGGTTCTGTGGCAAACCTTGCCTTGGGTACCAGAGCTATAATAAGACAAGACAGACATTGTCAAGCAATACTCCATGTTGTATATCACACAATTGTGTAATCACAACTTTAAAGGGACCATGTGGAATATGATGGGGGTATGGAGAGTGGGACTATAGCTGGCCTGGGGGTTTCTTGGGGAGGGGACCCTAAAGCTAGAAGCTAGGGTATAAGTTGGACTTAAGTAATGGGCTGACGCATGGGATATGCAGCAGAGGCAAAAATTATTGAACCCTACATCTGAAACTAATGATGTACTATAAGTTGGCTAATTGAATTTAAATTAAAAAGAAGGGGGGGAGGGAGAATTCAGGGTGACTGAGGAAAACTTGTAAGACCAGGATGGTTGGATCAAAAAGTCAGAAGGTTATGTGGTCTGGGTCCTACAGGGGCCTATGAAACCACATTAAAAACCTTGGTCTTTGCATTTAGGACAATAAGAAAGGTTTTGAGCAGGAGAATGACATGACCAGAATGGTCTTTGATAAATATTTTGCCAACTGAGTAGAAAACAGTTCTTAGGTCTAATTGTTAGGATATGCAATTTTTGTCTTCATTACCATTGCACAGACATCATGGTGTTTGGGGTCAGGCATTGCTATATCTGAATCCTACCTTGGTCTCTGAATAGATGAATGAGCTGAGGCAAGTTTTCTATAATTTCAGAACCTTGTTTTCCTTACTCATCAATTTACCAATTTAGCTTTATCTGACTGAGCCAATAATCATTCAGGTGAATCAAAACTTGCACAGCCACTGTTTTCCAAAGTCCAACTGGGAAAGTTCACTCGGATTCGACCACAAACAATTCCTGAACTCTTACTCTCTACCAAGCCCCAGGGATGGAAAATAAATAATACACCAGCTCTGCTCCCAGAACCTCACAGAGGTCACAAATGCGAGGCTAGTGGGCTAGATACACCAAGCACAGGTGTTCTGTTTGGCTGGCTCAGTGTTTGGAAAAAGGAAACAGTGAAGGTGAATTCCTTTAACAGGGATGTGTTATCTAGATCTGCACAGGCCTCCCATTCCTGCTGTCATTGTCCTTCCCAGATTGATGCCACAGATTTATGAGCTTTCTGGCCCAGGGAGGTGTTTGAGTCTATGACCCTGGATTGGTGAGCATTTACAGAGAAGGAAGCACAGGTTGCTCTGCAAGCAGAAGAGAGAGGAAGAGAAAAGGTGCAGAGAAAAAAAAGGGGGGGGGCAATAACATACCCAAAGAATTTGGATCTACAAATGTGTGGCTGTCATAAATTCACCAAGTAACAGCAGTGAGATGCACAAGCTTGGCTTAGGTCAGCTGGGGGGCGGGGGGAGCACAAAAGAGGAAGCAGATGACCCTGGGTACATGACAGTCCAGGCCAGGCGAGAAAACCTGCATCATGAGGAAGAGCTGAGAACAAGTTAAGGACAAAGTATGAACATGCCCCAGTGCAACGTACAGGTGGCTTTACATTTAATTTTCGTTTCTTTAAAGTTTTTATTTAAATTATAGTTAGTTACCATATAGGGTAATGTTGGTTTCAGGAGTAGAATTTAGCGATTCATCACTTACATACAATACCCAGTGTTCCACCCAACAAGTGCCCTCCTTAATACTCATTCTCCATTTAGCCCACCCCTCACTCACCTCCCCTCCAGCAACCCTCAGCTTGTTCCCTATAGTTAAGAGTCTCTTATGCCTTGGTTCCCTCTCTTTTTCCTTCCCCATTGTTCATCTGTTTTATTTCTTAAATTTCACATATGAGTGAAATCATATGGTACTTGTCTTTCTCTGACTGACTTATTTCACTTAACATAATATACTCTTGCTCCATCTACATTGTGGCAAATGGCAAGATTTCATTCTTTTTGATGGCTGAGTACTATCCCATTAGATATACATCTTTATCCATTCATCAGTCAATGGACATTTGGGCTCTTTCCATAATTTGGCAATTGTGGACATTGCTGCTATAAACATCAGGGTGTGTGTGCCCCTTCAAATCAGTACTTTTGTATCCTTTGGGTAAACACCTAGTTGTGTAATTGCTGGTCGTTGGGCAGTTCGTTTTTAACTTTTTGAGGAACCTCTGTACTGTTTTCCAGAGTGGCTGCACCAGTTTGCATCCCCACGTGCAAGAGGGTTCCCCTTTCTCCTCATCCTCACCAACATGTGTTTTTTCCTGTGTTGTTAATGTTAGCCATTCTGACAGGCATGAGGTGTTATCTCATCATGGCTTTGATTTGTATATCCATAATGAGTGATGTTGAGCAACTTTCCATATGCCTGTTAGTCATCTGTATGTCTTCTTTGGAAAATGTTTGTTCATGTCTTCTGCCCATTTCTTAACTGGATTACTTATTTTTTGGGTGTTGAGTTTGATATGTTCTTTATAGATTTTGGATCCTAGCTCTTTATTAGGTGTGCCATTTGCAAATATGTTCTCTCATTCCGTGGGCTGCCTTTTAGTTTTGTTGGTTGTTTTCTTCACTATGCAGAAGCTTTTTATCTTGATGAAGTCCCAATAGTTCATTTTTGCTCTTGTTTCCTTTGCTTCCAGAGACAGGAAACCATCAAAATCCTAGAGGATAACACAGGCAGCAATGTCTTTGACATGCATGGTAGCTTTACACTTGATTTTAACCACCCCCAGTCACCTTTGTCTCCACCCATGAGTTCTTCAGATCTCAGCTTAGACTTAGATAGCACTCCATCCAGGTCACCCTCCACAACTCCCCAGATGGGGTTGCAGCCTGCACTCCCTCTTCTCAGGTCTGACCGCTTGTTGATGCATTTACCATGACTGGTAAATGCCTCTTTCTTCCTCTGCAGACATTGCTCATGGAAGACAGGGACAAAGTCATTTTTGTCACCATTGTTCCCTTTACTGATTAGCAAGGTGAGAACCACTATTATGTGGATATAACAGATCAGTGACAAGATTAGATGAAAGAAAGATGAATGGCACAGCCGATGCTTGCTATGAGGTACTGCTATCACTTCCTAGAGTAGAAGCTGAAAAGAGTTCTCCTTTAACAAGATCATCTTGAATGAGACTAAAACTGGATTAGTCAATTGGCTGACTCAACAAATATTTACTGATCAAGGTTTGTACCTTAAGAATATACTCTGGGAATGCAAAAACAGGTCACTGAGGCCACGCCAGTGGGATGCAGAGGAGGTGGAGAACACAGGAAAAGGGGCATAATATGGAAAGTCTTCCCACAGGAACTGATCCCATGGCTGAGTCTGTTAAAACCAACAGAAGCCATATATTAAAGGCTTTTTTTAAAAAGAGAAAACCAATAAAATTCATATTACAGTGTGAGGTAGTGAGCTAGCCACTTTTGCATAAGCAATCCCCTTGTAAGACAAATACTCTACAGGACTCATATCCTACAGTATTTCTGCAAAAGAGAATTTAGAAAAAAACATGTGTGAATCACCTTGAGTTCTAATTAAAAATCCATATTCCTGGGCCCGACCCACCGAGCTTCTTAGGGGGTGTATCTGAGTCAGGCAGAGGACCTGCTTTCAGAGAGCCATTGGAACTCACTTCTGGAGACAGCCGTAAAGGCAATGAAGTCAAGCTTCCTCATTGCAGAAATGAGAAAACTGAGGCTCATGGATGATCTTAGTCTGTTTGGGGTGCTACCACAAAAATATCATAGATCAGGTGGCTTCTAAACAACAGAAACATAGTTCTCACAGTTCTGGAGGCTTGAAGTCCTAGACGCCAGCATGGTCAGATTCTGGTAAGGGCCTGCTTCCTAATGGCAGGACAGAAGACTTGTCCCTGTAGCCTCACATGGCGAGAGCAGAGAGGGAAAGCAAGTTCTCCCATGACTCTTATAAGGGTTAATCCCATCAAGAGGACTCTACTCTCAAGACCTCATCTAATCCTAGTTACCTCCCAAAGGGCCCACCCCCTATCATTATCACATGGTGGGAGGGACTTCAACATATGAATTTTGGGGGGACACACATTCTGTCCATAATGATGGGGGATGGTATTTGTATAGGGGTGTCATGAATAAATGTAGAGCTCAGATGAATCAATGAGTTTCTGACCAGCAGTAAGTCTTAGGGATATAAACATGTGTTAGCTGAGCTAGAAGAGAAGGATTGGATGTTCACTGATGCCTGTTTCCAATGACTATAAAGACGTGGGGCATGAAAGACCCACCAGCTGTGATCAAGTAATGGCAAATATCAAGGAAATGACCCTCCCCAAGGATAGAACATAGAGAACTTGAAACCTCACTCCTTGAATGGTGGAGTTACTGGATGTAATGGTCAAAGAAAGCAAGATGGCAGAGTAGTTTACATGCAGGCAAGAACAAATGGTGCAGAGATAGATGATAGATAGATAGATGATAGATAGATAGATAGATAGATAGATAGATAGATAGATAGATAGATACTGAGATATATTCCATAAGTTAGAGACTTACAAAGAAGGTACCACATCTTTTGCTTCTATAGCCAGAATATAGCAGAATGTAGGCAAACAGCATTCCCTGATTATAGTAATGATACCACCTTAAAGTGTTATTTTTAAAAGAATGTCACAAAGCATTTCTTTTCTGGTTAGCTAATAACAATATTAATAATAATTGCAGCAATAATAATAATAAAATCATATAAAATGACTTGAGTACGTGCCATGAACCCCACATAATACTGAAGGCCATACGTACATGACTTTATTTGATCCTCTCAAGCCTACCAAATAGATACTGACCAACCCTTTCTTTTTTTTTTTTTAAGATTTTATTTATTTATTTGAGAGAAAGGGAGAGAGAGCATGAGCCGAGGGTGGGGCAGAGGGAGAGGGAGAAGCCGATTCCTGAGCAGGGAGCCCGATATGGGGCTCGATCCCGGGACCCTGAGATCATGACCTGAGCTGAAGGCAGACGCTTAACTGACTGAACCACCCAGGTGCCCTTGACCAACCCCTTTCATTTGTTCCCAGATTCCCCTGCAGTTAGTTTGGGCCATGAGATTAATTTCTAGCCTTTGGCCATTAATATGGCTGAAAGTGACATGTACACTCCCAGACTTGTGCTTTAAAACCAGTGCTGTGATCCTCTGTGCCCCCTCACTTTGCACACCAGCTGGCCAAATGACGAAGATCCAGGGGAGGACTCTGATGCTCTACGGTAGCATGCCAGAGCCACCAAGAGAGAACCCAGGTCACTCGATAGCTCCATGGAGCAGAATGTCTCCACTTCACTTGCTGCCCTATTCACCCTCGTTGTATTGTGATGTGAGCAAGAAATAAAATTGGTGTTATGAAGCCAGTGAGACCTGGGGCTCTGATACACTAGTTGTAGCAAGTATCATTTCCCTGAAGAGCAGAGTGTTATTAACCTTGTTTCCCCAGTAAGGACACTGATTTATTCAAGATCTTGCAGTCAGTATGTGCAGAACCTAGGCCTGATAGGCTCCGCACCCACGCTCATTCCAGCACGTTGAGCTGTACCTCCTTACACCTGTGTTGCCTGCATGTTGCCAATAAAATGACTGGGATCAAATTCTGCCATCCCATCTAGGGGTCCCCCTGGAGTTCTCAATGGCACAAAGGGAAGGAACTGATGTAAGCACTGTTGGGTTCCTATTTGTCCAAGGATATTATGAGCCAGTCCATGACCAGAATCTCCTTTCCTTGGCTTCCAGGCCAGGTAGTGAGTTGGTGAGTCTCAGCTGGATGGCAGCCACAGAACATTCCAGTGGCATTGGACGTGGCTCAGGGAAAGTCAGATGCCTGGCAAGGAGATGTCACTGAACCACACAGACCAATTTCTTGGAAGTACATGCTGTGTTGTTTTTCCAGGGATAGAAAAGGCTATTTGTGTATGTAACATCAGTGTGTGTGTGTGATTTCTATATACATGCAACTACTGATACGTGTATATATATATAAAAACATACCTATGCATAGGTGCACGCACACATACACGCAATCAGCCTGGCCCACAAGCATCATCATACATCTATCTATGAATGTGTGTGTGTGTGTAAATAGTTTGTCCATGTCTGTTTGTAAATAAGATGACTGCAATGTGTGCGTGTGAACACACATGCATATACTGTAGCTCATAATATCCTTGGACAAATAGGAACCCAACAATGCTTAACATACACATGCACATATACAAACACATAAAATCATGTACACCCACATATCTTTATATACTTGTGTGTCTGTATGCTTCTATAAACATACACATCCAAGGTATTAAATGCTCCTCCAAGCGAATGGAAACATGTCGTATTTCTCTCACAGCTTTGAGAACCACCAAAAAACCACATGAGAGTAGAGATTGGGGAATTCAAATAAACACAAATGTGCTGTTAATGTAGCTGCTGGTGTGAGAATTATTTAAAAACCTGGTGACTCAACAGTATGCACCCTTAACTGGGGAGAATCAGGCAGGGGGTCCCTGTGGCCACCAGGAACAGCAGACTGCACCCGGCCAGCATTCCCTGACCACCCAAGCCTGCTCTCCGTGCAACTGATAGATATGTTTTGACAAGTTCTATTAAGTACAAAGACGGCCACCAGGGCAACATGTGGAGTTGATAGAGAGAGAGAGGCAGGAAGGCAGATCACAGTGTGAGGCCTGCTGATGTTGACAGAATTTGCCGGAACAAAATGAGTCCGTGCTCCCCATCATCTATTACCAAATTTCAGTAAGGTCTTTGGCACCCACCATGCTTAGGAGGGCAAGCCTCTCCCCTCCTCGGTTTCCTATTTCTGTCTCCCGGTTGCCAGCAAACCAAGGACTTCTCAAAACTCTAATTGGGTGTCTTTCTTTATGCTGAGTCACCAGTGATGCCAAGGTGAGAGGCATGGAGTGGCTGAGGCTGGTACCAGCAGCGTGGAGTTCAGTCCCTTCCCACCTCCACCAGCCCCTCCCTGTACCTGTTTTTAGAAGCTTCTTGGGGAGTCGAGTTGGCAAGCACACCTGGGCTGATTACCCGAGCCTCTCTCACCGTTTTGAGTACATCATTGTCATCCTCCAGAGCCCTCCTAAACAAGGTTTGGCAACGGCAAAAACAAACACTATTTTACAACATCTTTGGATGCACTTCCAAAATGCAAAAGCAATTAATCAGTAGTCTCCCTGAGACTCTGCTCAGTGTGGCTGGCTTTGACACAGAGCTCAGCCTTGATGGGGGCCCGAGAATCATGTGAGAGAGCCCAAAACGTGGGAACGGGCTTCAATTATTTATTTGTTTAGAAGACTGGGGAGTAGAACTTGAGCTGCGAGCACATAGATAATCCATCTAAGGCCTTCCCAGCAGCGAAGTCTTTTACTCCCTGCCTGAGCATTCTGCTTGGAAAGGGATAGGTAGTTTCACCAGGTCTGGCATAGATCCAAAGGTTTCCTGGGTGTGCGCACATGTGCAGATGCGCGTGCATGTGTGTGTGTTTGCATATTTCAGCGAGCTATATTTGGGGTATCTGAACATCATCAAGCCTTGTATAAAGACTGCTGTTTCTAATTACTACACACCCATGCTGCCCTACTTGTTTCTAATGGGTAAGATTCCTGTGTGCTGGATTTTCATGTCATTTTATGGAAAATCAAGATTGTACGTTCTCTGAGAGATTCTGTCACTTAGCAATGTATTCTCAAGACATGGTGTAATCATCTTAATAATTGATTGTAGGGAAGGAAGTCACTGGTAGCCTAAGTTATTTGCAGCCTTGAACTTTGTCCTCCACGGTTTATTATACATGTGGAAACATCTTGATGGATCCATCATCCCAGGAAATTTACGACAGCAGGCACCCTGCCTTTTATAATCCACGGGTTGACAATTTGAGCAACGGTAGGTGTGGTTGCTCTCCCGAAAACACTGGTGAGTGAAGGGAAATGTAACTAATGTCCAACTCCACATAGGATTTTCCTAGGAAATAAACTTTGTTCAGATAAAAGAGTGGGATTTTTTGATCCAAGTCTCCATGGATCTCCGTATCTACTTTTCTTTCCCCTAAGACCTTTTTCACATGTTTATATATCGTGAGATTCTGTTCAAAATCTCTCTTTCACAATATCTTGTATAATTTTTTTCCTGTATGTGGTCTCCTCTTTCCGAGGGACAACTCCCCCCATACCTGGGTTTTTTGCCATGTTCTCCTGAAGTACTTCTACTTGTTTGCATCGCTTAACACTTGTTCAGAACCGTAAGTACTTTGACGGAAAGGTCAAGGTTTTGCTGATCTTACTATTGCTTAGTACAAATTGTTGCTTAGCAAATATTTGTTGGGCGGATGGATGATGGATGGTTGGATGGATGGATGGATAGATAAATACATTAATAAAAACTTCTATCTTCTGCCATTCTACATATATACCAACATCCCAGAATAGTAACCTGATCTGATCTAGATTTTGGTAACTGCCTGTACTGGGTGGAAAAGTGCCTGCTCAAAGCTCATGCACATCTGGAACCTCACTGTGTGACCTTACTTGGAAATAGTGTCTTTGCAAATGTAATTAAGATGAGATCATACTGGAGTAGGGTGGCCCCTATATCTAACATGACTGGTGTCCTTATAAGAAAAGGAGATGATACGCAAAGAGATAATTCGATGTGAACATGGAGGCAAAGAGTAGAGCCAAGGAAGACCAAGGATTGCCAGCAACCACTAAGAGGTAAAGCAAGATCTTTCCTTAGAGACTTCAGAGGGAAGGTAGGCCTACCAACACCTCCATTTCAGACTACTGGCCTCCAGAAGCGGGAGAAAATACATCTGTGATGTTTTGTGTCACCAAGTTTGTGATACTTTGTTGCAACAGCCCAAGGAAATGACCGCACAGCTCAAGAAACTATCCTGCAGAGTAGAGACTAACTATGCCCTGCTGGACATTCACCAAGGAAGCGAAACAAAAGTGGGTTCCCCATGGCAAGGGAGCCTGCCGTTGCAGTGAAGCGAGAGGACTCATGGAGATTTGCGGTAACCCTGAAGAGCTAATTCCGCCCCCTCCAAGGACGGAATGGCAGAGGGGAGGTCAATGAACACAATAGTAAATGTGGAGGAGACAGGCTTGGGGCTGAGGTTCAGGCCCCAAGTCACAAGATGGGGACCACAGTGATAGGCTGAGGTCATACTGGCCGAACTCCACGGGCAGGGAATGCACAGGAGGAGTCCCATGAGTGCTTTGGACAACCACAAGTTTTGACTCTCGCTGTAGTTGTTGACTGGACATAAGCCATGGGTGGGGTAGCCTTGATTAATGGGCCAAAAAGGAAGTGGAGAGAATCTTAAAACTGCCTAAAAGTCAAATTCCACCTCAGCATTTTCCTTTCTAAGTATTTGGCCATCTCTTGCTTGTTCCCTGTTGCGCTTATTTTCAAATAAAACCTCAGTCAAGGATACAATATTGGTCCTTCCACATAATCCTTAAGTGATGTACAATTTGGGAAAATGCCACCATGGGATTCACATTTCTTCGATTCATAAGTTCTGGGCAATGTGAATAAGACATTAAAGCACAGTGACCACAAAACCTCACTAATTCAGACAAATTATCTGGAGGACCTTCTGACTGAATGGTGAGAGATTGGATCTAGAAACCATTTTTTAAAAATTCTTGTTTTATTTCCTTCAAGGACAAGCACTAACCAGAAGGAGTCTAGCATACAGTTAAGTAGCTGCCCTCAGAGGATAAGGTTTAATGAATAGATAAGAATGGTTTGTAATTAGTCCATCATGTGTTTGTATGGCAAAGGGTGCTTGGGAAGTGCTTGAAGATGCTTGAAAACAGTGTGTGCTCTTAAGTACTTGGAATATTTCCCCAGAAATTTGTTTATACAACTAATTTGTTTAGTGCAGCCATTGCTTGAGCCTTCGGTCGACTTAACCCCATTTCCACATGAGAGATGGGCATAGCAATGAGGTCTCACTCGGTTTATAAATCAGCACAAGGAGACACAGGAGGCTGCTTCCCGGGGAGGAGCTCATTCTCCTCTGCCAGAGAGGTGAGGCATGGAGCGCTGGCCTTCCATGGACACAGAGCCTCTCAGTGAATGGACCAGCAAGTGTCATGTTGGCTTGTGTCACTCACAGACACACATATTCAGTCTTCAACATCCCAACATCAGCATCCTCTCCAAAAGTGACTGTACTTTCTGCTTTTATCCTATGAAAAATGAATATGGAATTAGAAGTTGGAGGACTCAGTCTTGAATTTTAATGCCACTGTCAGAGTCATGTCTCTTGGCATATCATTTAATCCCTCTCTTCGTTCCCTTTATTTAAATAGGAATATTTAATGAGATAATACATATGCTCTCTGGAAACCGTAGATCACACAAAAATGTAAGAAACTATTATGATTGATTCATTAACAAGAAGACCCACTAGAACTGAGTTTCAGTGATTCCAGGTTAAAGAATCTTTTTTTCTTAAGTAGGCTCCTCGCCCAACATGGGGCTTGAACTCCCGACCCTGAGATCAAGACCTGAGCTGAGATCAAGAGTCAGAGTCTCAACCGACTGAGTCACCCAGGTACCCCAAGTGTTGTGTTTTAAATTCCAAAGTTCAATGAAAAGTGTTTGCTTTATGGGTCAGACAGACCTGGTTTGAGGCCCAGTTCTATTTCCTACTAATGGAGTTTTGGCCATGATGTTGAACATCTTGACTTCTTAATTACACACGGGTCAAGTGGAAATGGAAAATATGTGTTTATAAGAGGTACACAGCACTTTATTCAGTGCCTGGCACATGGTAAGTGCTTAATAAATGCTAGTCAACATATTATAGTCCAAATAAATTTTTGAGGCCCATAAAGGGACAAGCACAAAGATGTCCATTGCATCATTATTTGTGGTGGTAAAGAGTTAGAGGCAATCTGGTGTCCATCTGTGGTAAAATGGACAGTCAATGGGGGGGGACGTAGAGCATGGAGTACCATCAGGCAGTTAAAGTCAACACGTCAGATGTGCACACGAAAGCACATCTTGAAACATTGGTGAAAAGAGTAAAAAATAGAATATTGTTTAAAACACAACATTTATGTGAATTAAAAGACATGCGTAAAAAACAATGATATCCATGTTTCTATCACTCATTGAATTCATAATGATAATGATAATAAATGGAGAAGAATGAGAATGGAGTATAAGGATGAAAGAAAATGAATGAATGGATGAATAAATGAATGAATGAATGAATGAATTAGTGAGTGAACAAATGAATGAGTGAGTGAATGAATTAATGAATGAATGACAAGGGGCAATGATGTGCCATAAACACATTAGAGGGATTAATTAACACAGTCTTCCACCCTGAAAGCACAATTGAAACGTGAAATACAACAGGGTAAAGACATGCCAGTGCCAGTTATTTTTGTAACTTCGGCTGAGCCCAGGTTCCCAAAAATACAATACCATCACCACCAACAAAGCCACTCCCTGTGTTAGTTTCCTGAGGCTGTTGCAGTAACTCACAGATGAGTTGCTTGAAGCAACAGAAATGTATTCTCACAGTTCTGAAGGCTGGAAGTGGGAAATCAAGTGTTGGCGAGCTGTGCTCCCCCTGGAGGTCCTAGTGGATAGTGGAGTCTTCATTGTCATCCAGCTTCTGGTGACTGTGGCACTTCTTGACCTCTGGCTGCATCACTCCTATCTCCGCCTCCCCGGTCATATTTCTTCCTTCTCTGTCTCAGATATCCTGGGCCTTTCTCTTTAAGGACACTTAGGATTCCGGGGCCATCTAGATAATCCAGGATCATCTCTTCATCTCAAAATCCTTAATTTCATCACAACTGCAAAGACACTTTTTTGAAATAAGGTCATATTCACAGGTTCTTAGAATTAGGACTTGGGCATATATTTGGGGGGTTGTCATTCAGCCTCACTATATTCCCTTATCAGGTCTAAGAAGGTAAGAAATCAAACCTACTCTGTACACTGGAAGGTGATCCAATCTCTCCCCCTCCCATTTGGGGCAATCTTCAATGGGATGCTCAAGAAATCCCCAGGGGTGCTCATTCATCACTCGGAGCCAGCCTGGTTCCTCCCTCCTGCTCCTGAAGCAGAACAATCCAGGAATCCCTGACTGCCCCCCCCCCCCGCCGTGTGCTGTTGGTCTGCCCATAGGGAAACCCAGGCCGTCCGGATTCACTGTGGCCCCAGCTAAGGCCACAGCACCTGCTGTCACCTCTAGCACCCAGATGACCTAAGAAGTCCCTAAAATACCCTGATTCCCATGGATGTTGTCCCTGGCATAATTGCTACTCTCTCATGGAGTCTTTTCTTAATGCTTACATTTGGGCCACCTTCCATTGTACCTCCTTCCAGGTCCGTGCATTAGCCCTGTTTCAAAAAAAAAAAAAGAAAGAAAGAAAGAAAGGAAGGAAGGAAGAAAGAAAAAAAGGAAGGGGGGGAGGAAGGAAGGAAGCAAGGAATACACACACATACATACACACATATATAAATATACATGCAATTGTTATATATTTGTTATACATCATATATGTAATATGCATACATGTAATATTCATGGGGTCCCCCGGCGGCTCAAGCCATTAAGCATCCAACTCTTGTTTTCAGCTCAGGTCATGATCTCAGGGTTGTGGGATCGAGCCCTGAGTCTGCCTCCAGGCTCAGCAGGGAGTCCGCTCGGGTTTCTCTCCCTCTGCATCTGCCTTTCCTCCCACTCATATGCACACACGTGTGCATGCTCACACTCTAAAATAAATAAGTAAATCTTTAAAAAAATTTAAATGACTGAACCAATTAACCTCAGTCTCAGTTTTCTTCCTCTGCAAAATGAGGGAATTTGATTAGATCAGAGGTTGTTAATCACTACAATGGCCAATTGTGTGCCCCAGATGCATAGGGCCTCCATTCAAATATATCTCTTCTTATACCTTGTAGGGGTCTCATTACTATCTCCAGATGTCTTCTGTTAGTGTCACTGCAGGAAGGTGGATATTTCCCAGCACTGAAGACTGGGGCAGTTAGCGAGTTGTTTCCCAAGTGCCACCTTCCAGCGGAATGATGCAATTCACTTCTACAATAGCTATATTTCCTTCAGTCAAAATTGGGATGTCAACCCACTAACCAATTCAGTAAGTGCATCTGCAAGTACAGCCTTTCGAGTGGCAAATGAATTTGGTGGAAAATGGCCTACATGGGCTCGGAGTTCAAGTGGTCAATAGGTTAAGAGCTTCAGAGCTTTCCACCTGGGATCTTAATCACTGTCATTCTGGAAAATCCCTTTACCTCTATCCTGCATTGGATCTCACTTCCTAGATTCAACATATTCATCTTTCTTTGTTTATTTCATCATTTTAATGAAGTTCTTGAAAACCTTCCTCTGGAAGATGCCTAAATTTATTCTACATTCATTTATTTGATAATTTATCTGGGTATAGAGTCCTAAGTTTGTAATTATTTTTGCTCAGGGTTTTGAAATTATTTCTTCATTCTCTTTTTTTTTATTATGTTATGTTAATCACCGTAGCTTACATCATTAGTTCTTGATGGAGGGTTCCATGATTCATTGTTTGCTTATGACACCCAGTGCTCCATGCAGTACGTGCCCTCTTTAATAGCCATCACCAGGCTACCACATCCCCCCACCCTCTCCCCTCTAGAACCCTCAGTTTGTTTCTCAGTGTCCATCGTCTCTCATGGTTCGTCTCCCCCTCAGATTCCCCCCCTTCATTTTTCCCTTCCTACTATCTTCTTTTTTTTTTTTAACATATAATGTATTATTTGTTTCAGAAGTACAGATCTGTGATTCAACAGTCTTGCACAATTCACAGCGCTCACCGTAGCACATACCCTCCCCAATGTCTGTCACCCAGCCACCCCATCCCTCCCACCCCCCACCAGTCCAGCAGCCCTCCGTTTGTTCCTGAGATTAAGAATTCCTCATATCAGTGAGGTCATAGGATACATGTCTTTCTCTGATTGACTTATTTCGCTCAGCATAATACCCTCCAGTTCCATCCACATCGTTGCAAATGGCAAGACTTCATTCCTTTTGATGGCTGCATCAAGGTTTGTCAATTTTGTTATCTTTTCAAAGATTAGGTGTAATTTTTAGTGTCTGTTTCATTGATTTCTGCTCTAATCTTTATTTCCCCTCCTTCAGTGTATTTTGCATGTAATTTTCTCTTTTTTAAATAGTCTCTTAAGGTGGAAATTTGGTTATTGATACAATATCTTTCTTTTTTTTAATATAGCCATTTATCACTATAAATTTTCCTCTAAATACTGCTTTAGTTGCATCCCACAAATTTTTGCATTTTGTGTTTTTGTATTTATTCATCTCAAAGTATTTTCTAATTAACCTTGTGATTTCTCCTCTGAACAATTTGGGGGTTAATTTCCATATACATATATATATATATATATATATATATATATATATATAAATTTCTCAAATTTCCTTTTGTTAATGACTTCTAATTTCATTCCATTTTAGTCAGAGAACATGCTTTGTGTTATTTCAATTTATATAAATTTATTGAGGTTTATGTAATGGCTCTATGTGTGCTTGAGAAGAGTATGTACTCTGCTGTTGTTGGGTGTGAGGTTCTGTAGATGACTGTTAGTTCTAGTCAGTTTACACAGCACTTCAAGTCTTATGTCCCCTGCTGATCTCCTTCTCAGTTTGTTACACTATGGAAAGTGGGGTATGGAAGTCTCCAACTTACTATCATTGTCTGTTTCTCCTTTCAAATTTGTGGCACTGTTGTTTCATGTATCTTGATGTTCAATTGTTAAGTGAATATATGTTTATAGCTGTTCTGTATTCCTGACAGTTTGACCTTGTTTTCATTGCAGAATGTCCTCCTTTGACTCTGGTAACTTATGTTTTACAGTCTATTTTGTTTGATATCCATGGCCATTACATATCTCTTCATTACTGTTTGCATTGCTTCCTTTTCCACAATTTTACTTTCAACATATTTGTGTCTTTGAATCTTAAGTGCACCTATTATAGACTTTTGGAAGAATCTTGAACTTTATTTTCCAACCCTTCTACTCAATTATTCTTTTTATATTTTTAAAATATTTAAGAACTCCCTATTTCTGAATATATTTAGAGAAACAATAGTTTCTCTTAGGAAATTGATTATACTTTCATTTATAATGCGTATGTTTACTGTGTTTTCTTCTGCTTGCTTTGTTTGCTCTGTTTTTTCCATCTCTCCTTTCCTTAAGTTTTTTTCCTCTGTCTTTAACATTATAAAATTTCTTAAAATGTTTGGAGATCCTTGATAATTCATTTATATTTAAGAACGCAGCACTGAAAGTTCACTGAAATCTTTATGTGTGTAAGCAGGGCTTATCAAGGCTGGGCTTTCACTGTGGAGGGAATTAGAAAAATTCAAATGGCATTAACTACAACTTTATTCTCTCCAGCTGATCAGTTTTCCAAAGATTAATCCTCAGATTTCCTACCTAGGGTAGAGAAGCAGGATTTCAGTGGTCTGGGAATTAGACCGAGATATCATAGTTTTTGGGCAGTCTTGCACTTACTACCTTCCCACCTCGATCCCTGTGTCTGGAATTCCATAATCCCAGATTCCTCTGGTTCCACCTTTCTAAAGAATAAACTTGACTTCTCTGAGTACTGGTTGGAGAGAATGGTCTGGTTATGTAGATGACAAGAAGATCTAGACATCTCACTACTATTCACTCAGTTATAATATCACTCCAACTTTCAGACCACTACACAGTCTTGCGTTCAGAGCACACTAGTTCCTCACATTTCTTTTCTCTCTCTTGCAGAAAGAATGTGCTTGCTTCTTTCCTGCAGAGAGTGAGGTTCTGCTTCTCTCTGCTTTATCACAACGGTGGCCAGTTTTTCATTTGTCAGCCATCCTGCATATTTTAGCACATCTTATTTGCTGTGATTGACTTTCTAATTCTTTTCATCCTTTGACTTTATTTATTTATTTTGAGAGAGAGTGAGCATGTGTGCACAAGTGAGGGAAGGAGGGGCAGAGGGAAAGAATCTCAAGCAGACTCCATGCTGAGCACACAGCCCAACATGGGGCTTGATCCCACAACCCTGAGAGCATGACTTGAGATGAAATCAAGAGTCAGATGCTTAACTGACTGAGCCACCCAGGCACCCCCTGACTTTATATTTTTAATGTTATTTTTTTCTCTCTCTTTTTTTTGTTGTTGTTGTTTAGGAAGAAACAAAGAAGGAATGTTTAAACAGATTTCAGAAACAAAATCTGTACCCTCATCAGCTCCATTCTTTTGATAATGGAAGGAAAGAAGAAAGTTATTAAATAAGAGTCCCAAACAATAAACCACATAGTAGATCACAAAGAAATTTACCAGGTTTTAAAACAATAATCATGAAATATTTTTCAACTTATGAAGCCAAAGAAACATGCTTGTTATTCCAGTTTTTCAAAAAAAATAAGTGTTTTTTATTCACAACATCTAAGATATAGAAACAGTGTAAATGTCACTGACAGATGAATGGATAAAGAAAATGTGGTATACACATATGATGGAATATTACTCAGTCTTAAAAATAAGGAAATCCTACCATTTGGGACAACATGTACCTGGAGGACATTATACCAAGTGAAATAAGCTAGGCATAGAAACACAAACACTGCCTGATCCTACTTTCATGAGAAGTCTAAAATAGTCAAACTCATAGAACCAGCAAGTAGAGGAGTGGTTACAAGAGCTCAGAGAAGGGACAGATGTGGAGGTGTCAGTCAAAAGTATAATGTTTCAGGTGCACAAGATCAATGTGTTCTGAATCTAACATACAGCATACATAAGTTCTATAGTGAACAATGCTGTCTTGCATACTTAAATATTTGCTGAGAGAGTAAATGTTATATTAAGTGTCCTTACTACATAGTAAAAAAATAATAATAACAGTAGAAAGTAAATTAATTTTTACAAAAAGAAGGGGATGGGAGGAAAGTTCTAGAGGTGATAGATACATTTACAGCTTTGACTGAGGCAGTGTATCACGGGTATACACTTCTCTCCAAACTTGTCAAGCTGTATACATTAAATATGTGCAGTTTTTTGTACATCAACCATATCTCAAAAAAAGTGGTTAAAAAAAAGAATAGGTGCTCTGATAAATTAAGAAATGCATCTTACCTCTCAGGTTATCTTGGGTTATTTTGTTACCAGGAGTCATCTCAGTTCACCATGCAGAGATAACTACCAAAGAGTGGTAAACATATATGTGTGTCTATCTATCTATCGATCGATCTCAATCCATCCACCCTTCTATCCAGGTACGTATATGCAGATATGTGTATATATATGTGCATGTGTATATGGGTATATATATGCATTTGTATAGATACATGTATGTCAGTATATGTGTGTGTGCATAAATGTTTGTTTATATTTGTATTTATACTTACATTTTTTTTCTGTTTATTTTTTGGAAAGGAAAGGACAAGAACAGTTTTGTGAAAGCCATGCTTATGCTCTGCTTCCCCAAAGTGAGTCCTAAGTGGGCAGAAGATTTATATGGAACATGAGATTATTTGGTTATGGTCTGAATCTCCACCTTAGGTGTGCCAAGGCTTTTTGTACCTCACCACTCATATTCTTTTAGAAATGGAACCAGAGGATGGTAAGCAAGTTCACAGGCCTTCTTCTTCTTTTTTTTAAGATTATTTATTTATTTTGGAGAGAAAAAGCATGAGCTTGAAGGGTGGAGGGAGAGGGAGCGAGAATCTCAAGCAGACTCTGCGCTGAGCATAGAGCCCCGCACAGGGCTCCATCTCACGACCCTGAGATCATGACCTGAGCCAAAACCAAGAGTCGGCGCTTAACCGAATGCACCACACGGGTGCCGCACACAGGCCCTCTTTTTTTGACATGTGATGAAGAACTGGATTCTCTGACAATTCTTCAGCCTTTGGCCACTGAAGTCACTTGATGACAGAGTCCATTTCCAGGGGCTGACAGTGGAGCGAACCTGTAAGCATCTCTTTTCTGGCACAGCTTCTTTGTTCCCTTGAGACTCTCATAACAGCATGCAAGCTTCAGAGTTCCATTTCAAGTCACTGTTTAACAAATCCATTTTAGTGAACTTCTTATCAATTTTCCCATTTTATTCATTCATTCTTGCATGGTAACCCATAAAAGCCCTTCTTAGCTAAGCCATTTTTCTGATGGGAAACTAGTATTAAAAAAAAAAAAGGGTTCAATTCAAAACTTACACATGATCAGAAAAGAGTTACCCACAGCAACATTTCAAATACCTAACCTGGTCATTCTGATAACTTTTTAGCCAACACTGTCTTATTCATATATGCTTTAAGCAAGATGTCCTCTCTTCCTCCTTGTTCCCATACACACCTATGATACAAAATTTAAGTAGGTAGGTGTGGATTTAGAGAAAAAAAATGGAAGAGATATATAGATATAGAATAAAAATTTTAAATACATTCGAAATGGAAAATCCCTCTTTTTTATTCTCGACTGGGAAAAATATATATCTATCTGCCCTAATTTCATCACCTGATTCTCTTACAGTATATTAGAGGTCTATAGGTGCCCTGATTTCATTAGAAGAAGGTGTTTCCATGATCCTTTAATAAAAGGATTTGGTCTAGCGTAATAACTACCCAGCATTTTATTTAAGTTGCTGGGTATGGTGTTTCTCAGTGTGAACAGCAATAATGGTCATGTGTTCCTATGAGGGAATTCATTCTGACATCTCTTGTTAGCTGACAGGTATGTAGTACACTTGCCTCCCAGCTTTGGGACTGGTTTCAAATGCAGCCTTTGTGAAAGCAAAGGAAATCCTCGTAACTCCATCCAGTGACAAGTAGCAGGAATTGGGTCAGACTGGGGATGTGTACTGTGATGTGAAATGGGGCTGTAATAGGGCTGTCAGGAGGAGGCAGAGTGATCACTGATCCTGATCGCATCTTGCTTCTGCCCTTCCTTCCTTCTCAAATAACCTTTGCATCCCCTGCAGGACCCACTACCAGGCAAGAGAGGGGCAACCTGGTCCCTGGATGTGATTCAATCACCTTCATTCCCCAGAAGAAATGGTGGACAACTCATCCCCTTCCCTCACTCTTGAGGACAGATTCCAGAGCTCTTCACCCTGGGGATTTTATCAAAGGGGTATCTATATATACAAGGTGAATTCACAGAGTTTTTAAAAAAATCATAAACTCTCAGAGTTTGCTTTCTGTCATTAGAAATAAGATGATCATACAGATATTTATTGGAGGATTTTAGTTAAATAAACTATGGTATATCTATTCAGTGGACTAATTTGCTGTCATTGAGAGGGCTGATACATTTACACTGACATTGAAGATTTCAATGATTAATTTTGAAGGACAGAGCTGTTTATAAAATGGTGTTTAAAAATATAGTATGATACCTTTTATATAAATAGAGAGATAAAAAAATATGCCTGCAAATATATTCAAAGCATTAAGGGCATACCTTTGGTTTTCAGGTGAATTTACTTTCTATTTTTCCATATATTTGATTTTTGACATAAATATGTATTCACTATAATCAGACAAAAGACAAAATAAAAGCTACTTATTGTATGGAAATACAAAAGATGGCACTAATTTGAATGACTCCTAGCATCATTTAAATCTCAGAGGCAATCATTTCACTAGTTAAGGTCCAACCTGAAAGGCTGCATTCCAAGAACCTTCATTTTCTACATCTGCAAACTGGAACTAACAGTAATGCTTATCTCTCAAGGATAGGTAGACAGTTGGAAAGCATTTGTGAACGCACGAGGTGCAAAATAATGAGGTGGTAAGAAGTACAGGCTCCAGAGCCAGACTCCCTGGAAATGAATCCAGTGCAACTGTTTCCTGGTTGTGTGAACCTTAGGCAATTTACTTAACCTCTCTAAGTATCAGCATCTGAATCTACAATTGAAAGTGCATGCACCCACCTCATGGCTGTGTGAGGAAGATTAATTCAGCTAACATTTATAAAGTGTTTACAATAATGCCAATTACATAATAAGCACTATCTGAATTTTTGATAAATAAGTAAAATGCTCTGTGAAACACTCAGCTGTAGAATTTAGGTTTCATACTGCCAAAGCAAAACCTTCTTTAAAGTATATCATGCCTGAATTATTACGCAGTCCTTTTTGTTCTGTCTTATATACATGTGTGCGCAATACAGCAAAGGTAACAGTGAGGCCAAGGATGTAAAAATCATTATGGAAAAAAATGTGAGTGCAAAGTAATAATGGAGACAATTGCTTTGTTCTCTTTCTTTCTTTTTCAGACGCTTTTAGGTAGGTCTGCTCAAATCAGTGCTGTAGTTTGGATAATGTTTCTGAACAAGGACAGATTTTTATGTGAAGTATCTGGCATGTTAATTGAAAGGTCTTTATGACTGGCTGTCCATTCCTGTTAGGGGACATCTTGTAAACTAAGATGGCTGCCAGTTAAATCAAGAATCAATTAGACACCTTGATAAAACAACCCTGTCAACTCCTATTAGACCTGGGCCAGATCTTCTTCTTCTCTATTAAGCAAGCAATTGCTAATCACAATTTTTATCAATATCTCAGAAACATGATCTGTAATTTACCTCCCATAAATGAATAATACCAATTGGTTACTGACTCTAAGCTGAAAGCACTCTCCCGAGGGAGAAGGTAAGTCCATATTCCGTCACTTCCTGTCTGTAACTGGTGAGAGGCATTGGGGATTTGGAAGAAAACAAATGCAAACATGCATAGAATATGCCCGAAGAAGTGAAAGAGAAAGTGATGGGAGAATTTTGAGAGGAACATTTGGTAATGTAAGTAAGAGAATGTTAAAAAGAGGCAGAGTTCGTTTGTACATTGTCAGCTCAGTTAAGAAGTTGAGTTTGGCTAAACTTAGGACATCCTCCCCGTGGAGTGCTAGAGAATCACCATGTGTGACAGCCGGCCTTTGAAATCTGGCATCTTATGTGCAAGGGTAATAGATATTTAAAACAATAGTTATGTAAAGTGTGGTGAGGTGCTTTAATAGAAGATGTACCTACAGAGGTTGGTGGTTATGAAGAGATTGAGCAGCCTGGGGAGAATTAGTAAACCAAGGATTCACTCCTTCACTCTCCTTTTTTGTTTGAATTTGGCAGGGGGAGGCTGGATTGGCAGAAACTTTGGTCTTTGATGAACAGGTCACAGTTAGAAATGGTAGAGCGGATTCTGCTCTTTTCATGGATCCCTTCTGAATCACAATTTTTTAACTAAAATCCTCTAGTGGCCCACAGCACCCCACTTCTAGAAGCAGTCTGTGCCCACTTGAACAGTTCCAATACTTGTAGGATTCTTCTCTCCGTTGATTCATAAAACATCTCTCATGCTAGTTTCTGTGGTTCTAACATCAGCCTCAGAGGGGCTGGTCAGTTTGCTAATGTGGAAATGACCTTGGAGTACAAAACCAGGGTGAATCTTAGTTTCACCACATAAAATGTTATGACTTGCAGTGTTATGCTTTCCTCATTGGGAAATTCTCACTGGGGAAATAATAACTGTATCATCTTTCATTGTCTACAGGGAAGTTATAATAGTCATATTATAGTGAGATAAGGTATATGAAAATACCTTTTTCATATTGTCAAGGTTCTTGTTACCATCACTTTTTTTTTTTCAATACAGGTTTCACCTGGTTCCTCTCATTTCTCTTCTCAAGATCTCGATTTCTCTCACCTGTTCCCGAATGATGGTGAAATGTCTCAGTTTAGACATTTGTCTAAACTTTTTATCTCTAATGAGCAGACCCAAATACAAACATACATCTGGTTTGTGTAGTTGCGATTTGGATTGTCTACCAGTTTTGTCGAAAAAGTACAACGCAAGAAAATGGTTTAAGTGGCCCACTGCCAGAATCCATGGCCCCAGTGACCCCAAATCATGATTTTGTATTTAAAAAAAAATGGGAAAATCTTATCTGTGTGGAAGAGGCAAAATGGTGTGGTAGAAAGAAAATGGTCATAGGTACCAGTGCAATGAATTGATTCTGAAAAGCAGAGCTAGAAGGAGCTTTAGACATCGTCTAACCTAATGGTCTCACCTTGCATAAGGGGAAAGACTTTATGAGTTGTTTCCGACTAAGTGATAGCAGATACCAGGCTGCCCCTTATTAGTATTGGACTAATGCCCCCAAGATAAGGAGTGGGTTTTGAACAGAAATTTGGAATATAGGAAGAAATGATTATAGTAGTATTGCCAAATAAAATAGAGAACACCCATTTAAATTTGAGTCTCATATAAGTAATACATAATTAGTATAAGTATGTCCCATGCAATATTTGGGACATAATTTACGCTGAAAATTTCTGGATTGGTGAGTCAGAGAGCATATGCACTGTTAAACTTGCTAGATATTGCTAATTCTCTCCAAAGGGTTTATACCTGTTTACCCTTCCTACTAGCTATGCATGAAAATATATTAGCCTAAATGCAGAATATTTGCCAATCTGATGGGTAAAAAATGATAGTATAGTATTGCTTACATCTTTGTTTCTCTAATTATGAGTGACTTGAGGATTTTTCACGTGTTTTAGAGCCACTGAATTTCCTTTGCTGAAAATTTTCTACTCATATTTTTTTGTCACCTCGCTTTATTGTTGTTGTTTTAAGTACATTTTACTCTAACTTACAAATTTTTGGTTCTGGGAAGTTAGTGCTTTATCTGTAATATCAATTGTAAATACTTTTTCCCAATTTTGTTACTTACCTTCTGATTTTCCTCTGATGTTTTTGGGCATGGACAAATATTTTGTTTTATTTTCAATGTGGTTGAGTTTATTAATTTTGTGTGTGTGCTTGGTGTGTGGATTTTAAATCACATGTGGGAAGATTTTCCAGACACGAAGATTACAAGGAAATCCACTTATTTTTTTTTGTCTTTTTATTTTTATACTTTTAAATTTTGATGCATTTGGATTTTCTTCTGGTATGTGGAGTGAGGTACAGATTCAATTTTTTTTTTCCAGATCAGTACTCAGAAGTTGCAGAACATTATTATTTTCCTTATTCATTTGAGATTCCAACTTCATTATCTGTTAAATTTCTGAATATATTTGTGCCATTTTTGGCCTTTCAAATCTTTTCCTTTAGTCAATATATCCACTGATACACTAATGTCATACATTTTATTTTTCTTTAGATTACAGTTTTTTGCCTGGTGGGGCCCATCATCATACGTGCTTTCCTTTTTAAAAAACACTTTTCTTGACTTTTTTCCACTTTTATCCACTTTCAGATGGATAAATATGTGTATATGCTTATAGCTCTATATATATCTAAATCTGTATCTACATACCTATCTATACCTTTACTAGGTTTAGGTTTACCTCTATATCTATGGCCAAAGGAATATATTCATATCTATCTATAACTATCTATATCTATTTCTATTCAGCATACTTATATTGAAGAAGGGCTTATCTATTATGAAATATTGAGGGTTTTAAATTTTTGTGCTTTCTAGAGGATCAATTGGTATATGATAAACTACACATATTTAAAGTATAGCATTTGATAGATTTTGGTATACACATGTACTATAAACACATTACCCCAATAAGATAATAAACATATCCATTCCTCTTAAGTGTTTATTCAAGTACCTTTGTAATCCCTCCTTCTCAATATCCTTCCCTAAACAATCCGTGCTTTCTGTCACTATAGATTCGTTTGCACTTTATAGAATTTTATAAGAAAAGAATCATACAGTCTATGGTCTCATGTTGTTGTGTTGTGTTCATCTGTTGTTTAGTCCTTTTGCTTGCCGAGAACATGCCATTGTATGGATATACCACAGCTGATTTGTCCATTCTCCTCTTGATGGACAGACGGGAGCCCAGTCCTTCACAAAAACTAACTCAGAATGGATCACAGACCTACAGGTAAAACACAAAACTGTAAAACTCTCAGGGGAGCCTCGTTGGCTCGGTCAGTAAAGCATGCAACTCTTGATCTCAGGGTTGTGAGTTCAAGCTCTACACTGGATGTAGAGCCTACTTAGAAAAAGAAAAAAAACTGTAAAACTCTTAGAGGATAACACAGGAGAAAACCTAGATGACACTGGGTTTTGCAGCAACTTCTAGATACAATACCAAAGGCGTAATCCATGAAAGAGATGATTTTTTAATCTGGAATTCATTAAAACAAAAACTTCTCCTCTGCAAATGACCATGTCAAGAGAATGAGAATGAGCTGAGCTATAGACTGAGAATATATTTGCAAAAGACGTATCTACTAAAGGACTGTTACTTAAAAATCAACAACAAAAACCACAAATAATCCAGTAAGGAATCGGCCTTAACAAATACTTCATCAAAGAAGATGGCAATAGGGACACCAGGGTGGCTCAGTCGGTTAAACATCTGCCTTTGGCTCAGGTCATGATCCCAGGGTCCTGGGATTGTGTCCCATATCAGGCTCCTTGCTCAGCGGGGAGCTTGTTTATCTGTCTGCTGGCCTCCTGCCCCGCCCCCTCCCCCAGCTTGTGTGCTCTCTCTCTGACAAATAAATAAAATCTTAAAAAAAAAGATGGCAAATAAATATATGAAAAGATGTTCCATGCCATATACCATTAGGGAAATTAAAATTAATACAAGATACCACTACGTATCTGTTAAAATGGCCCAAATCTGGACTCTGACAACTCCAGTTGCTGGTAAGAATGTGGAGCAACTGAAACTCTCATTGCTGGTGGGAATACAACATGATATAGTCACTTTGGAAGATAATTTGGCACTTTCTATCAAAACTAAACATGCTTTTCCATATGATCCAGCAATTGCATTTCTTGGTATCTACCCAAAGAAATTGAAGACTTATGTTCACACAAAAACTTGCACAGAGATGCTTATATCAGCTTACCCATAATTGCTAAAACTTGGGGAGCAACCAAGATATCCTGTAGTACATGCAGACAATGGAATATTATTCAGCACTAAAAAGAAATATCTATCAAACCATGAAAAGACATGGACAAATTAAATTACTATTACTAAGTGGAAGAAGCTGATCTGAAAAGGCAACATATTATATGATTCCAAGTATATGACATCCCAGGAAAAGGGGAAACTTTGGAGAGAGTAAAAAGATCAATGGTTGCCAGAGGTTAGGAGTGGAGGGAAAGGATAAATAGGCAGAGAATTTTTAGGGCAGTGAAACTACTCTGTATGACATAATAATGATTGATACATGTCATTATACATTTGTCCAAACCTGTACATCAAGAGTGAACTTTAGTGCAAACTATGGACTTTGGGTGATTATGATGTGTTCACCAGTTGTAACAAAGGCACCACCCCTGGTGAAGGATGTTGATAATGAGGGAGCCTGTGCATGTGTGGAGGCAGAGTATGTATGGGAAATCTCTATACTTTCCCCCCAGTGTTGCTATCGACCTAAAGCTTCGCAAAAATAATAAATTCTTTTAAAATAATTTACATTCATATGTTCAACCTTATTCAATAAGGATTTATTAACTACCTACACATGACAAGGAACTATGATAAAATAAGACATGGTCCACTGCAGTTACAGATGGTAACTCAGATGAGAGAGGAAAAATCATCAATCCCTTCCCAATTGGCCATCCAACTATGATTTTTTCCTGTCTCTAATGACCATTGCAGTTGACAACAGAACTAAATTATTTTTCTGGGATGGGTGGTCTCTTTGACCACACCGGTGTTTCAAACCCTCAAATCATTCCCCGTTCTACAATGAGACTGAGATGGTAGGTAAAGGTAGCATAATGAAAATTAGCTAGATTAATTTAATGCTAACTATTTGCCAGGAAATGTTTCTCAGCATTAACATTGATGAACACATTTAATCTTCACAACTACCTTATGAGGAAGGAAATATTATTCTCCCATTTTGTACATGAAGAAACTGAGGCTCAGCGTTAGTAAGGTTGTTAAAAATTGTGAAGCATCTGAGATTTTGTTACCTACAAGTTAACAACCTGGGTTGTCACAGTTTCACGGACGCTGGTAGAAGTCATGAGATGCCTAGGTCAAAGATAAAGAACAGTTTTTAAATCACAGTTACAGTAATAGTAGGAGTATCAGCATTTCTTATATCTGCTCTCAGAGTCTCAGTTCCCACACGGTGACACAGAGTGTGCCAAGTGACACCCGCACATGCAGTGAGTTGTGCACGAGAGGACTCCCAGCCTAGGGAACCTGAATCTCTTATAATGGACAGTAAACCTGCCAGGCTTTTCCTCTGGAGGGGGATACCATCTCTATCTTCCCAGGCTGTTTGTTAGCACAGAACAAAGAGCAATCAGTACCTCACCCATATGATGTGCAAAATCACAGGATAAAGGATTGTTTCCCAACATAAGGCACTTACCCAAGGTCATGAGTGGTAAAACTTGAATTCAAACTGGTGCACTCCAGAGCCCCAATGCCTATCCACTAGATTTTACTTCCTCCCTAGGCTATCAGAACATCAGAAAGATATGGGTGGTTGAGATGGCAGGGAAGTGCTTTGGAGGTCCAGACGTCTAATCAAAACAGGAGAGCTCTCTAAGGCCATGGTGTCTTGGGTCGTGTATCTAAGCTGAAGCTCATTACCTGAGGGAATATAAGCAGGAGCAGGGGTCAGCTGGCTAGAGAAGGAGTCTGGAAGTGAGTTGGAATAGGAAGAAATAGAAATTGAGATGAGGGAACATGAATGCAAGGCATTGTGTCTAGGGAGGAAGAGAGGGCATCAGGGCAGAGCTGGATAAAAGCTTTGGCTGGAGTCCCCAACCCTGTGGTTCATCCTGACCTGCATGATTGGTGTGACCCTTGCATTACAAAAGTCAGGTCTGGCATGGCCACTACGAATGAAGTACATTGCTGTTTAAAGGTGAAAACCTTCCTGCAGAACGCTTCAGAGTAGAAGATCAGCAGGCTTGGGAATTCGGGGCACAGCCAGCCCCTCACTGACCATTCCCTCCCTCAGTGAAACCCCAACCACCGTGACACTTGGTAGGGGCACATCTCAGGGGGTGGTTTCAATGGCAGAGGCTCCGTGTTTGACAAAGTTCTAATCTAGGTTAGGGCTCAATGCCGAGGGCTCTTTGGAGTAAAATCATCTCTTTATTAATGAGATCCAGCCCCATCTCTCTGATAGAAATGATGGGAAAAGCTGTCCCTTTGGTGCTATTCAAATGAACAGGAGAGAACAGTGGGTGTTTTTAAAACTCTCTCCCTATCATAGGAGGATGGAGCTCATTAGTGAGGGGAATGATTTTGCTGGGGAAAGGCTGTTATAATAAGAAAACATAACCTACTCAAGATGAACCAGATCCAAGTCAATTAGGCTGGGAAAAAAAAAAAAAGGAGAGAGAGCAAGTGAGCTTCAAAAATACCACCTCTTTCCTTCCATTCATTTGAATAACAGCAAGGGGACATTTTAGTTTTTTAATCATTTTTTTTTTACTTGAATCAGTCTGGATCTCATTAATATAGGAATGATCTCACTTAAAAGACTTAGTGTTAAACTCCTGTTCAACTGAGATTAACCAAATCAAACATGATCTGACCAAAAAAGAAAAGTCTAAAGTATTATACCTATTTCTAATACATTGCAATCTGCCTTTAAAAATAAAAAAGGGTACACATGATATTTCTTATTCAGCTTCTTTTGATGTATCTGGAATACATTTTCATAGGTAAACTGGTATTGAAATTGCAGTGAAATGCAGTTAGCCACATAAAGTAACTGAAAAAGAGTGGATTCGAATAATTTACATGCATGAGGAGGAGGGTCTGGCAGGCAATGTCAGCTCTGGAGGAAATGTATCTTCCATGGGGGATATATTTCCCTGGGATCTTCCAGGGATCCTCACTGTATTCATCTCACTGGGCTGCAATATCTGTATGTTTTCAGGTAAACACACTTTGAAGCTTTCTCAATCTCAGTGCTATCGACTTTGGGGACCCAGATGTGTGGGGTCCTTTGCTCTGGGGCTGTCCTGTGCATTACTGCGTGTTTAGTGGTACCCTTGGCCTCTACCTCAAGATGCCAGTAGCCTTGTCCCACCTAAGCATGATGGCCAAAAATGTCTCCAGACATTGCCCAGTGCCCCATTGGGGGATAAACCACATTTTTCCCAATGATCACCATTCATTTAAGGTAATCCTGGAAAGAAAGCAAAGGAAGAGTAGTATATATAAGAATACTCACACTGAGGATGAATTTGTCATCCTGGCTTTGTTCCAGAAGTTTCTCTTGAGTACCTTTATCTCCCTCCTTGTCCCAACCTGTATGCTGCGTTAGTTTGCTCTCTCCCCTCACTCCATGGTAATTTAACTAACGGACTCTTTCCACCTTGCCTTGGTTAGGTACCTCCCAGTGAGGGGTGGGATGCATCCTGAGGTCACACATTCTCTGGAAGAAAACCACATGTAGCAAAGAAGAGAGCCCTTGGAAACAGCCATGACACAATTTTATTCTTGGTTATGTTAGTTCTTACACATAAAGTCTTTGACAAATTCTCAACCTTTTTGATAGTAATTAAGAATGCTGGCAGACGCATAACAGTGGAAGGGAGATGGAGAGAGAAAGAAGGAGAAATAGCCTGGTTTCTCCCCGGCACCTGCCTCTAGTTCTTTTGCTTAGGTCCCCAATGGCCACACCCAGGCAGAAGCCAGCTGACAGGGCAGGAGGTGGAGAGGTGAGCCTTCCAGGAGAGAGAACCAAGTAAGCCAGGGTAAGGAGTGTGTCTGGGGTTAAATGGGGTTAGGATGGGCATCTATACCCAACAGCATGGGTAAGCTCATTATATGTTTAATTGCTTCTTTGTATGGTGGTTCTACTGGTTTTTCTGAGTTAGAAACCACTGTTGACAATTGAGTAAAATATGTCAGGAACAAGCCTTGGCCGTCACTAGCACTTTTTCTCACTGGCCTAAGCCATCCAGAACCAGAACCAGATTCAAGAGAGTCTCCTCTTACGTCTCTATAGAAGGAGCTGTCTGTAATGGCGAAGGAGCCTTCCTGACATGAGGCCCGAGGACAGAGGTTAGCTAACTTTCTCTGTGTAGGGACAGTTCGTAAATATTTTACACTTTGCAGGCTATACTGTGTCTGCCGTGACTAGGACTCAGTTCTGTTGCAGTTCAAAAGCTGCTGTAGACAATCTGTAACAAAATGACTATAGCTGTGTTCCAATAAAACTTTATTTATAAAAGCAATGGGCTGGACTTGGCACACAGGCTGTAGTTTGTCAGCGCCTACTTGTAGGGCTAAACAATGTGTCCCTGTCTCTCCAAGGACAGTAGCTCTACTGGATTGCCCTACGTGCCTGAAGTCATTAGTTTGCAGCCATTATTTGGGTGGGGGGAGCATTTGAAGTAATGAAGCACTTTTTTTTTTAAAGATTTTATTTATTCATTCGAGAGAGAGAGAGAGCAAGAGCAGGGGGAGGAGCAGAGGCAGAGGGAGAGAGACAAGCAGACTCCCCAGGGAGCATGGAGCCTGACACAGGGCTTGATCCCAGGATCCTGAGATCATGACCGGAGCCGAAATCGAGTCTGAAGCTTAACAGATTGAGCCACCCAAGCGCTCCTGAAGCACATTTTTGTCTAACGGTTCGTGTTGAAGGTAAACATAAGGGTTATATTATTCATACTTAAAAATATACCATTGACCAGGAGATTATTAAAAATTATTTAAAGTGAGAGACAGACCTAACTGCAAAGGAAGAAAATAATTTTCCGCAGCGTCCGTATTTCTTCTCTTGCAGAAAAGCGGATCAGTTTCCTTGGCAAATTCACAGCTCAGCTTTGTCCCATTCCTAGTATTCATGCACGCTCCTAATGGATTTACAATTGCAAATCAGCCCTGTACCGGAGCGGGGGGTATTTTAGACTGTGTTTATTATGTCTCTGGTGTGCCTGCACACACGTGTGATGATCACTGTTTCTTCTCCCAGAACAATTAGCAGTGGGCCGGCCTCCCATTGTTGGTATTAGTGTAGGATCTCTGGTGTGGAGAAGGAAATGGGCTCACTTCTCACTCTCCGTTCACAGTATCCCTTGTCTTTGCAGCGTGGAAGCAGCTTTCTCTCATGGGAATACACGAGGTGCAGTGTTCATTTACGTCTGTCTCCCCTCAGGACGTTGAAGGAAATCTGACACACGCTTGCACCGCGCACCAGCTGGAAAAGTAAGAGTAGTCCACAGACGTGCCCGGGTTATGTGCGTCCTGTGTCATGTTCCTACTTCACTCAGGCCCTGCTGGCTCCTGGCTCTGGGGAACCTCTCCTTCTTGCCCTCAGGCCTTCTGTGGGGCCCGTCTCAGCTTCCCCTCAAGGACACGTCTGGGTGGCCACCCTGATGCTGTCTTACTTACACAAGGCAACACAGTTTGGGGATTGCCACCGTGAGTTTGGGCTTCAGACAGATCCAGGTTTGCACTGCGGCTCTGCACTGGCTCACTGTGCTCCTTGCGGCGAGTCCCTGAGCCTTAGTGCATGTTTCCTCACTGGTAAAGCGGAAGTAATGACACCTCATATGAGCTGAATTGTATCCTCCTCAAACATTTATAAGTTAAAGCCCTGTCCCCAGAACCTCAGAATGTAAGGTCTTGGAAACAGGACCTTTCAAGAAGTAACTGGGTGAAAATAAGGCCATTAGGGCAGGCTCTAACTCAATATGGCCGGGGCACCTGGGTGGCTCAGTCATTAAGCCTCTGCCCTCAGCTCAGGTCATGATCTCAGGGTCCTGGGATCAAGCCCCGCATCGGGCTCCGTGCTCAGACGGGAGTCTGCTTCTCCCTCTGCCCCTCCCCACCGGCTTGTGCTCTCTCTCTCTCTTTCAAATAAATACATATAAAATCTTAAAAAAAAAATGTTTTAAAAAATGTTAATTCAATATGGCCGGTGTTCTTCTAAGAAGAGATTGGGACCCAGACACGCACAGAGGGATGCCAATGTGAACGCGCAGGGAGAAGGCAGCCGTCCACAAGCCAAGGAGAGAGGTCTCAGGAGAAACCAACCCTGCTGACACCTTGATTTCAGACCTCCAGCCTCCAGGACTGTGAGGAAACAGAATTTGTGTTTTTTAAGCTGCCCCATCTGTGGTGCTTTACCACGGGGCAGCGCTAGTGAATTAATGCAACACCCAGCTTACAGGACCATCCTAAAGACCATTAGTATGTAGTGCATACGCTGTGTTTGCCTGTTTTTCTTTTGTCTGCTTTTCACATGAAGGTACTTCCACAGTTTGAGAACATACCACATATGTAAGTCTTAGTGGGAAACAGGACCCAGTAGAGTGGTCACCCTCTTTCTGATAAAGGCCTCCAGAGACAGCATCCTTCCTTCCAGCAGTGTGGCCTTCCGATGTGAGTAGATTCCTCTGTTAGGGTTCCTTATTCGCCCAAAGTACACTGATGCCCTGTATCTTTCTTCCACCGCCCCCACTTATCCTTCAGGAAGTTCTAGAAGTTCTAAAACAGGTGAGATGGTTGAACATAACAAATGTGTGCCTGAGTTTGCTTTCTTGAGGCTGAAGAAGGCCCCAATTAAACTGATCATCCTGTGATGGGGTGTCAGATGCCTCCACCTCTCTCTGCCACCACTGAGGGGTTCAGCCTCCTCTGCTAAAGCCGCCCATGGAGTCTGGGTCCCAGCGTCTACCCTTCATGCTCACAGACAACTATTTTGGTGGTTTTTTTGCACTTACGTACCAGACCTCACAAGGTACATCAAGATAGAACAGATATTCTTTAATTAGGTTACTATTTTATTTATGTTGCTTTCACCCCCTGGTCATGTCTAACAGAGGTTCTATTTACAGTCTTGCCAAATACCACAGAATCAATCAACAGGACCTAAATTTACTTTTCCAAAAGATGCTATTTGAACGAGATTTACATTTGAAAGTTTGTGTTTGCATTTCCTTGCAGGCTCCCTCCCTGGCTCATTCTCTCCAGACAACCCTCAACAAGAGTATCAGCTTACACAAGCTTCCCTGAGGTTTGAGGATGTTACTTTCTCTACCTCCTCTGCACAGATTAATAGTCTTAAAAAAAAAAAAAAAAATGAGGATCCCTGTGCCAGGGAAAATGACTGAACTAGAAGTCAGTCAACTCGTTCTCGCAAAACTACAGCCACGTGTCCCAAAGCTGATGATGCTACAGCATGAAGGAAAGCCAGCATTTATGAAGGCCCTACTAAGTGCCAGGCATTGTGAAACCCTTCCCATTTCCTACCTATCACCACAAAACAACCTCATTAGGCTATATGAGTCTGCTCTGTTATCAAGCATATTCCTGCAGCAAGAATTTGCTCCCACCCTTTAAGTAAATAGGGAGTAGTGTCTGCATAATGCAGAAGAGGGGTCTGGTTCATATGAGATTTTTTTACCCCCTGTATATTAAATTTCACACCACTAAGTGGATCACAGCAAGCTGGCAAAGGAAACAGTTCTGCATCATAGATATCTGCTCTCCCCACTGTTCTTTGTCTTGGCTTAGTTTCTCTACCCGCCCTTTCTTGAAAGTGCTTATTTTGTGGTCCCCCAGTCTGGATACATTTTGCCCTCAACCTTCCCCTACACCCGCTCTTCCATCAGGAACTTCTACCTTCTATTATAAGTAAAGAGCTATGGTTTTGATGGCATGTTTTTACCTGTTAGAATTTAGCACACCTTTTGTAAAGGGCATCAACACTTTTACTCATACATTTTTAGGGGTCTGCTTGCAAACTTACATACTTTTTGAGTTGTTAGCTCGTCATGCTATTTATGCCATAAGCCCTGTTATTTTTAGTGTGTGATTTTGCAGAACGCAAGGTTTTTCCAGAGCACGTGTATCACATTATAGCAGGAAGCTGTTTGAAAGACAAGGAAGCTGATGTGTGCAGAAGTCAGGTAACATTCACAGAGCCTCGTGTCTGTGTCTGGGAGGTTCATGGGCTTGATTTCAGCCAGGTACTTTTTTTTTTTTAAAGATTTTATTTATTTATTTATTTGAGAGAGAGAGAATGAGAGATAGAGAGCACGAGAGGGAAGAGGGTCAGAGGGAGAAGCAGACTCCCTGCTGAGCAGGGAGCCCGATGTGGGACTCGATCTGGGGACTCCAGGATCATGACCTGAGCCGGAGGTAGTCGCTTAACCAACTGAGCCACCCAGGTGCCCTCAGTCAGATACTTTTGTCTGCTTTGTAACTCTTAGGGTCAGAGTCACTGGAAGATGTGGTTATAACTCTCCCGCCCTGTGTCCTCAGGTTGGAAGGTGTGGGACTTGGGAAACTAACCCAATGCTTCAATCTTCCCTGGGGCCCCAAAACAAACTGTGGAAGAAAACAAAGGATATTACAAATATTTTAATAGAAAAATCAATAAAATAAAAATCAAATGATATGCACATATCACACCTTTCCTCTTCCCAGATGCTGAATTTACTAGAAATAATATAGAAAAATGTGCTATCAGCAGAACCTGGCATGTAATAGATTCACATTAAATGGTAACTGATATTTGGATCTAAGGAACTCTACTGATATTTAATGCTTGGAATATGAGGAAAATAAACATCATTAGTCAGAGTCCCCCACATTCTGTCTTGGCTTATCCAGTGAAAACTACCTCCCACAATACAGATTTCTTTATTTTAAGGCTAAAAATGATCAATATAAATCTCCCCTGAATGCTGTGACCTTGGTTTGTGGAGGAAGCAAAATAACCTCAGGATGTATGGGACCCCTTAAATCAAAGGCTATTTTTTTGTCTTAAAGAAAATTGTTGTGTTAATCATATAATTTAAGTGTGCCTATTTTTACATCATGTATATAAATGAAATCACAGTATTTTCTCCTGTAGGTTGTTCCTTAGACCTCGTTCATCAAGCTAAAAGGGCATCTCAAAGAGAATGGTTGTGTCCCTCAAGATTTCAGTCCAGTGAGAAGTAGGACTTCCGGATATAAGGACTTAGATCAGCTGGCAGGTACTACTAGTGTTCACTGGGGCCAAATTCTGGCTTCACCTTTGTGCCAGATTTTTCACTCTAAGCACGTGATATCCCATCCCTCCTCAAAGACTCAGTTTCCCTCTCTCCACACAGAGGTTCTGGTCCCTACCCTGTGGCATTCTTTGTGGATTAGGTGAATAACAAGATGGGACTGTGTTCCTTTGCTTATAAAGGGCTACTTGAACATGAGGAAAAGCAATACTAATGACATAAACAACCCTTGTTTACGGTGACCTGGACATGGCAGAGGGACTGTGTAGCATGGTTTGTGAGCATCACTTACTCACCTTTCTCCCCCGTTGTATGGTACACGCTGAAAGGGAGTGCCATCACCTGTGTCCGTGGAGTGTTATTCCTTACAAATGACATGGACACATGTCAATGCAAAAATTAATGTTCTCATAACAACAGACTCCTCTAGCAGAAACAAGTGGTTATCTGCCAGTATAACAGAGATGACGGAAAGTGGGTGCCATCAATGCAGATACCAGCATCTCCCGGCACCCCGTTCCACTTGAAGAGGGACATGGTGAATCTCTCTTATTCCAGCAACCCAATGAGGCAGCGGAAATCGGCCTGAAAGGCAGCGCTGGCACCAAGACAAATGCCCCAAATCAAAGGAAGCAATGAAGACACTCTGCCCCCTTCCCTAAATATACAGCAGGTGTCCTCTGAGGACTGATTCTCATTGGAAAGGCTGGGGTTAATAAATTCTTTTAGAGTCACTGTGAGGATTTGTTGGAAAATGTACATAGAAAATCCCAAACCACACACTCAGTGCCGTAAAGTGGTGGTTGTGGGCATGGAGACCTGGTCAAGGCTACTCATCTCCACTGCCAGACACTTCCCTCGCTTTCCCAAACTCCCTGCTCTCCTTCATTCTGAGCTTCCTCAGCCTGCTTAGAGTGGGCTGGACCTTGGGCTGCTCCTTCCTGCCCTCTCAGACCCCATGACTTACTCGATGAGAACTAATCAGTGTGCCAGAACATCTACTCCTGTTAAACAGGTGATAATTGCTCTGTTTATTGGAAGCCTACTATAAGCCAGGAATTTTAGAGATGACTAAACAGTAAATCCTCCTAAGCAATGCCATGAAGACATTATCATCCCCATCCCACAGATAAGAAAACCAAGGCTTAGAGACAAAGCCAATGTTAAGGCTCAGGTCAAAAATGCATTCTTTATTCATGCATTTAATGCCCATTAATAGGTACCTTCTATGTGCCAGCAACTGTTCTAGGTATAAGGGGGTCAGCTCCCCACCAGTTGTGCTCATAACCCAGTATACTGGCCTTTGATGTCCTTACGGCTCTCCAATGGCTGAGTGGTGCTTGGGTTAACATGCTCTGCCTCCCACGTGTCATGTTTGCCTCCAACATTTACTGGCCGGACAGCCAGGAACTTCTCCCAGAGGAGCTGACTGTAATAGAGGAATACCAGCCTTTGATTTAATCCAGAGGCTTATGAAATATTAGACTTGGAAGGAGACTTAGAAATAATTTAATCCACTGTTTTGTTTTGGTTCTCTCAAACTGTCCTGCTCTGAACCATCAGGGTTTCTCGGAGGCCCTCAGGGATCCTGAGTGTAAGTATGGTGGCAGTGCAACCAAGTCGGGGTTGGGCCAATGAGCAACAATACCCACAGACATGTCCCCACCTGCACGTCCTGTGTTTCAAGGAGCGGAGACCTGCCCTTCTATGGTCCCAGGGTTAGGCTATCATGATTGCTGTCTTTTAAACCAAGCTACCTACCCTCCACCAAAAACAAGACAAAAATTTGATATCCCTTCATCTCCCCACCCTTTGTTCTACCGATGCTGCAGCCCAGGCCAGAGTTCCTAAGTGCCCTGCCCCATGCTGCACAGTTGTTACTGCTCCAACAGAAACATTTCCACTGCAAAGCATGATTCAAACCAGTGTAAGCTTCGGGAGTTATTACCAGCCCTCAAGTCATGCCCCAGAGCACACAGCGGCCTTCCCTGGACCCAGAGGGCTGGGGCTTCTTCTGAGCTGTCTTGTTCTTGGCTGGTTGTAATAATTCTTTGGCACAGAGGGAGCCACAAGGACAATAGACTCCATCCAATGGATGAGGTGGAGACACATTGCATGTGATGTCTTTCTTCTCCCTGGGAAAGATCAAAAACACCTAAAAAGTTTAGCTATACATCCAGAGGCTCAGTAACATTCCATTTCTTGTCCACTGGCCCTCTGGTCCACACCAGGTATTATTCCAGGCACCAAATGAGCCCTCTAAGGTTTTTATTCTCAAGGATCTCAGTGTCTTCCGGAGGACCAGGCTTGTCAACAGAAGACATTGCAGAGGGTGATGTTGACTCTCGAATGGAGGGGAGCTGGGAGATCTTTATGGAGAGCAAGCATCTTAGGTGGGTTTTCGTGTTAGAATAAAGTGAAGATAGTAAAACATACAACATAAATTTTATTGTTCTTTGTTAAATTTTATGAAGTTGAGCTGTCTTTGCATTTGCATATTTAATTTAGGAATTGCAAAAACACAGGGATTGAGCAGGTCACCCACCAATTGGCTTACAGGTTCATTCCATACAGATGACCAAAGGTTCAGCATTCACAATTTTTGGTGTCAAGGCCTGAAGTGTTTTCATTAGTTGTGAGTCTGGTGCACCCAGAATCCCAGTCTCTCGGGAGTAGGTGGAACCCAGAAGAGGTGAGCGTCTTCTCCAGCCCAAGTGTTCCCTGGAAAAGCTGAGATTCTGTCCCAGGGAGCTGAGTCCCGAGAGGACTGAATTTATGGTCTGTTCCCATAAGAATCCAAGTGCCTCATCATCTGGAGTCAAACTTGTTGTGCTCCCTTTAAGTTTCATTTTAAATAAACATTCTAGCATGAAAAAGTGTTGATTCCCTGTTTCTGGGGGTTGCCAGAAGATGGGAAGGAAAAGAAATGGAGCTTGTTGTTGAATGCATATAAAGTCACAGTTGTACCAGACGAGTGAACTCCAGAGATCTGCTGTACGGCACAGTGCCTGTAATTAGAGACACAGTGCTGTGCACTTAAAGATTTGTTAAAGGGGTAGATCTCATGTTAAGTGTTTTTACCACCAGGAAGAAAGAAAGAAAGAAAAGAAAGAAAGAAAGAAAGAAAGAGAGGGAGAGAGAGAGAGAGAGAAAAAGAAAGAAAGAAAGAAAGAAAGAAAGAAAGAAAGCAAGAAAGAAAGCAAGAAAGAAAGAAAGAGAAAGAAAGAAAGAAAGAAAGAAAGAAAGAAAGAAAGAAAGAAAGAAAGAAAGAAAGAAAGAAAGAAAGAAAGAGAAAGAAAAAGAAAAATCTTTGGGAGGTGATGGATATGTTTATTAGCTTGATTGTGGTGATGGCATCATGGGTGTACGCATGTGTCCAAACTCCTCAAAATGTGTGTATTAAATATGTGTAATTTTTTATATATGAAGTATATCTCAATAAAACAAAAATATTTTTAGTTTTGAAATTTCTAAATTAACTGTTTACTCCCTCACAAATTTGACTTTGCAATTCAATAGTATTTGCATAATTTCCAAACACCAGTACTGGTGCCTCATTACTTCTTACGTCCCCACACCTCCTCTGGGAGGCAGAGAGTGTCCATTCCTTTAACAGACGTGGAGACTGGGGCTCAGAAAGGCAATGCCTTGACTTGATGAGTCCCAGTATAACAAGCCATAGATGCCAAACCCCAAATCTTTGATTTGGAAGTTCAGGCTCATGCCACTCTGCCATTAAAATGCACAAACACACACACAACACACACAACACACACACAAACACACACACACACACACACACACACACACACACTGGAAAACTAGGAAGTAGTATATTTGGATGGAGTTTGTAGCTTCTTAAGGCAGTTATGCTGAAGGGTGACAGATACGTAGAGGGACAAGGACCAGAATATTCATTAAAAATAAGCATTAGTTGTATTACTCTACAGTCTCAGGGTATGTGGATTTCTTGTTGCAAGCAGTGATACCATGTGCAGAAAGGAGAGAGAATGGCAGAGCTCTCAGATACTTTAGGAAAAAAGAACAAGGAAAATTCTCCACAATTTTTCTTCTCTCTCTAAGGAGAGTTTACTCTTGATCCCATAATGTAGAATCTTCCAGGAAAGCATTGTCTGGCTCCAGCTAAAGTGAGCAGCCATGCTCTTCTCAAGAAGTCTGTTAAAGACAGATGTCTTGAACAATACCACTGGCCTAATGTGAGGAAGAAAGCAGTGCTGTTGAAAGTTCATGGATGCTCAAGTCCCAGAAGGGGAGACACGTGGCATTCAGATACAGCACAGACAAAAGTACCACCTGCTTAAGTCACCATATTAGGAAAGATTGCGTATGTGTGTGCGTGTCTGTGTGAAGTCTTATTTACTGTTTGTCACTGGATCCAAGACCGACAAAGGGTCCTCTGCCAAGTGACATTGTCTACATCAGAAGGGGCTTCCTATCTCTCATTAAGTGAAGGCTTAAATATCACTTCCACTAGAAAGCCTTCACTGGCTCCTCAAGTTATGTTTACATCCCTCCCTTAGATGTTCCTGTATCACTCTGTTCTCCCCATGGTGGGACTTGACACAATGTAACATAATACATAATTAACATAATACCCATAATACTCCATAATACTGGCTCCACTGCCCATCAGGAAATTTTAAGCTTAACTGAGGACTAAAATCATGTGCCATATTCAGGATGGCATCCCCAGGAATCACCACAGTATATGTAGTAAAGCTAAGCAACTTGTAGCTTTTTATTGAATAAATGGATGAACGAATGAATGAATCAGCTCAGGTATACATGGTGAGCTGGAATATTTTAGCAGCATTAGGGATGGACTTGGGTAAAAGAGACATAGTGAAGAATACAGTATTTTCATTAAAACCATGCATTACACTTGTGTCCATATTATTCCCATTCTATAGATGAGGAAGAGTGACATGGATAAGTGATAAGGATAAAATCCTTAGCATTTTGGTGTATATCAACCCTGCTCCAATTGTCAGCACTTCCCTTTCTTTGCTGAAAGATCCCTCTAACAATCAGAGCCCATCTTGTCCATGTGGACATCAGGTCGGAAGGGACAGCATGCAGCCAACACTCCCAACACTCACCAGGCCTGGGTGAATCCATACCCCAGCTCCCTCGCTCCCTGTGGGATAACCCAGAAGGATTATGATCCTGTTGCTGCCTTGGTGGTAAGCTATTTGTTGACACCCTGTTCTCGGACTCATTTCCCCATTCTCCTGCAGGTGTTTCCCAGGATCACCACCCAACCAAACTGTGTTTGTACTATGGACATGTTTTCCCGTAAGCACAGAAGAAAGGAAAGTGGACAGCACTGGTTGTGTGGAGCCCTACTCCAGGACTGAAAGTCTCTACTTGTTCTGAGAGCTGAAAAGCAACTTAAAGGAAGGCACAGTGACAGGCACCCTGTAGAAAGATGGCACTGGCCCCTGTGTGGAGTGGATGGGGTAAACATGGGGAGAGGGAGATGAATTAGGTAGGAAGCTAGGGAAATAAGCTGGGGCACACACAACCTGGGCCTGCACTTCTGAGGAAGCCTTTATTCACCATCTCATCAATAACATGCATACGTACAGCTGCACATACAGTTAAATCACATCTCACTGGGGGAAGATGCCAGCTCTTCACCATGAGGCTAAACACACAGGGACACAGACCCTTCTTGAACATGGAGGCATTGTTCCTATATTTCAGAAGTGATGTGGCCCCACATTTCATTACCTGGAAAGAGATGATCCCAGTCTCATCCGGGGCAAGCAGGCAGCATGTAAATTCAGCTCCTCTCTGCCTGCTCCTAAATTATAGTCATTCTCAGTCCTTCTCTGAAAAAAGTGGGACTTTTGAAAATGAATAATTGGAAAAATAGTGCTTCCCTGGAGGACTAGAACAAGGGCTGATTCATTCTGCCCCTGCATAAATCACATCTATATGGTGATGTCTCTCCTTGCACTGTGGACTCTGAACACCCACTAGTGAAGCCACAGGACCATCCAGGGAAATGTAGAAGTACTATCAACAGAAACCTAATGAACGTCTTCATATGAACTTGCCTGCCTCCCTCATAAGGCATTGGAACTCAAAGGAGAAAAACATGCAGTATCAATTTACTTCTCCTGATACTAATCAGACAGAGCAGGCTTCAGCTTCCAAACATCAAGCCATGATGAGCTCTTCCAAGAACAGCTGAAGATTGGACATGGACATTCCTCCAAGTACACACATGCCCCCTTGGCCACCTGCCCCAATTTGACACCAGATCTTTCCTCGAAAAGAGTTTCCTACCACAGTAACACTGGTGCTTTCTTCCTTAGGCACCTGCTAATAATAGGATGAGGACAAGATGAGACGACAGACATTTATGTAAAGTTTGCCTTATCCTAGTCAACCACATTGATGTTTTTTAACCTTCAAAATAGCCCGACTACTCACAGAATACAAATCTGAGAGTTTGAAAAGTTAACTCACTGGCTTAGGCTTAGACAACAATTAAGGCACAATGAAGCACTGTCCATTTCCAAACCAATTGCTCTGAGTGGTGTCAGGCACTCTGTGATGACACAGAGAATGTAACTTGGAGGACTCCAATTTATACCTTATTGAAATGTTCTTATTTCAACTGTGTTTCTTGAAATGATCTATGCTGGCCCCTACAATTGATCAAACCAGCCAATTTATTCTCAGGGGCAATCAGAAAAATCTGAATTAAGTTTTTGGTGGGTCTGAACTTGAATTCCACATTTTGGTGAGAATGCAGCCAAAGACATTCTTACCAAATGCAAGGAGGAGAAAACCACCTCCATGAATTTCTACACACACGCACACACACAGACACACACACACACACACACACACACACACACACACACAGGATAATGGACAAACTCACAGAATCAAGGACAAAAAGCGTGGTATGGCCATATAAGCGACTGGAAACAGAAGTGGGGATGTTGCTGGAAGTCCAGCAAGCTCCCCTTCCTGACTTGGCTCCACTGACAAATGTGCTCCATCCATCTCTTTCTTTTCAGCTCTACCTTTAGCCAAGTGCATGACACACAGGACAGCTATGAAGCCCCCAGGCTACACGTTTCCTTTTTTAAAAAAATTTTTAATTAATTATTTATTTAATTTATCTTTTTAAGTAGGCTTCCCCCCCAGTGTGGAACTGAACGTGGGGCTCGAACTCATGACCTTTAGAGCAAAACCTGAGCTGACATCAAGAGTCGGATGCTCAACACAGTAAGCCACCCAGGCACCCCAACATGTTTCAATCCAAGCAACCAGGCCTGAACAAATAGTGTTTCTCACCCCCCCAAAGTAGCACTCTTTGCCTGTGTATGTAGACATGTACGTTATCTGACAAACGTTTAGCTGAGCTCCAAAGTCAGAAAGAAATGATGCAAGGAATAGAAATGAAGAAGAAACCCAGAACCTTGAGCTTATGGTCTAAACTGGGGAATCTGGAGCAGAATTCTATACAAGCTAGCTTACTGGACACCCCAGCACCTCTATGTATAAGATTCTAAGACACAAGCCCAAGAGTAGCAATAAGACTATAAACCTAAAGCAAAGCATTGCCCCTTCTGTAAAGTGAGACTAGACTATCTCAACCCACTGGCCAGAAGCTTGCTGCCTGCTCCAAGCCATGGTGGAAACGGCAATTAATGAGAGATGAGAACCCCAAAGGTACATAGCAGTGGGTACAGAATTCAAACAAAACAACTCATGGAATACAGAAACCCATCTCAAGGCCCCCCAAATTGATTCATAGGCAGTGAACTCTGCAGGGTTCGGTCATAGGTAAATCCAAAATTTCCCAAAAAGGACACCTCTACACCCCAGGCTATGCAGGGAAAAGAATGTTCACTGAAGATACCGCCCTTGGAAATGACCTAAAGCATAAGAATTAAAAAATATATAATACCACAGATAATAGCCTACAAAGTAAAAAATGGGAAATCTTAGTCCTATGGAACCATGTAAATTTGTAAAGTCTGAAATGTACTTATAATAAAAATGTTTAATACATTCAAAGATATCAAGGAATGCTATCCATAAAGCAAGAAATAATAAAGGAAAACATGCAGGGGAAAAACAATTAGAAAGCCTAGATATCAAAAATACAATCTCATTGAAAAATTTATTTTTAATTTTACTAACTTTGTAATAAAATAGTAGGCTCGACACAGAAAATGAGAGAATTAGTAAATTGGAAGATAGAGGAATGCTAAAAGTATGTCTTTTAGAAGGATTAAGGGAGAGAAAATATGAAAAATAAGTTTAAAAATGTAGAAGCTCAAACTCCTCTATTTGAAGACCTAGGTGGAAAGAAGAAAGAATTGTGGAAAAGCAATTTCTGAATTGTACCTAGAAATGAACATGAGCCATGATTTGTTTGGAAGGGTCTGAGTCAATAGATATGTCATTTTTTTCCCTTATATTTTCCATTGATTCTGTCTGGACTTTAAGAGAAGCCCAGAAGTCCACCACCATCTTGTGACTTTGAAGTGACCTTCAGGTCATTGAAACACAAGTGTAGCAGGAGGCCAGGTCCCTGAGTATATTGTGGGAGCTATCCCTCAGGCCATGGTCTGCCTGATCCTGATTTTATTGTTGAATGAGAAAATTAAGCCCTGAATACTCCAAACCACTGTTTTGAGGGACACTCTATTACTCATAGTTGACATTATTTTTATCAGATTCAGAAAATAGATATTCAGATACATAAAGACTAAGAGAATTCTATCCATGATCTTCATTGAAAGAGTCACAATAGGAGATACCTTAGTAAGAAAATTAAGTCTAAAGAAATGGGAAGCAAGAAATAATGATTATTAAACACGTTGGTAACACCGATTGGAAATGCTAAATCAGAATTGACTTTGTATAATAATAATGATGATATTTAATATAATTATTATAGCATATGTTATATAATATAGTTATATAATGTATAATACTTATTATATATAATATTGTCACTGTTAATCATTTGGGCATAAAAATGGGTTAGAACGGAAATACTAGATAGTAACTGGGATTTTGGGGAATGAGTGGGATTCAGAGTAAGTTAAAAGATTTCAAATTCTTCATCTTGTTTGGGGGAAGAATAGAGGTAGTGATTTGTTTTGGACTTTGTTTAAAGATGTAAATTCAAAATGTAAGGGTAACTGCAGCAGAGGTGTCAGTGTTCTTTCTCCCTCTGCCCCTTCTCATCCTTGACTCTTACCCTACACACCTGCGGAGATCCATTCAGGTGTGCATACCTGGTTCATACAGCACTGGCCAGAGAGCCGAACTACAGGGTAAAACCATGGTACCAGAGGCCCCCTCCTGAGATGACCATGGGGACAGGGACTTGCAGAGAAGACAGTGACGGGGCAGCCGGCAGCTCTGAAGATGACCTTCACCGTCTGTGACCACAGGCAGTGAATTTCTTTATCATTGAAAAGTTGTGTGATTGTGGATAAGTCACATCACTTCTCTAAACCTTATACCTCTCCTTTATGCAATAGGGTTAACTAACACCCCATTTCCCATTTGTAGAGTTGGCTTGTTAAATGCAGTAACAAATGTAAACACTCCTTATAAAGAAGTGCTGTGCAAACTTTATGTGGTGGTGTTCTTTTATACCCCAGTGCTCTTTGGGAGTCTTTTTCATCCTAGAAATGAGACTTCCTTCCAGAATAAAAACCAACTGTTAACCTTTGTAGAGAATTTTGCACTTCCCTCTTGAGTGTCATGTATGATACTTAAGTAGACGCTCAATGAACTTTGGTGGAGCCATCAACACTTGTGATAATAGAGGGAAATGATTGACAGGGAATTGCTGGCTTCCTCCAAAGGAGAAAGGAAACTCAAGAACTCCTGAAGAAGACAATCATCTACTTCAGGCAATGGGAGTGAATCACAGAAAAAAATGCAGGAAGCCCAGCTCCTGGCCAAGTGAGTGCTGGGTGCGGCTGTGGTTGGCATGCTGGCCCATGGTCTTGTGCCCTATGGGAAGAGGCACAGGGGAGCTTTATTCTTCCTCTTTATTTTTCCTGCTGACACATCCCTTATTTAAAGTGACGTAAATTTTACTCACTGTTTTTGAGAATGATCTAAAAAAATCCCAGCTTGTTTTACTTTTTGTACTTTGAATCTTCCTAATTCACTCTCTCTTGGCTTGGAGCACCTTCTGGAACAGAAAAGGTGCCAGGCATTGGCTCCTGCTGGTGCTGCCTGAATCTGCCATGGCGGCCGAATCTCTGAACCCCCCAGGGAGCCTTCCGGAAGGGTCCCTTCATGTCACACAATAACAGCAGCCTCGGTCAGCTCCTTGAACTCTTGGCTTCTGCGTTTGTGACTTTCCACCACAAGAACTTCAGTTTCTTCTCCCTGTGTGAGTTTGTTCAAGGCTCTCTCCTCCTGGTTCCCATTCATCCCCACCTAAGACTTTGCCAGGGTTTCGTCATTTCTTCCCTGACTTGGCTGCTCTTTCACAAGTTGGATCACTGACTCAGTGCTTATCTCTTAGCTCCTCTGACAGAAAATGCTCATTGTTGCCACTCAATCTTTACAACAGCAACTCAAGGAGAAGAGGGTTCACATAGATTGGGCAGGAATTTCTTATCATCTTTCCTGTATGATGATTATTTCTAAACCTCCACACCTCCACAGCTGCATCATTCATGTTTCAGAAGTGAAAATGAGGGTGCCCTTTAAACGACAAGACCAGATTTCAAACAAGTTCAGCCCCAAAGTTCCCAACTGATTGGTTTTCTAATGCTTCTCTTTGCATGGATTTTCTCTCTTCACCTGGATAGCAAAAACCTCAACCAATAGCCAACTCTAAGCTCATGGTTACTCTGTGCCAGGATTGCTCGTAAACACTCTGTGTGCTAACTCACTTAGCCCTTGCTGAATAACAGAAGATTGGCACTTCTAGTCTCCCTACTGTAAAAGTAGAAAAATTAAAACCCAGAGAAGCTAGGTTCTGAGGGCCTCAGAGCTAAGAAGTTGAACCCAAGCAGTCTAACCATCATGTCTACCTTTTTGCCACAGCTCTGCACAGACACTCATCCTTTATAGTAAAGAACCAGGACTCAGCTCTCAGGCTCCAACACCTGCCTACATTCTGCTGGATCAGGTCAGTTTCTTCCATGTTTTTAGTTAGATGTATTTGTAAAATTCTGAGAGAGATGGGGAGAGATGAAGAGGAATTCCACACAGAAGGATGGCCCAGGAAATGTCTGAGCTGCTGGGTCCTAGTGTTGGGCATTCACCTCACCCTATTCCTTCTTTCAGGGTCTAGGAAAACACAGGTTTTACTTCCAATTGGCCCAAAAGCACAAGTGATCTCCAACATTTTATAAAATATTGGAATTTATTGGTGCATCTGGAGAAAGAGGAGAATCAAGAAGCTCTTGCCTGGCAGAAGGGCTGTAGGGGGTCTGCATCAAGGGCCTAGAGGAAATGACCAACTGCCAGGCCTCAGGAAGGTTAAGACCAGGTGAGCTACACAGGTGTTCTGGGAAGCCCCCATTTATGCATGCATCTTTCTTTTTCTACCTAGATCACACACAAGTCCCACAGGTCTATGTTCTTTCTCCCTTTGTGTGCATAGAGAATCACCAGTGTACCTTTGTATTGTCAGGGACAACTTCCAGAAAAAGAGTGTGCATGGGAGTTAAGTGGGGGTGCTGCAGGGTGCCCTGAAGAGGCAGGAAGGAATGCACAGGCGATGGTCTAAAGGAAAAGGGGAAGTAACCACATTTGGAAAATTCAAAACTGCAGATAAGTTAGAGGTCAGAGCACCAGCATAAGGGAAATGAGGAAAGAAAAGTCTGGGAATAAAGGTACCCAGTGATGGGCGACATTAGATGCCATGATGGGAAGGGGTTTAAAATTGAATCTGAGGATGATGAGAGCCACTGAAGATTTTGGAGCAAGGAGGTGTTAACATGACTGAGTCCATGGTTTAAATATAGTGGCATGTGCTGGAAGAAAGCTAGTCTGGCTGCGGGGAACCTGTGTGGGTACACATTTAAGTAGTCAAGGCTATAGATGAGGAAGCCCTAAACCAGGGCACTGGTGGTGGGGAAGGAGAGGAGGGTTGGTTTGAGAGAGTTTTTGAGGGAACTTTGAATGTAGGGATGGAAATAGGTAGGGAATCCAGGATGATAGGTGCAGACAGATACAGATCAGATACAGATGGGAATCTGATGAGCATCTGCCTTATGATAAAAATCTGAGAGTTGTTCCTGATGATGAGAGATAACCTTTACTGAGCTCTGTTATGTGCCAAGAGCTTTCTGCATATAACTCAAATGTTTATAATTGTCATACTTACAATAATGGAAGGGTTAAATAATTTGTCCAAGGCCTCATAACTAGTAAGTGCCTAGGATTCAAACCCAGGCAGTTGGAGTTTCAAAGTCATGCTCTTAATCACCATGATATCACTGCTATTAAGCTTAGCTTTGCACATGTTGGGTTTCAAGGGCTTGACAGGCATACAAAGAGTGATTCCCAATAGTCTGTCAGGTTGTGAGTACCATGTTTGGGAAGAGAGAAGAGGCAGCAAGAAGGATCTGCATGCTTTTCAACAATTACAAATGTAGAAGAGAGACCCAGTGGGATGAGGTCTTAGAGAAAGCCCAAGGATTTGGCGATAAAGAATCTGCTCACTCATTTGTATACTAAATCACTTACTAATTCAGTTAAACTATTTACTGGATACCTCTTGTGGGACTAGCACTACAGTTCCAGACCACATAGCACGGACTTTATTTAATAGATCAGGAAGTCAATAAAGGAAATGTTGACTGTCATTAAGAACGTGTAAATTTATGTACATCATATAATGTGTAACAAACACATGTGCCTACCTTCATCCTATACATTTATTAAATCCATTTTAAATGAGCCTGCACAGGGTGTAGTGAAAAACAACAAAACATCGGGTCCCCTGTGTGTTACAACAACCACCTACTTCTCTACGGTGCTGTAGTACAGTATGTTCTTCATCATAGCTCCCTCTTAAATCTATAAGTTCACAAAGAATATGTATATGTAAAAGGTAGGATGTATTCTTATATAAAGATAATTACTGATGTCATATGGGCTAGATTAATGCCTAATAAATATCTTCTAAAATAACCAGTTAAAGTCTAGAAGTGCCTTCTCCAGCAGTGTATAAGCCAAGAGACCATTTAATTATCTCTGCCGACCATTCTCACATGGACTCTGATGAAGAAAATGATCACATGTTTAATGCACCTAATGGGATGTTACTTCTCAAATGAATTTTGTTTCTGCTTATATTATAACAGTTATCTCTTTGTCCTTGCACTGTGTTTTTGTGTGTGTGCTTTTCTCACCTCCCACACTCTTTTTGATTTACAAGCTCCTTGAGGGTTGAGAAACTCTTTGAGGAAGGGAGATAATGTGAAAAGACATGAGCTGCTGAGATAAATCCCACCTCAGCCACATGATACCAGTGTGATCTTGGGCCAATCACTTAGCCTCGCAGGACCTCCATTTCCTAGTATGTAGGTAGGATCACCAGCACCCAGCCAGAGGTGGGTGGTGAGGATTAAGGAAATCATGTGGGACAAAGGGCTCAGAAGCATTTTGCTTTTTAATTTTCATTGGAATACGGTGGGATGTGAATTTAAATACTCAAAGTCAATGGCAGGTTGACTGTAATTAGGTTAATTCATTGTAGGGACCCTTGGGTGGGTTTTGGAACACTTACAAACTTTTTAAATTGTGGACAATGTGTTTATCAGTGGGCACACATGCTTTTTTCTTCTGGGGGAAGGGCTTGTAGCTTTCACCATTCTCAGGAGTGTATATGACTACCTGGTGAAGGAAAATATGGTAGTCCCAATGATACCTCTCTCAGATTCCCCTCCAAGCCCAGACCTACCACCCAGCTGCTGGGGCTGTGGTCTATAAACAGCATCCAGTTGTCAGCTTCTTTGGGATCACCCCTACTTCAGAGAACTGTCCTGCCTGAGGTCAAGTCCTTGCCAAGGACACTGCACCTTGTGACTGAGCCAGGTGGGAATAAGGACCTGTCCATTTCTTCTTGGGACACTCTGACAGGCAATATTCCCCCCAGAGACACTGGGGTTACCTGAGGTATTGATGTATCTGCATCAAAGTTCACCTTCTCTGCACTCCTTCCCCTCACACGTGTTGATCCCTAGTAAATATCTTGCACCCTGGATTCATGCTAGCATCTGCTTCTGGAGAACTCGCCCTCTGAGAGAAAAGAAACAATAAGAAAAATAGAATGTTAGATGAGAGTAGAAGCTTGTGAGAGAGTTCCAAGAGGGTGGTTATCAGTTTCCAATATAGCAGAAAGTTCAAGATAAGGGCAGGAGTGGTTCATTAGGACTGGCAATTAGTCCTTAGAGCCCATGGAAGCCACAGTTTTGTGGGACTAATATGAAAGCTTTGGGATAGATATTTGATAAGTCATCAGGGTATGACAAACAGGAGACAGCTAGTCAGAACCCTTCTTTTGAGGCAAGAATGCTGAGGGGAGTTGGGTCACAGGGTCAAGGAGAGACCTGAGCATGCTGATCATCTGCAGCGATAATTTTTAAAAATCCTTTCTTACAAACCACGTCTTCCCCTTTAGACATGTCTGAGTAACCGGGGTGAGAATAGCCTTCAAATTTCCCCCAAATTATTAAGTTAAGTAATGGGCTCTCATAATATAGGAAGTTCAAAAGGCTGTCAGGTTGGAGCCAGACATCTGAGGAATGTGCATGCCCCCAAGAGGAAGTGTGCATCCATTAAGACATATCAGGTGGCCCTTATCAGAGAGCCCCATCAGTCAGTCAAAGGACAGGTTATTATGTGTGCCAGGTCCCTCAGAAAAGACCCCTCCAAAGTTAACTGAGAGCAGTGGGCCCAACCCTCCCCTCCAAACCTTGTTCAAACAAAGCACAGAACTCTGTGGTTTGGTCAGGAAAAAAAGTACTGGAGGAAAATTCTACACTGCAGCAAGGCAACTGGATCAACAAGTCACAAGAAGTCATACTCCTGGGCCACAGCTTTTCACACCACCTAAGGAACGGCCTTTCAGGGGAGAACACAGCCTCATCGGAAGGACTCCTAGCCTGATCAGACATACCATCTTGCTTCAGTCCCTTTAGTGCAACTGAGATATGCCAGCATTGTCTAAATCATGTCATGCTGAAGATCCGTGGCAAAACACAAAGATACCAATGGTGTATGCAGTAAGTTGTACAAAAATAATGAGACAGATGGTTGGCTAGTTATCTGCTGATAAGACTATTTCAGCTACAAAAGGCAGATACCACAGATAGAAACCATGGCTGCGTCCTCTTTGTCACTTTGCTTACCACCCTTTCCTGTGGCCTCCGGCTGCCATCTTGTCTTACTGGTCGCACAAGTGGTAGTCTTTTGGACTTTGATGTTCTGCCCCAGAAAAAACACGATAACACATTCATTAAGGCTCAAACTCTAAACAGCCCCATCCCCGCAAGGCCTTCCCATTTAGTCTTCCCCTGGAAATGACCTTTGACACTGGGTAAATCCTCTCGAGGATTCAAAACAGTGAGGATGAACTCAATGACCTTTTGATCTTTTAAGGCTTGACAAATACTAACAATTCCCTGATTCCTGATGCAAAATGAGGAATCTACATTTTATCCAACTGATAATGGCAAGATTACCACTCTAACACAGATACTTCCTTTGGTTAGGATATTTGGCAGAAAACAAACAACTGGTTGTCATCTGAGAACTTGTAAGGATAACTTGCTTTGAGATAATGGTGGCATCTGCCTGGCTTTTCTGAATTCATGAAGTACTTTCACATTTGTTATTATCCTCATTTGATCCACGTTGCTTCTACTTATTTCACAGGTTAGAAAACTGAGGGTTCCAGAAATTGATGTGAGCAGTCCTGCTTGGAACAGCAAGTCCATCAAGGAACCCACATTCCTCCAAAATCTAGTCATGGGCTACTGTCAGAAAATCCATTCCTTCAGAGCTTCCCATGGAAGTATCATTGTCTAAGCAACCTTTGCAAATAGGTGAAAGAACCCCCACCAATATGCATGCTTTCTATGATGTGAGTTTTCTTCTGTGCGAGGCTCCTACTTTAAAATTCTCCCAGAGCTACCAAACATCCACAGATAGGAATAAGCCAAGAGAAGAAATGAAAAGGCTCAGAAGGCTATTTTATAAATAGCTTCATTAGTGAGTGAGGGACTTCAGATCCTGGCAAAATGGATGCTTTGGAATGGGTTTCTCCCAGGATTGCCCTGCCCAATTGCGTGGCCTGCACACACTGAAGCCACACAGCCCAGGGCACCCACTCAGGAATGCCACAGTGGTTGGGTTTGTAATTTATAACGTGAGGCCAACCAACAGATTCTATTACTCAAATATGTGAAGCAAACCTGAGGAGAGAAGTACTTTAATCTTTTGCTCAGAAGCGACATTTGCAGCTCCTTTCACTTACTTTTCATTATTTCACCACAGGGGAACCATTTCCAGGAATTATTATGTTAAGCAGTATATTAAAAAATGGGTCTTGCTTTTTTTTGCAATAAATAACTGTTCACATTTATTCTGAGAACAGAAATGCTCACCAGAACTTACTTACATTGTCTGCTTTCAGAAGCACCAAACTATTAGAAATGTATAAACTCATTTCCTAGAAATGTTAGCAATAACCCAAGCCCTCAACTACTTGATGAGCAATTGCTGTATGCCAGTCCCTGGACAGGGCACAAGAGACACAGAGATACAGGCCTTGCCTTCCGCAAGAGCTTAGTGGGAGCTTGAAGAGGTGTCACCACAGAGTGAAGAGAGCAGTAGCTTTGGGATCAGACAGATGTAAATTCAAATGTTGGCTTCGTTGATTTGGCTGTGAGAACTTGGCAAAAGTGCACAACCATCCTTAGCCTCAGTTTCCTCCTAGGCAAAGTGAAAATAGTAATATGTGTTGTTTAGCATCTTGGGAATGTGGAAATAAATACAGACCACCCAACTGAGAACAACAGAGGCTATTGATTCAAAGCTTGCTATCAAGGAGGCAGCTACCATCACTTATGTATGGCAGAACCTCAAGGACAGGTAAGGGAGGGGGAAGTGTGATAAGAGTTCCAAGCAACGGTTTCAGGTATGTCCTGATGGGAGGCTGTTGGCCTGTGGATGCTGGAAGTGGCTGACTTGGGGTAGGCATCTTATGTGACTTGTTTGGAAACCATATTTTGCTTTCTCTGGTTGGTCCTGAGTTGGAAGTAGGGGGCAGAAGTAGGAAAACTGACACTCATTGACCAAGTTCTAACCAATTGTTCTGACCAGGTTCTGGGCCAATTGCTGTAGAGGCTGTAGTTTGGCTACCTGGGCTGCCGAGGTTGTGGGCAGAGTTCTGTTGACATATATAGTTTGACCATTGACCATTTGTATACTCAGTCTCTCAGGGAGATGACAGATAGACACACACACACACACACACACACACACACACACACACACACAGAATGAACTCATTATATGATGATTATTATTATGTGACTCCATCAGAAAAGAAAGAAGTAAGTATGAAATTAGAAGTACCAAGTCCTTTGAGAATCCTAAAAAAGAAGTTACTGACTGCTTAAAGGCTTCAAGGATTTGGGATTTTTGTCAGGGCTTCGTGTTTATAAATAAGACTAAACAGAAAAGGAACAAAGGAAAAGACCTTCCTAACCAGATGGAGGATACATCATGGCCAAAGACAGAGAGGAAGGCAAGTGGGCGGAGAGCTACTGGTGGTGGCTGGACCCCAGGTGCTCTAGGACTGATATGGAGGAAGCAAGTGGAAGAGAAGACAGAGTCAGACTGGGGGTAGGGGTGAGGTTTTAATGCAAGCCTGGATTTTGCAGATATCACAACAAAATTGTCCTGGCCTAAACCGAGAAAGACCGTGTCAAGGAAGGAGTAATAGTAAAGAAGAATTCATCGTTTTCTTAGTCTGGCCAGTTCAATTTCTGAAACTGGCCAGTTTCAGAGCCCCAGTCCTGTTGCTTAAAGAGGAATAATGTCTGCTTTTCTCTGGTTGTGACCCTGGGCCTCTGATGCTTAGCAGACAGGCTCTGAGATACTATAGCTGCCCCAGCCCTCTGCACTATGGGAGAATTATGGCATGAAAGACTCTTTCCTCTTCTTCCAAGTGGGTTATAGAAGTTGCAGAATCAGAGCTTTAAATTTAAAATTTTGTTGACTTATTGTCTAAGTAGGACAAAGCTGAGTTACAAAGAACATTACATTTTCAAGCGAACATCAGTAGAGAGCATGTCATTGTGAAGCCAGGCATTTGATGAATTCCAAAGAAACTGTGCACACATACCTAAATCAAGGAGGAGGCCAAAGGTATACCTGGCATAACTTGGCTCCCTTGGCATTCACATTTCAACCATATACTGCAGCAGACTCCACATGAAAGAGGGTCTCCCAACTTTTGCTTCACACATGATTTGGTCCTGAGCCATTTATGTTGACCCATTTGCTCTCCACACACTGAATCCCTGGGGATTTCTCCAGCTTTTGACTTGGTAGACTGCTTACTAATCCAGTGCTCTGACTTAAGCTCACCAAATAACTTTCTGAGGATAAATTAGCACCTAAGCAGCTAATATGGAGAGTGAAAATGTTCTGGTTGGAGAATTGTATTATCTAATATCACTCATTTACAGCAATATTTCTCATTTAAAGTTAATACACTTCTATCCGGGCTTATAGGTCGTTCCCATGAGCAAGTTTGTTTCTGGAAGAGTGAATTTGCCACACCTATAAATTAGATTTCTGAGGACAACAGGATGGAACATTTTACCAAGGCAATGTCACCTTGTGGGGACCTACCTGTCCATTCATGGCCTTCCCCAGTGGTCCTGTGATTGTGGACCCCTTCCTTGAAGGCTTCACCTCCCTTATATCACTCAGATTATAGCATTTTGGATTCCAACCTGCCTCCTTCATTGGCCTATGAATACCTGGAAGGTATTCATTTTTTCCTTTCACAAATATCTATTGAGCGGTTCCAGTTGCTAAGAAAGAGCCGTAAGAAGTCAGACATAGCACCATCTCTATGGATTTTATATAGGAGGGGAGTGGTAAGGAGATAAATGATAAACAAATAAGTAAACACAAACAATATCAGAGAGTGATCAGTGCTATTGAAGAAAGCTACTGTACACCTGACAAGCAAGGAACACCTCTCTGAGAAGACTGTTCGTGACATGAGAGAAAGGAGTCAAGAAACAGAAAATGAATTTGAGGACCATTCTAGCAGAGAAAACATCTGGAGGTGGGGCCCTGAGGCACCAAATACCCTAAGGATGAGAAGGAAGCTGTGGGCTGAAGACTCATGGGCAAGTGGGGGCCTGGTTTAAAAAAAGTTCAGAAAGTTGAGGGTGGGGAAGAACAAAGAGAATGAAGACCATATAGGTGTCTGTTATTATTCAAAATGCAGTAGAAGCCACTGGTGGTCTTCAAGCAGGGGAATGTTATGATCTGAGTTATGTCTGAACAAAGTTATTTGATTAATAAATAAAGAAGATGTGATATATATAATGGATATTATTCAGTATAATATTATTCAATATAATGGAATATTATTCAGCCATAAAAAAGAATGAGGTCTTGCCATTTGCAACAGCATGGATGCAGCTAGAGAGTATAATGCTAAGTGAAATAAGTGAGTCAGAGAAAGACAAATACCATATGATTTCACTAATGTGTGGAATCTAAAATAAACCAAAAGAAATAAAGAAAAAAGCAGAAACAGACCCTAAATACAGAGAAATAACTCATGTTTGACAGAGGGGAGGGAGATAAGAGGTGGAAAAGATATGTGAAGGGGAATTGGAGGTAGAGGCTTCCAGTTATGAAATGAATAAGTCCTGGGGAAGAAAGGTGCAGCATAGGGAATATGGTCAATGATATTGTAATATTATATGGAGACAAATGGTAGCTACACCATGGTGAGCATAGCATAATGTATGGAGATACTGAATCACTATGCTGTACATTTAAAACTAATGTAACATTGAGTCAACTATATTTCATCATTTATTTTTTTAATTTTTTATTGTTATGTTAATCACCATACATTACATCATTAGTTTTTTATGCAGTGTTCCACGATTAATTGTTTCTGCCTAACACCCAGTGCTCCACGCAGAACGTGCCCTCTTTAATACCCATCACCAGGCCAACCCATCCCCCCACACCCCTCCCCTCTAGAACCCCCAGTTTGTTTCTCAGAGTCCATCGTCTCTCATGGTTCGTCTCCCCCTCCGATTTACTCCCCTTCATTCTTCCCCTCCTGCTGCCTTCTTCTTTGTTTTTCTTAACATATATTGCATTATTTGTTTCAGAAGTACAGATCAGTGATTCAACAGTCTTGCACAATTCACAGTGCTCACCATAGCACATACCCTCCCCAATGTCTATCACCCAGCCACCCCATCCCTCCCACCCCCCACCACTATAGCAACCCTCAGTTTGTTTCCTGAGATTACGAATTCCTCATAACTGGAGGGTGTTATGCTGAGTGAAATAAGTCAATCAGAGAAAGACATGTATCATATGACCTCACTGATATGAGGAATTCTTAATCTCAGGAAACAAACTGAGGGTTGCTGGAGTGGTGGGGGGTGGGAGGGATGGGGTGGCTGGGTGATAGACATTGGGGAGGGTATGTGCTATGGTGAGTACTGTGATTTGTGCAAGACTGTTGAATCACAGATCTGTACTTCTAAAGAAATAATGCAATATATGTTAAGAAAAAAAAGAAGAAGAAGAAGATAGCAGGAGGGGAAGAATGAAGGGGAGTAATTCGGACGGGGAGATGAACCATGAAAGACGATGGACTCCGAAAAACAAACTGAGGGTTCTAGAGGGGAGGGGGGTGGGGGGATGGGTTAGCCTGCTGATGGGTATTAAAGAGGGCACATTCTGCATGGAGCACTGGGTGTTATACACAAACAATGAATCATGGAACACTACATCAAAAACTGATGGTGTAATGTATGGTGATTAACATAACAATAAAAAAGAAAAAAGAAAACAAAGGAATACCTCATATCAGTGAGGTCATAGGATACATGTCTTTCTCTGATTGACTTATTTCACTCAGCATAACACCCTCCAGTTCCATCCATGTCATTGCAAATGGCAAGAGCTCATTCTTTTTGATGGCTGCATAATATTCCATTGTGTATATCTACCACCTCTTCTTTATCCATTCATCTGTTGATGGGCATCTTGGCTCTTTCCACAGTCTGGCTATTGTGGACATTGCTGCTATAAACACTGGGGTGCACCTACCCCTTCGGATCCCTACATTTGTATCTTTGGGGTAAATACCCAGTAGTGCAATTGCTGGATCGTATGGTAGCTCTATTTTCAAATTTTTGAGGAACCTCCATACTGTTTTCCAGAGTGGTTGCACCAGCTTGCATTCCCACCAACAGTGTAGGAGGGTTCCCCTTTCTCAGCATCCCCGCCAACATCTCTCATTTCCTGACTTGTTAATTTTAGCCATTCTGACTGGTGTGAGGTGGTATCTCATTGAGGTTTTCATTTGGATTTCCCTGATGCCGAGCGATGTTGAGCACTTTTTCATGTGTCTGTTGGCCATTTGGATGTCTTCTTTGGAAAAATGTCTGTTCATATCTTCTGCCCATTTCTTGACTGGATCATTTTTTTTTTTGGGTGTTGAGTTTCATAAGCTCTTTATAGATTTTGGATACCAGCCGTTTATCCGATATGTCATTTGCAAACATCTTCTCCCATTCTGTTGGTTGTCTTTAGGTTTTGTGGACTGTTTCTTTTGCTGTGCAAAAGCTTTTTATCTTAATGAAATCCCAGTAGTTCATTTTTGCCCTTGCTTCCCTTGCCTTTGGCGATGTTTCTAGGAAGAAGTTGCCGCGGCTGAGGTCAAAGAGGTTGCTGCCTGTGTTCTCCTTTAGGATTTTGAGGGACTCCTGTCTCACGTTTAGGTCTTTCAACCATTTGGAGTCTATTTTTGTGTGTGGTGTAAGGAAATGGTCCAGTTTCATTCTTCTGCATGTGGCTGTCCAATTTTCCCAACACCATTTGTTGAAGAGACTGTCTTTTTTGCATTGCACATTCTTTCCTGCTTTGTCAAAGATGAGTTGACCATAGAGTTGAGGGTCCATTTCTGGGCTCTCGATTCTGTTCCATTGATCTATGTGTCTGTTTTTGTGCCAGTACCATACCGTCTTGATGATGACAGCTTTGTAATAGAGCTGGAAGTCCGGAATTGTGATGCCGCCAGCTTTGCTTTTCTTTTTCAACATTCCTCTGGCTATTCGGGGTCTCTCCTGGTTCCATACAAATTTTAGGATTATTTATTCCATTTCCTTGAAAAAAGTGGATGGTATTTTGATGGGGATTGCATTGAATGTGTAGATTGCTCTAGGTAGCACTGACATCTTCACAATGTTTGTTCTTCCAATCCATGAGCATGGAAAATTTTTCCATTTCTTTGTGTATTCTTCAATTTATTTTATGAGCATTTTATAGTTTTCTGAGTACAGATCCTTTGCCTCCTTGGTTAAATTTATTCCTAGGTATCTTATGGTTTTGGGTGCAATTGAAAATGGGATCGACTCCTTGATTTGTCTCTCTTCTGTCTTGTTGTTGGTGTATAGGAATGCCACTGATTTCTGTGCACTGATTTTATATCCTGTTACTTTACTGAATTCCTGTACGAGTTCTAGCAGTTTTGGGGGGGAGTCTTTTGGGTTTTCCACATAAAGTATCATATCATCTGCAAAGAGTGAGAGTTTGACTTTCTCTTTGCTGCTTTGGATGCCTTTGATTTCTTTCTGTTGTCTGATTGCTCTAGCTAGGACTTCTAATACTATGTTGAATAGCAGTGGTGAGAGTGGACATCCCTGCCGCGTTCCTGACCTTAGGGGGAAAGCTCTCAGCTTTTCCCCATTGAGAATGATATTCGCTGTAGGTTTTTCATAGATGGCTTTTATGATATTGAGGTAGGTACCCTCTATCCCTATACTCTGAAGAGTTTTGATCAAGAAAGGATGCTGTACTTTGTTAAATGCTTTTTCTGCATCTATTAAGAGGATCATATGATTCTTGCTCTTTCTTTTGTTACTGTATTGTATCACGTTGATTGATTTGCAGATGTTGAACCAACCTTGCAGCCCAGGGATAAATCTCACTTGGTCATGGTGAATAATCCTTTTAATGTACTGTTGGATCCTATTGGCTAGTATTTTGGTGAGAATTTTTGCATCCATGTTCATCAAGGATATTGGTCTGTAATTCTCCTTTTTGATGGAGTCTTTGTCTGGGTTGGGGATCAAGGTAATGGTGGCCTCATAAAACAAGTTTGGAAATTTTCCTTCCATTTCTATTTGTTGGAACAGTTTCAGGAGAATAGGTATTAATTCTTCTTTAAATGTTTGGTAGACTCCCCTGGGAAGCCATCTGGCCCTGGGCTTTTGTTTCTTGGGAGATTTTTGATGACTGCTTCAATTTCCTTAGTGGTTATAGGTCTGTTCAGGTTTTCTATTTCTTCCTGGTTCAATTTTGGTAGTTGATACATCTCTAGGAATGCACCCATTTCTTCCAGGTTATCTAATTTGCTGGCATAGAGTTGCTCATAATATGTTCCTATAATTGTTTGTATTTCTTTGGTGTTGGTTGTGATCGCTCCTCTTTCATTCCTGATTTTGTTGATTTGGGTCATTTCTCTTTTCTTTTCGATAAGTCTGGCCAGGGGTTTATCAATCTTGTTAATTCTTTCAAAGAACTAGCTCCTAGTTTTGTTGATCTGTTCTATTGTTCTTTTGGTTTTTATTTCATTGATTTCTGCTCTGATCTTTATTATTTCTCTTCTCCTGCTGGGTTTAGGTTTTATTTGCTGTTTTTTCTCTAGCTCCTTTAGGTGTAGGGTGAGGTTGTGTATTTGAGACCTTTCTTGTTTCCTGAGAAAAGCTTGTATAGCTATATACTTTCCTTTGAGGACTGCCTTTGCTGTATCCCAAAGAGTTTGAACAGTTGTGTTTTCATTTTCATTGGTTTTTTTAAATTCTTCTTTAATTTCCTGGTTGACCCATTCATTCTTTAGTAGGATGCTCTTTAGCCTCCATATATTTGAGTTCTTTCTGACTTTCCTCTTGTGATTGAGTTCTAGTTTCAAAGCATTGTGGTCTGAAAATATGCAGGGAATAATCCCAATCTTTTGGTACCGGTTGAGACCTGATTTGTGAACTAGGATGTGATCAATTCTGGAGAATGTTCCATGGGCACTAGAGAAGAATGTGTATTCCATTGCTTTGGTATGGCATTGTTCTGAATATGTCTGTGAAGCCCATTTGGTCCAGTGTGTCATTTAAAGTCTTTATTTCCTCATTGATCTTTTGCTTAGATGATCTGTCCATTTCAGAAGGGGGGGAGTGCACCCCCCACTATTATTGTATTGTTGTCAACGTGTTTCTTTGCTTTTGTTATTAATTGCCTGATATAATTGGCTGCTCCCATATTAGGGGCATAGATATTTACAATTGTTAGATCTTCTTGTTGGATAGACCCTTTAAGTAGGATATAGTGTCCTTCTTCATCTCTTATTACAGTCTTGTTTTAAAATCTAATTTGTGTGACATAAGGATTGCCACCCCAGCTTTCTTTTGGTGTCCATTAGCATGTTAAATGGTTTTCCACCCACTCACTTTCAATGTGGGGGTGTCTTTGGGTTTAAAATGAGTCTCTTGCAGACAGCATATGGATGGGTTTTGTTTTTTAATCCAATCTGATAGCCTATGTCTTTTGATTGGGGCATTTAGTCTATTTACATTCAGGGTAACTATTGAAAGATATGAATTTAGTGCCATTGTATTGCCTGTAACGTGACTGTTACTGTATATTGTCTGTGTTCCTTTCTGGTCTATGTTGCTTTTAGGCTCTCTCTTTGCTTAGAGGACCCCTTTCAATATTTCTTGGAGGGCTGGTTTCGTGTTTGCAAATTCTTTTAGTTTTTGTTTGTCCTGGAAGCTTTTGTTGTCTCCTTCAATTTTCAATGACAGCCTAGCTGGATATAGTATTCTTGGCTGCATATTTTTCTCATTTAGTGTTCTGAAGATATCATGCCAGTCCTTTCTGGCCTGCCACGTCTCTGTGGGTAGGTCTGTTGCCAATCTAATGTTTCTACCATTGTAGGTTACAGATCTCTTCTCCCGAGTTGCTTTCAGGATTTTCTCTTTGTCTCTGAGACTCGTAAGTTTTACTATTAGATGTCGGGGTGTTGACCTATTTTTATTGATTTTGAGAGGGGTTCTCTGTGCCTCCTGGATTTTGATGCCTGTTTCCTTCCCCACACTAGGGAAGTGCTCTGCTATAATTTGCTCCAATATACCTTCTGCCCCTCTCTCTCTTTCTTCTTCTTCTGGGATCCCAATTATTTTAACGTTGTTTCGTCTTATGGTATCGCTTATCTCTCGAATTCTGCCCTCATGATCCTGTAGTTGTTTATCTCTCTTTTTCTCAGCTTCTTTATTTTCCATCATTTGGTCTTCTATATCATTTATTCTCTCTTCTGCCTCATTTATCCTAGCAGTTAGTGCCCCCATTTTTGATTGCACCTCATCAGTAGCCTTTTTTATTTCAACTTGGTTAGATTTTAGTTCTTTTATTTCTCCAGAAAGTGTTTCTCTAATAACTTCCATGCTTTTTTCAAGCCCAGCTAGTATCTTTAAAGTCATGATTCTGAACTCTAAGTCCAACATTGTACTAATGTCCGTATTGAGTAGGTCCCTGGCAGACAGTACTACCTCTTATTCTTTTTGCTGAGGTGATTTTTTTCATCTTGTCATTTTGTCCAGCGGATAATAGGTGAATGAGAGAACAGAATGCTAACAGATTAACAACATCCCCAGCAAATATATTCTAAACAAAACAGAAAAGACCTGAAACCAGGGGAAAAGAAAGGGAAAGAAAGAGGAAAAAAAGAGAAAAAGATAAAAACAAACAAAAATAGAACAAAACAAAAAAAAACAGAATATGATCAAATATGATCAGGCTAGTGCATAGATCAGTGCCACACACTAGATTTTGGGCATATTTTGGTCTCTTAGAAGAAAGTGCCTCCTAAAATTTTAAAGAAAGAAAGACTTATGTATGTACAAAATAAGGGCTGATACAATGAAGGGATGGAAGATGACTGTAAAGATGAACATTATAAAAGATTTTATAAAAGGAGTTGATAAGAAGTTTGAAAAAAGAAAGAAGAGGAATTAAAAAAAAAAGAAAAGAAAGGAGAGAATGTGATCAAGCAGGAGACTAGAACAAAGCCATATACTAGTGATTTAGGGTATATTTTGATCTGTTAGAAGAAACTGTATCTCAAAATTTTAAAGAGAGAACAACTTATATATATATATATATATATATATATGCCAAAAATAAGGGTAACTACTATGAAGGGATAAAATACGACTCTAAAAATGAAAAATAATTTTTTTTTTAAAAAAGGGATTGATGTTGGTTGAAAAAGGGAAAAAGAAAAATTCAAAAAAATAACAGTTAAAAAATTAACTTTGAAAAACTAATGAATCATGGTAAAAAAGCCATGAATTCTATGTGGAGTATTCCCCTAGCGCTGGAGCTCTCCCGTTCTCCTTGATCGGTAAACTTGGCCTTGGCTTGCTGGCTGTTCGTGCTGATCTTCTGGGGGAGGGGCCTGTTGCCGTGGTTCCCAAATGCCTTTGCCGGAGGCGGAATTGCCCCGCCCTTGTCGGTCTGGGCTAAGCAAACTGCTCGGGTTTGCTCTCAGGAGCTTTTGTTCCCTGCAAGCTCTCGGTACAGCTTTGGAGGACCAGGGTGAAAATGGCGGCCTCCCAATCTCCGCCCCAGAGGAACCAAGAACTCGGGGCCCCTCTCCTCAGTGCACCCCCAGAGAAAAGCAGTCAATCACTCCCGTGTCCCCGGTCTCCGGTCGCACTCCGTGCTCACCCAGCCTGTGACCGAGCGTGTCTATCTCTGGCACCCGACCTGGTGTGGAGTCTCCAAACCCAGCAGATCCCTGCGGTGCGCTCCCGCGCTGCTCCTCCCGGAGGAGAAAGGGGAGTCTCCCCGGATCTGCTGCTTGTTGGGTCCCTGCTGGAGGAGCAGTGGCCCGACTGGGCCGCGGATCACAGTTTATGGCAACCCCGAGCTGAGAGCCCACGCCTCGGCTCCGTCTCTGCAGCCGGCTTCCCCGCTCCGATCCCTGGGAGCTCTGCCACACTCAGGCTCCCCCGGTCTTTCTGTGACCCCGAGGGTCCTGAGACCACACTGTCCCGCGAGGATTCCACCCCCCGCTTAGCCACTGGAGCGACGTCCCTCCGCGGAGCCCACTTCTAAAAGTTCCGATTTTGTGCTCCGCGGCTCTAGCACTTGCCAGAAGCGGCCGACGGAGGCCCCCTCCCCCGCCGTCTATCCTCCCGAATATCGCCTCGGATTCACTTCTCCGCACGTCCTACCTTCCAGAAAGTGGTCGCTTCTCTGTTCAGAGAGTTGTTGCTACTCTTGATCGTAGGTGTTCAGAATGGTTTGATCCCTATTCAGCTGAATTCCTGAGACCAGACAAAATCCAGGTCTCCTACTCTTCCACCATCTTGCTGGAGAGCTGTGTCAACTATATTTCAAATAAAGAAAAAAAAGATTATTTAGTTTGTTGGGTAGAATATGGACAAGATCACCTGATGAAGGAAGATGGTCTGGATGACGGTATTCACGGTGCAGGAAATGATGGGGGTCTGAGTAGGAAACAGTAAGGAGGGTATAGAGAAGTGGACAAGTTCAAGGCACATTTGGAAGATACAGGTGTACAATCAGTCTTTTATTTATTTCTGTGTACCTGGGACTGTGTATCATGTCATATATACATTAGGTGATCAATAAGTGAAAATTTATTTGGAATGCACTGGATTGAATTAAATTTAAGAAAGATGCCTCAATTGAGTGAGTCAAAGCTGAACATGTCTTTAACTTATGATTTAAATATGAAGCACTTTTGATAAAAGAGAAACAACTCTTTTTCACTCTGCAGGAAGTTCAGATCTAAATCATATTCAAACCCCTCATATAAATATATATATCACAGCACTTATTGATCATAAAAAGGCTTTTTAAACAAAGCAATCCCAAAAGGAAGCTGCCAGTACTATAACTTCCATTTCCAGCCTAGTCGTTTCAACTCTGGACAGAGACCAAGTCAGAAAAGAAAACTAAAAGAAAGCCCCAGGGCTGTATCGTTGCCTGATCCTCATGCCATGTAAGGTTCCAGAAAGGAGGGAATAGCCTACACTTTCAAAATCCCTTTTGTCCCTATTTCAGAGGCAAGGAAGCCCAGAATCAAAGCCATTGATGATGGGCTGGCCCTTGTCTTGACCTTGTTATAAATTGGCCAAATTACATTTGACGTTATATCTAGAATAGATGACAGTAGGAAGAATTCAGCTAAGGAACCTACGAATATTTGATTATACGTTTCTAGACAGAGAGAAATATGCACAAAGGATTATCATAAAAGGAAAGCAAATGCTACTCGATTGGTGCCCGAGCTTAGACCCACAACAGTATAGTACAGAGAACTCAGATCACTTAAGATAGGCCATATACAGCCTGTTTTCTAAACTAAGCCCTGGGCCAGGCACTATTATTTCATATTCGCCAAACCCTGGATTTGTTTCCATTTTACAGATGAAGAGACCAAGGAGAAAAGAATTTAATTGAATGGCGTCTTAGAGCAAGTGAATTACAAATCTAGGATTCAAACTCATGTCCAAAGCCTATGCTCTTTCCACTTGATTACCCTACAGAAGTATTGTTGTTGCACCCAAAGTATTACCTGGATGGAGGGAGGAAAGAGGGAGGGAAAAAGGGAAGGAAAAGAAAGAAGGAAAAAAGGGAAGGGGAGGGAGCAAAGAAGTGAGGAAAGAGGAAAAAGGAAGAACTTGACTTTGATCTATTCTAATATCCATTAAAAACCCATATAACCCACGTTGGGTGAGGGCCTAACCGATTGCAGCTCTTGTGCCTGGTTGCCACCATGAGGAATTGTAGATGAAGCCACCCCAGAATATCACACAGGAGGGGCTGGTGTAGTGCACCATTGTATCTGGAATGTTCTGCCTGAGATTGAGACTTGCAGCATATCCTTGTGCTGCTGATCATTTTTCATAAATCCCCATTGTTTCATTTGCTCAATCCTAAAAACTTATTGTTCTTTGCCCCCCCCATCCAATAAAATAAAACTAATATCACGGTGTCATTTGAAAATATATTTATGTTTGTTTTCCCTATAAAAAGAGATAATAATGTTATGTTCCAATAATATTAAGTTGCAATGTTATTTGCAAGATTGCAGAGCTTTTAATTTTCTGATTATTTCCACAGTGGGAGTTTCAGCTCAATTTCAACGAAGACACTTCTATCTGTTTTGGTTATTTTTTTATTACAGCTAGAAGCAACAATAATTGCCTTTAGTGTAGGAAAACATCATGGAGGAGACAATTGTTGTCCCTAAAGAATAAGATCATCAGGGCAAATTTTGATATAAAAAATTTGTAAATTAATTGCAGAGTCCTATAAATATTATATTTACTAAAATTTGTTGGTTGCTGTCTTCAAAGAATTCATCTTTTTATGTAATTCTTTTAAAGAAATAGATTTCTTAAGAGCCACACTAACAAAAGGTAAATGCAGCCATCCCAATATTAATAATTCATAGACGTGATATCCACAAGGATGGAGTTAATGTTGGTGGAAAGAAAAATCCCAGGCAACCGGGTTTGAGTTGTGGTTCTCAAACTTAGTACCTATTTGATCTTTACCTAGTTATATAAATATTCCCAAATCCACTTTCAAAAACTAAAGATTAAACTAAATAATGTGGATGAAATTACCTATCATACGGTCTGACATAAAGTAGGCACTAAATAATTGGCAGTTGTAATGATGAAGATACTTAGGTGACATTGCTTCATCCATTCAACACATACTGTGTGCCCACCATATGACTGCTCCAACCACTATTCCAGGCACTGCGGGTTGGTCATAAAGATGATGATGATGATGATGATGAAGATCTCAATCATTATTGTTGCTATGTTTACACTGCCATGTGCTGGTCAGTCCTACCGCAGAAGTCCCAAAGTGGGCTTCTCTTATCATCTACCAAAAAATAATAATAATATCATGATTACACTTTTCATGTTCATGGCTTGAAAAGCTTTGTCTCATTAATACACAGTCCCATATCCCTTTGGCTGACCTTTTATCAGAGAAGTCAGAAAACATAAAACTTACATTTTTCGCCCTTCCTTGATGCCAGAGTCTACCAGGTGATCAAGTGTTGGTCCTTGAAATATAAGAATTTCTGGGGTGCCTGGTGGCTCAGTCGTTAAGCGTCTGCCTTCGGCTCAGGTCATGATCCCAGGATCCTGGGATCGAGTCCCGCATCGGGCTCCCTGCTCAGCGGGGAGCCTGCTTCTCTCTGTCTCTCTCTCTCTCTGTCTCTCATGAATAAATAAATAAAAATCTTTAAAAAAAAGAATTTCTTATTTCTGTGGGGCTTTCACTTCCATTTTACAGGGTCCATTTTTCCTGGTTTTCTCAACCTATATGACATTTGTGTGAGAGACGGAGAGGGACCGGAAGGCAGAAAGCAAGTATTATTCATACACATGTTACTGGGCCTAAGCTTATACCTGATGCATAGTGGATACTAAGAAAACTGGAAGGAAGAAAAGAAGGAAGGAAGGAAGGAAGCAGGGAGGGAGGGAGGGAGGGAAGGGAAGGGAAGGGAAGGGAAGGGAAGGAAGGAAGGAAGGAGGGAGGGAGGGAGGGAAGGAAGGAAGAAAGGAGGGAAGGAGGGAGGGAGGGAGGGAAGGGAAGGGAAGAGAAGGGAAAGGAAGGGAAGGAAGGAAGGAAGGAAGGAGGGAGGGAGGGAGGGAAGGGAAGGGAAGAGAAGGGAAAGGAAGGGAAGGAAGGAAGGAAGGAAGGAAGGAAGGAAGGAAGGAAGGAAGGAAGGAAGGAAGGAAGGAAGGAAGGAAGGAAGGAAAGAAAGAAAGTAGGTCACCAGATACGGAATATAGATACAATCGGGACCTGACTCAACCAAAACAAACAAACTTCTGTAAATTGCTGTCATCATCACTATCATCACCATCACCATTATCTTCATCCTTAGGATCATCATCTGTTGAGCAATTACCACAGTTATTCTCAACTGCTCGATAATATCTCTTCAAGAGAGCATATAAAGTTTTGGTGGAGAAATGTTCTTTCCAAGCTCCACAGAGATTTCAAAAGAGTTTTATTTATACAAGCACAGGTAAAAACTGCTTTTATGAGAGAAATTACTTATGAGAATGAATCAGACATGATAATGATGCATGAGCAAGACAAATAATTGGAATAAATAAAAAATGCAACTTGGTATAAGGGGATTAGTTTCTTCTTCTGAAGTCCTCCGTAAACAAACTACCTCTGCCCCCAAGTTAATCACTGTTATATTTGGCATTTGTCTTTCTAGATGTTTTTCATGCATTTGCTTACTTGTAATATGGCGTCTGTGCAAATGCATCCACTTGTACAACTGAGAGAGGGCACATGTATGACAACCTCACATAAATAGTATCATAAGTGACATGGTGACCTAAAAATTTCTTTTCTTATTTAATAAAATTATTAAAGCTCCTTCCCAATCTCTGCACATGGTGCAATCTCACCAGCTTTATCCAATGTATATGTTTCTATTAGGTGGATATACTTTGGTTAGATAAAACCTGCTCCTTCTCATTGGCAATAAGATAGCTCAACACCCATTCCAACCTAACATCTTACCAGCAGTTTTTCAAAGGGAGTTGTTTCCCCATACTGCCATTAAAGTTAGATCCTCTTAACTTTTCCAATCTGATGGTTGAAGAAGAGTGTGCCATTGTTATCTTAATTTAAATTTGCTTGCTGTTATTTTATATAGAGTACCTATTTTCAATGTTCATTGACCTGTATTTACTCTATTCTTCCTTGGCAGCTCATAAGTTTCGTCTTTTTTATTGTGTTATTACATTATTTATTTGCATGTGTTCTACATGTATTTAAATAAAACTTTTTATTTTGTTACACCTGTCCACAGTATGTAGGTATTTTCTCCTGGATTATCACTTGCCTTTTAACATCTTTTAATGAGCATTTTTAAATGTTGACATATTCAGGTAGATCAATCTTTTCTTTAATAGCTTTTGATTTTGTGTCTTGTTAAAAAGACATGTCAACATAAAGATCAAGAATACATTCACCTAAACTTCCTTGTAGTATAAATGAGAATATGAGAATAATTCCTCTCAAAGGTATTTTTGTAAAGAGCTTGATAGGAACTGATGATACCTTTCAAAACATTGCCAGTTGACCCAATACCATAAATGAAATAGACTGTCTTTCTCTCAGCTATTTAAAATGCTACCTGTAAGACATGCTAAATTCTCTTATCTATGCTAGTCTGCCTCTTTAGTCTTTGTTAGGTTTATAATATATTTTATCTTCTAGATTTTTTTTCTAAAATCATTCTAGAAAAAAACAGTATTTTCCTTTTTTTTGAAAACAGTTTTGGCAAATTTTACACATTTATCATAGCAAATTTAGAATTATTTGTTAAGGTCCTTGGGTAAAACAATCCTGTTTGGATTTGAATGGATTGCATAAAAAATGAATGATTAATTTTAGACAAAGTTGATATTGATTCTTCCCACTCATAACTATAGTGTTTTCTTAATTTAGTCAGAACCTTTTATGTTCCTTCTTAAAATGTTATAAATTTCTTCAAAAAGTTTCAACATATTTCTTTTTTAAGTTTGGTACTAGACACATTATAGATATTATGGAAACTGGGAGATATTTCAGTTATCTTTCCTAATTGATAATGATGTTTTACAGGAAAATGAAACATTTCAATATTAAACTGGTTCTGGTCACCTTGCTGAACTTACTTACTTATACCCATAGTAAGCCATGTGATTTTTTAAGACTGTTACTTGCAAATTAGAGCAGTATTGCTACTTTTTAAATAAAGGTAATGGACATTTCTTTTTGTTATTTAACTTCAAAGTTTAGGACATTTTTATATACTGTGTTATATCTCCATTACTAGTAGGTATTTAATAAATATTCACTATAGGAATGATAAAAGAATGCTATTGAGTGATAGTTTTATCATTAAGTACGATACGATGGAGATTTCTGATAATTGTACTTGAGAAAGTTTTCTATTATATCTAGTACATCAGGATTTTTTTTCTTTTTATTTAAGACTATATGTGGTTTTATTAAATTATTTTCATTGTCCAATGAGATTATAAGATGACTTGTATATCTATTAATATACTAATTATATGAATGGATTTTCAATATTGATTAATTCTTGCATTCTTCAAATAAACCCAATCTGGCTATGATACATCTTTTCATATATTGCTAGAATCTTTTTATTAAATTTTCTTTAGGGCTTTTGCTTTTATAGTCATTAATGATATTGGTCTATAATTTTCTATTACATTACTATCCATGTCAGTGTTCGATATCAGTTTATAGTGACACTGTAAATGAGGTGTTGTTTTATTTTTTATGTTATGTTAGTCACCACACAGTACATCATTAGTTTTTGATATAGTGTTCCATGATTCATTGTTTGTGTATAACACCCAGTGCTCCATGCAGTACGCGCCCTCCTTAATACCCATCACCGGGCTAACCCATCTCCCCACCCCTTCCCCTCTAAAACCCTCAGTTGGTTCCCAGAGTCCATAGTCTCTCATGGTTCATCTCCCCCTCCAATTTCCCCCCTTCATTCTTCCCCTCCTGCTAACTTCTTCTTTTTCTTATTATTTTAAAGATATAATGTATTATTTGTTTCAGAGGTACAGATCTGTGACTCAACAGTCTGCCACAATTCACAGCACTCACCATAAACACATACCATCCCCAATTTCTATCACCCAGCCACCCCATCCCTCCCACACCCCACCACTCCAGCAACACTCAGTTTATTTCCTGAGATTAAGAATTCCTCACATCAGTGAGGTCATATGATACATGTCTTTCTCTGATTGACTTATTTCGCTCAGCGTAACACCCTCCATTTCCATCCACATCGTTGCAAATGGCAAGATCTCATTCCTTTTGATGGCTGCATAATATTCCAGTGTGTATATATACCACCTCTTCTTTATCCATTCATCTGTCGATGGACATCTCGGCTCTTTCCACAGTTTGGCTATTGTGGACATTGCTGCTATAAACATCAGGGTGCACGTACCCCTTCGGATCCCTACATTTGTATCTTTGGGGTAAATACCCAGTAGTGCAATTGCTGGATCATAGGTAGCTCTATTTTCACCTTTTTGAAGAACTTCCATACTGTTTTCCTGAGAGGCTGCACCAGCTTCCATTCCCACCAACCGTGTAGGAGGGTTCCCCTTTCTCTGCATCCCCGCCAACATCTGTCATTTCCTGACTTGTTAATTTTAGCCAATCTGACTGGTGTGAGGTGGTATCTCATTGAGGTTTTGATTTGGATTTCCATGATGCCGAGTGACGTTGAGCACTTTTTCATGTGTCTGTTGGCCACTTGGATGTCTTCTTTGGAAAAATGTCTGTTCATGTCTTCTGCCCATTTCTTGACTGGATCATTTGTTATTTGGGTGTTGAGGTTGATAAGTTCTTTATAGATTTTGGATACTAGCCCTTTATCTGATATGTCATTTGCAAACATCTTCTCCCATTCTGATACTAGCCGTTTATCTGATATGTCATTTGCAAACATCTCCCATTCTGTCGGTTGTCCTTTGGTTTTGTGGACTGTTTCTTTTGCTGTGCAAAAGCTTTTTATCTTGATGAGGTGCCAATAGTTCATTTTTGCCCCTGCTTCTCTTGCCTTTGGCGATGTTTCTAGGAAGAAGCTGCTGTGGCTGAGGTCGAAGAGGTTGCTGCCTGTGTTCTCCTTTAGGATTTTGAGGAACTCCTGTCTCACGTTTAGGTCTTTCAACCATTTGGAGTCTATTTTTGTGTGTGGTGTAAGGAAATGGTCCAGTTTCATTCTTCTGCATGTGGCTGTCCAATTTTCCCAACACCATTTGTTGAAGAGACTGTCTTTTTTCCATTGCACAATTCTTTCCTGCTTTGTCAAAGATGAGTTGACCATAGAGTTGAGGGTTCATTTCTGGGCTCTCGATTCTGTCCCATTGATCTATGTGTCTGTTTTTGTGCCAGTACCATACCGTCTTGATGATGACAGCTTTGTAATAGAGCTTGAGGTCGGGAATTGTGATGCCGCCAGCATTGCTTTTCTTTTTCAACATTCTTCTGGCTATTGGGGGTCTTTTCTGGTTCCATACAAATTTTAGGATTATTTTTTCCATTTCTTTAAAAAAAAAGCGGATAGTATTTTGATGGGAATTGCATTGAATGTGTAGATTGATATAGGTAGGATTGACATCTACACAATATTTATTCTTCCAATCCATGAGCATGGAAAGTTTTTCGATTTCTTTGTGTCTTCCTCAATTTCTTTCATGAGTGTTTTATAGTTTTCTGAGTACAGAGTCTTTGCCTCTTTGGTTAAGTTTATTCCTAGGTATCTTATGGTTTGGGGTGCAATTGGAAATGGGATCAGCTCCTTAATTTCTCTTTCTTCCTTCTTGTTGTTGGTGTATAGGAATGCCACTGATTTCTGTGCATTGATTTTATATCCTGCCACTTTGCTGAATTCCTGTATGAGTTCTAGAGGTTTTGGGGTGGAGTCTTTTGGGTATTCCACATAAAGTATCATATCATCTGCAAAGAGTGAGAGTTTGACTTCTCCTTTGCCGATTTGGATGCCTTATATTTCTTTTTCTTTTCTGATTGCTGCGGCTAGGACTTCTAATACTACGTTGAATATCAGTGGTGATAGTGGACATCCCTGCCGCGTTCCTGACCTTAGGGGGAAAGCTCTCAATTTTTCCCTATTGAGAATGATATTTGCTGTGGGTTTTTCATAGGCTTTTATGATATTGAAGTATGTACCCTCTATCCCTATACTCTGAAGGGTTTTGATCAAGAAAGGATGCTATACTTTGTCAAATGCTTTTTCTGCATCTATTTAGGGGATCATATGTTTCTTGTTCTTTCTTTTATTAATGTATTGTATCACATTGATTGATTTTCAGATATTGAACCAAGCTTGCAGTCCAGGGATAAATCCCACTTGGTCATGGTGAATAATCCTTTTAATGTACTGTTGGAGCCTATTGGCTAGTATTTTGGTGAGAATTTTTGCATCCATGTTCATCAAGGATATTGGTCTGTAATTCTCCTTTTTGATGGGGTCTTTGTCTGGGTTGGGGATCAAGGTAATGGTGGCCTCATAAAACAAGTTTGGAAATTTTCCTTCCATTTCTATTTGTTGGAACAGTTTCAGGAGAATAGGTATTAATTCTTCTTTAAATGTTTGGTAGACTCCCCTGGGAAGCCATCTGGCCCTGGGCTTTTGTTTCTTGGGAGATTTTTGATGACTGCTTCAATTTCCTTAGTGGCTATAGGTCTGTTCAGGTTTTCTATTTCTTCCTGGTTCAATTTTGGTAGTTGATACATCTCTAGGAATGCACCCATTTCTTCCAGGTTATCTAATTTGCTGGCATAGAGTTGCTCATAATATGTTCTTATAATTGTTTGTATTTCTTTGGTGTTGGTTGTGATCTCTCCTCTTTCATTCATGATTTTGTTGATTTGGGTCATTTTTCTTTTCAATAAGTCTGGCCAGGGGTTTATCAATCTTGTTAATTCTTTCAAAGAACCAGCTCCTAGTTTTGTTGATCTGTTCTACTGTTCTTTTGGTTTCTATTTCATTGATTTCTGCTCTGATCTTTATTATTTCTCTTCTCCTGTTGGGTTTAGTCTTTAGTTGCTCTTCTTTTTGCAGCTCCTTTAGGTGTAGGGTGAGGCTGTGTATTTGAGACCTTTCTTGTGTCTTGAGAAAGGCTTGTATTGCTATATACTTTCCTCTTAGGACTGCCTTTGCTGTATCCCAAAGAGTTTGAACAGTTGTGTTTTCACTTTCATTTATTTCCATGAATTTTTTTTAATTCTTCTTTAATTTCCTGGTTGACCCATTCATTCTTTAGTAGGATGCTCTTTAGCCTCCATGTACTTGAATTCTTCCCGACTTTCCTCTTGTGATTGAGTTCTAGTTTCAAAGCATTGTGGTCTGAAAATATGCAGGGAATGATCCCAATCTTTTGGTACCACTTGAGACCTGATGTGTGAACTAGGATGTGATCTATTCTGGAGAATGTTCCATAGGGACTAGAGAAGAATGTGTATTCCGTTGCTTTGGGACGGAATGTTCTGAATATATCTGTGAAGTCCATTTTGCCCAGTGTGTCATCTAAAGTCTTTATTTCCTTGTTGATCTTTTTTTTTAAGATTTTTATTTATTTATTAGACAGAGACAGAGCAGCGAGAGAGGGAACACAAGCAGGGGGAGTGGGAGAGGGAGAAGCAGGCCTCCCGCTGAGCCAGCAGCCTGATGCAGGGCTCGATCCCAGAACCTCGGGATCACGACCCGAGCTGAAGGCAGACGCTCAATGACTGAGCCACCCAGGTGCCCCTCTTGTTGATCTTTTGCTTAGATGATCTGTCCATTTCAGTGAGGGGGGGTGTTAACATCCCCCACTCTTATTGTATTGTTGTTGATGTGTTTCTTTGCTTTTGTTATTAATTGGCTTATATAAGTGGCTGCTCCCATGTTAGGGGCATAGATATTTACAATTGTTAGATCTTCTTGTTGGATAGACCCTTTAAGTAAGATATAATGTCCTTCCTCATCTCTTATTATTCTTTGGCTTAAAATCTAATTTGTCTGATATGTGTTGCCACCCCAGCTTTCTTTTGGTGTCCATTAGCATGGTAAATGGTTCCCCCCCCCCCACTTTCAATCTGGAGGTGTCTTTGGGTATAAAATGACTCTCTTGCAGATAGCATATGGATGGGTCTTGTTTTTTAATCCAATCTGATAGCCTGTGTCTTTTGATTGGGGCATTTAGCCCATTTACATTCAGGGTAACTATTGAAAGATATGAATTTAGTGCCATTGTATTGCCTGTAACGTGACTGTTACTGTATATTGTCTGTGTTCCTTTCTGATCTATGCTGCTTTTAGGCTCTGTCTTTGCTTAGAGGACCCCTTTCAATATTTCTTGGAAGGCTGGTTTTGTGTTTGTAAATTCCTTTAGATTTTGTTTGTCCTGGAAGCTTTTGATGTCTCCTTCAATTTTCAATGACAGCCTAGCTGGATATAGTATTCTTGGCTGCATATTTTTCTCATTTAGTGCTCTAAGTATATTATGCCAGTCCTTTCTGGCCTGCCAGGTCTCTGTGGATAGGTCTGTTGCCAATCTAATGTTTCTGCCATTGTAGGTTACAGATCTCTTCTCCCGAGCTGCTTTCAGGATTTTGTCTTTGTCTCTGAGACTCGTAAGTTTTACTATTAGATGTCGGGGTGTTGACCTATTTTTATTGATTTTAAGAGGGGTTCTCTGTGCCTCCTGGATTTTGATGCCTGTTTCCTTCCCCAAATTAGGGAAGTTCTCTGTTATAATTTGCTCCAATTTACCTTCTGCCCCTCTCTCTCTTTCTTCTTCTGGTATCGCTTTCTTCTTCTGGTATCGGTTTCATCTTCTGGTATCGCTTCTCTCTCGAATTCTGCCCTCATGATCCCAGTAGTTGTTTATCTCTCTTTTTCTCAGCTTCTTTATTTTCCATTATTTGGTCTTCTATATCACTAATTTTCTCTTCTGCCTCATTTATCCTAGCAGTTAGAGCCTCCATTTTTTATTGCACCTCATTAATAGTCTTTTTAAGTTTGACTTGATTAGATTTTCATTCTTTTATTTCTCCAGAAAGGGTTTGTCTAATAACTTCCATGGCTTTTTTCAAGCCCAGCTAATATCTTTAAAATCATCATTCTGAACCCTAGTTCCAACATTGTACTAATGTCCATACTCCATCCAGGAGTAGGTCCCTGGCAGTCGGGACTGCCTCTTGTTCTTTTTCTTGAGGTGATTTTTTCCATCTTGTCATTTTGTCCAGAGGAGAATAGATGAATGAGAGAACAAAATGCTAACAGGGTAACAATGTCCCCAGAAAATATCCTCTAAACAAATCAGAAAAGACCTGAAACTGGGGGGGAGGAAAGAAAGGGAAAGAAAGAAAAAGGAAAAAGAGAAAAAAAGATAAAGATAAAGATAAAGATAAAAACAAACAGAAACAGTACAAAACAAAACAAAAAAACCCAGAATATGATCAAATATGATCAGGCTGGTGCATAGATCAATGCCACACACTAGATTTTGGGTGTATTTTGGTCTCTTAGAAGAAAGTGCCTCCCAAAATTTTAAAGAAAGAAAAACTTATATATGTACAAAAATAAGGGTTACTACGATGAAGGGATGGAATATGACTGTAAAGATGAAAATTATAAAAGATTTTATAAAAGGAATTTAAGATAAGAAGTTGTTTGAAAAAAGAAAGTAGAGAATTAAAAAAAAAGGGAGAGAATGTGATCAGGCAGGAGACTAGAACAAAGCCAAACACTAGAGATTTAGGGTATATTTTGATATGTTAGAAGAAACTGTATCTCAAAATTTTAAAGAGAGAACAACTTATATATATATGCCAAAAATAACAGTAAATGCTATGAAGGGATAGACTATGACTCTAAAAATGAAAAATAAAAATGTTTTCTAAAAAAGGGATTGATAAGATGTTGGTTGAAAAAGGGAAAAAGAAAAATTAAAAAAAAAAAGACAGTTAAAAAAAATTAACTTTGAAAGACTAAAGAATCATGATAAAAAAAGCCATGAATTCTATGTGCAGTATTCCCCTAGCGCTGGAGTTCTGTGGTTCTCGTTGATCGGTGAACTTGGTCTTGGCTTGCTGGCTGTTCGTGCTGATCTTCTGGGGGAGGGGCCTGTTGCCGTGGTTCCCAAATGTCTTTGCCAGGGGCAGAATTACCCCGCCCTTGCGGGTCCAGGCTAAGCAAGCTGCTCAGGTTTGTTCCTGGGAGCTTTTGTTCCCTGCAAGCTTCCCGCACAGCTTTGGAGGATGAGTGAAAATGGCAGCCTCCCAATCTCCACCCAGAGGAACTGAGAACTCGGGGCCCCGCTCCTCAATGAGCCTCCAGAGAAAAACAGTCAATCACTCCCGTGTCCCCGGTCTCCGGCCGCACTCCGTGCTCACCCGGCCTGTGACCGAGCGTTTCTATCTCTGGCACCCGACCCCGTGTGGAGTCTCCAAACCCAGCAGATCCCTGCGGTGCGCTCCCGCGCCGCTCCTCCCGGGGGAGGAAGGGGAGTCTCCCCAGCTCTGCCGCTTGTTGGGTTCCTGCTGGAGGAGCAGGGGCCCAACTGTGCCACGGATCACAGTTTATGGCCACCCCGAGCTGAGAGCCCGCGCCTCGGCTCCGTCTCTGCAGCCGGCTTCCCCACTCTGTTCCCTGGGAGCTCTGCTGCACTCAGGCACCCCCGGTCTTTCTGTGACCCTGAGGGTCCTGAGACCACACTGTCCCGCGAGGGTTCCACCCCCCGCTTAGCCACTGCAGCTACGTCCCTCAGCGGAGCCGACTTCTGAAAGTTCCGATTTTGTGCTCCGCGGCTCTAGCACTTGCCGGTATCGGCTGACGGAAGCCCCCTCCCCCACCGTCTATCCTCCCGAATATCGCCTTGGATTCACTTCTCCGCATGTCCTACCTTCCAGAAAGTGGTCGCTTTTCTGTTCAGAGAGTTGTTGCTATTCTTTTCTTCGATCTCCTGTTGAGTTCGTAGGTGTTAAGAATGGTTTGATCCCTATCCAGCTGAATTCCTGGGACCAGATGAAATCCAGGTCTCCTACTCCTCCGCCATCTTGCTCTGCCCCCAAACATTTTATTTTTAAATAATCTCTATACCCAGTGGTATAGAGATATACCCAATGGCTTGAACTCATAGCCCCAAGATCAAGAGTCAAATGCTCTATGACTGAGCCATACAGGTGCTCTGTAAAATGAGTTTTGACTCCCATGTGTGGAAATATATTAGACTATATGTAATCTAAAACTCCTCCCAACACATGGGTGGCTCAGTTGTTTAAACGTTTGCCTTAGGCTCAGGTCATCATCTTGGGGTCCTGGGATTGAGCCCCCCATTGTGCTCCCTTCTCAGCTGGGAGTCTGCTTCCCCCTCTGTTCCCTCTGCATGTGCATTCTCTCTCTGTGTGTGTCAAATAAACAAATAAAATCTTTAACAAAATAAAAAAATAAAACTCCTCACATTACAGAAGCATGTAAAAATGAAAGATACAATATAACAGGCATTCCTTAAATGCACAGATAAACTGCCAACAATGTAAAAAATAATGACAACAAAAAACAAAAGGAAACAAAAATCCAAACAGTAAGAAAAGCTGGCTCTAAGCTACCAATGAAATTCCCATTTTTATATGTTAGTAACATCCATTGAATGACCATGTAGAGATAGGGCGAAAATATTGGGCCTTTAAAATAAGAGTAATTGAGACACAGGTGCCAGAAAAAGTTAGTTTCCTCAAAGAATAATTAGAAATAAATTCACCTATAGCTACAATGAGTCAACAATAAAGTTCTGTCTATTTCAAAAGAGGATCAGAGAAAGGGGAAATGTCGGTTTTGAAGATTTGTAAACATGATACCATATAATAGATACTTGGAAGGTGGGAACCTCTTTGGAGGAATTGCCCTCATCCTGGGCCAAGCAATGCCTACAGTGAATGCTATAGAAGAGTTCACAGTCCAAACTACAAAACACACAAAGTAACACTTTACCATAAATTGAAGAAAACACACCAAAATAGATAGCTTAACCACCTAGAGATTTGTATAATAGAATACCTAGAATTGGAGATTATAAAATCAGTGCATTTTATATTTTAATTGGTTAAAGACATTACAGACAAACTAAACACACGCACACACAAAGAATAATGTGCTGTATTAGTCAGCTTGAGCTGCCATAACAAAATACCACACCAGATGGTTTAAATAAAAAAGTTATTTTCTCACAATTCTGGGATGGATGTTATTCTACCTACCATATCTGAATAAACAAACAAACAAACAAAAAAACATGCTTCAAGCCATGATGGTTTCATTGGCAAATTCCAAAAACATTAAGAAAAAATCTCACCCTCTTAGAGAATATATAGAAGAGAGGACTATTTCCCATCTTATTTATGAGATCAGAATAACTCTGATACCAAACTTGACTGTAGTTTTTGAAATGTAAATTAGAGGCCTGTATTCTCATGAGCATAGATGCAAAACTCTCTAACACAATATTAGCAAATTGAACCTAAGAATATATAAAAAAAAATAATATGTCCTATCTGTGAGATGTAGCCAAGTTTGGGTTAATATTTGCCTATTTAAATTTGAAAAGCCATTAATATAATTCACCACATAAAAAATAAGAAAAAAAGTAATAAGGTTATTTCAATATATGTAGAAAGAATGTTTGCTAAAATTCAACCTTCATTTATGGTAAAAATTCTTAGAAAACTAAGACTAAAAAAAAAACTTCAATCTGATAAAGGACACTGAGGAAAAGTCTACAGCAACTGTGCTACTCCATGGCAGAACATTAAACATTTTTCTCTTAAGATCAAAAGCAAGGTGAGGCTATGTCTGCTCTCATCAACAGTACAGTAAGGTAAGAAAATACTGGAAAGTTTTAAATATTAGGAAGGAATAAGTAAAACCATCATTATTCACAGACAACATGATTGTCTACATGGAAAATCCTATGAATCTACACAAATATTACTAGAGATACAAGGTTAATATACAAACTCAATTGTATTTCCATAATCTAGCAAAACTAATTGAAAAAATGAAATTGAAAATGTATTACCATTTACACTATTATAAAAATATCAAATAGAGGGGCTCCTGAGTGGCTCAGTCGTTAAGCGTCTGCCTTTGGCTCAGGTCATGATCCCAGGATCCTGGGATCGAGCCCTGCATCGGGCTCCCTGCTCCGCGGGAAGCCTGCTTCTCCCTCTCCCACTCCCCCTGCTTGTGTTCCCTCTCTCACTGTGTCTTTCTCTGTCAAATAAGTAAAATCTTAAAAAAAAAAGTTGAAAAAATGTTAAAAAAATATCAAATAGAGAATATATTTAACAAAAGATGTGTAACATTTCTACATTGAAAACTGAAAAAAAATGCTGAGAAAAATTAAAGACGATTGGATTAATGGGGATTTATACTCCATGAGCTGGGAGATTAAATATTGCTAAGATGGTAATTGTCCCCAAACTGATTTATAGACTCTCCATAATCCCAATGGGAACCTCATCAGGCTATTTCTTTTTTAGAAAGTGACAGGCTAATATAAATATTTACATAGAGACATAAAGGACCTAGAATAGCCCAAATTACCTTTGCCAGTTTCTTTAGGAATTTAAATAAATACCTATCCTATGACCCATAAAATCCACTCCTAATAATTTATCCAAAAATGAAACAAAATGTATGTTTGCATAAACTCTGGTACAAGAATGTTCACAACAAGCTCATTCATAATATACAAAATTGTAAACAGTTCAAATACCTATCAACAATTGAATAAATGAACAAGTTGTTATATAATAATAATACACTGGAACTCCACTCAACTAAACAAAAGAACACACTACTGATACTGATAAATGCAACAATAGGGATAAAGCTCGAAAATGTCATATTGAGTGAAAGAAATTGGACACAGACCATATATACTGTATGATTCCATATTTATGAAGCCCAGGAACAGGCAAAATTAATCTATGGTGTTAAAAATCAGAAAGCACCTTGGAGCAGGAGGAAACTCTCTGGGGTAATAAAGGAAATGTTGTCCACTGTGACTGTGTGTGTGTTTGGAGGGGCAGGGTGGTTGGGGGGTGAGGAGAGTTAGAAAAAGATGTATAAACATGTCAAAGGTCATCACACTGAATATTTATGATCTGTTCAGATCATCCTATTCTATGTAAAGTATACCTCCAAAATTCGCACACAATTATATCACAATGAAACTAGACACCAAAGACGGGAGAAAGCCTTAAAAGAAACCAGAGAAAAAAGACAGATTTTCTGCATTGCACTGACAATCAGACCGTGAGTGGTATATCCAAATAGCAATATGATGTCAGGAAAATAGAAATCCCCGTTAGATGTGTATCATAAAAGAAATACAAATCTCAGCACATGATATCTCCTAGAAACAGATGTGATAGAGTCATCAGAAAAGCGTTCTAAATTTTTATTTATGCTGTCCTAAAACTCTCTTAAAGTTCAATCGGTTTTGAAAAAATACCATTAAGAGATTTTGTAAATAAGATCTCTGATAATTGAAATAAAATACACAACAGAAATGTTATAAAGCAGACTGGGTATGGATAAAGATTAAATAACAAAAGTTGGAAGCTTAATTTGAGAAATTTCGCCAGAACATAATACAAAGAGGTAGAAATTTGAAAGGAAAACTGTGTTTCATGTGGAATAAATCCAGAAATTTCAACATCCATCCATCTGAGGCTCCAGTCGAATAAACATCATGTATAGACACAGTGACTGAGAGTTTTCCTTAAATTAAAGTAATTCATGATACTTCAGATGCAAGGAGTCCACCAGTTATCAAGTAGAATTAAAGAACATAAATAGCCATATTTATAGGCTTTCTATTGAACCTATGCCAATCAAGTGAAAGAATGAATATTTCAGACACCCAGACACCTCAGAGCTAGGCCCCAGGAATCAATACTTCAGAATTTTGCACAGTGTATAATAACTCCTCTGTCTTCATTTCTTTGCTTTAGGAGAGCTCTTTGCAAGATTATGAAATTATTCTTGCAATTTCTCTTTTTAGTTTTCCAAATGCATTTCATTATGTCTTATTTTCAGGAGTTTTTTTGAAATTAATTTGCCTATGGTTGGTTATTATTTTAATAGAGATAAATTTATCTTTGTCCTTGAAGAGTTCACAATGTCTAGGGAATATCAACAATAGTTAGCCCCGAAGATTGGGAAAATGGGAAATAAACTCCCTATATCATTATATAATGTAATCAGATTCTAGTACTGCAACATGGATGACATTTCTCACTGTCCAAGAGATGCATTCAAAATTATGAAAATTCTTTCTTCTTCACATGTTGTCAACCTTGTTTCCAGAATCCTAGATGCTCTCCAAAGAAATATAAGAGAATTTCTGCAGGGCACCTGGGTGGCTCAGTCGGTTAAGCGTCTGCCTCTGGCTCAGGTCATGATCCCAGGGTCCTGGGATTGAGCCCCACATTGGGCTCCCTGCTCAGTGGAGAGCGTGTTTCTCCTTCTGCTGCTCTCCCCTGCTTGTGCTCTCTCTCTCTGTCTCTTTCTCTCTCTCTCTCTCTCTTTCTATGTCAAATAAATAAAATATTTTTTTAAAAGAGAATTTCTGGATCCATTACTTCAAGATATTGGAAAAACTGTAAAAAGCCAGTGATACTGGGTTCATTAAGTGGCAAAAACTAAAAACCCTGAAATTTGGGCTTTGCATAGTCAAAACAACAGGTTGAGTGACTGAGTTTCACAGTCTTCAATCACAGCACTGGACTCTCATAAATAGTCCAAGAAACCTGAAAGTCATTCACATATTAAGGATCATGAGATGGTGGTCAAACTAGGTTTCAAGGTCATTACAGATTGTGTTTCAATTCTAAGCTCTACATATTTCTGGCAATGCTGTAGAACAGATTAGCCTAACTTTTTACTCTCAGTTATTCTCATCTGCAAAATGGATATGATCAAACCTATTTTACACAATTTTTGGGGAGGATTAGCAGAAATTGATGGGGAGAGAGGCAGAGGGAGAGGGAGAGAGATAATCTCAAGCAGACACCCCACTGAGGGTGGGGCCCGAATCAGGCCTGAATCACAGGACCCTGAGATCATGACCTGATCCGAAATCAAGAGTTCGTTGCTTAATCGACTGAACCACCCAGGTGCCCCTTGAAGCAGTATTTTAAAGGGCCACTTCTACTTGCAGAGATGATCAGTGGGTCAGCAACACTTCTGGGTCATAGGTCAAGTGTTCAGGGTTTCCTCCTCTCGGATCCCAGGTCCTTCAGCAAGGGTGGGTACAAATACAAAGCAGCTGTGTTTGCTTTAGATCAGCCACGCTTACCGTTCTTGACCAGTCTCTAACCTTATCATGGCTCTGCGTGCAGAAGTCATAATCTTGTCTCTTGAAATAAATCGTGTGAGGGTTTAGTAATGTAAATTTTTTAAAGCTGTTTTTTAGATTGCAAAGGTAAACTGAACATTTCTCTCTCTCTTTTTTAAAGATGGTTCGAGATGCCAAAACAGGGAAATGTGTTGACTTGATGATGGACATTTTTATTTTTAAGATCTAAAAATGAATTCTTCTGCTTCTCTTTGCCAAGTTTGAGATTCTGTTCCACAGTAGCTCTGATTGTTGAGACTTTTCCAATGCCTCCTGAAAAGTGCTACGGGCTTCCACGGACCCATGGCCTGCGTGGTCTGGGGGCAAAGCTACCCTTTGAAATAGATGTTAGCACACAAGCTCTGAGAGCTTCTGAAATCCATTGAAAGACAATTTGATTGGACAATGACCCACCTATTACTAGCACAGAAAACAATGATTTCTTTATAAGGACTGCTATTTTTTTGTTTGTTTGACAGAGAGAGAGAGACAGAGAAGGGGGTGAGGGGTAGGAGAGAATCCCAAGTAGACTTGCCACTGAGCACAGAGCCTGACGTGGGGCTTGATCCCACGACCCCGAGATCATGACCTGAGCTGAAATCAAGAGTTGGACGCTTAACTGACTGAGCCACCCAGGTGCCCCTATAAGGACTGCTTCTTAAGACAAAAGGAAAATGGAACTTGGGCACTTAACCCATGTTGAAAATGCATCACAGCTAAGCTTTTTGATATGAATAATTGGTACCTTCTCTCTTCCCCAAGATCCCATTGCACACAGCTTTATTTTGGTCACAAGCTTCTATAAGCTCCGTTTTCTTCTGTTTGGTTCTTTGTTGTTTGTTTTTTTCTTGGTGGTGCATTTCCTCATGAGTTGGTCTTCCCAACCCAACCAGACTGTGAACTCTTTCAAAAAGAGACAGAATTGAATTATTTCTGTTTCTCCAGCAACTATCCTAGGACCTGACACATTCTATTTTAGTAATATATTTGTTAAATTACCCAAGTTCAAAAAATGGCCACACATTATGTCACCTATAGGCCCACCTCTAGGCAGTGTTCAGAGCTCTATTCAGACAGAGACAAAGGGAGGAGATCTTTGGAGGATTTTACACCTTCTCAGCAAAGTTTCATCTCATTATTTTCCACTGACTAGTACTTCTGCCATATGTGTTTTCTCTTCAGTGGCATAAAAACAAGTAGCCATGACCAGCAGGAATTAAAGGCCCCAGAACCTTCTAGAACCAGTTCAGGCTTCAGTGAGCTTCAAAGTCCTGGGAAGAGCCCGTCACCTCCTTGAAGCCTGGATTTCTTCACTTTTACAATTGGAATCCTAGTCAAGGCCATGCCTGCCCCACGGAGATACTGCAATTATCCCATGAGTCAGGGTAAGAAATTTTGCAGTGATGAGGGTGACAGTGGAGGTCCAGAGAATTCGCTACTTTGACACACAGACTTCATTTGCTGCTTAGACAACAGTGATGAAAAATTTCCTTTGTAAATATTTTCGTTAACGTAACTTTACCCAATAAAGAAACATCAATGCTAAAAAAGTGTAAAGTGATAACATGTCAAGTACACCAATGTGGCAAGACTGTGTGTAAAGGTGGTGGATGGGTGACTGAAAGCTTGGCAAACTCCACTGAGAGGGTTTTCATTAACTTCTCATGAGAACGTGAACTATAGACGTCACGGAACCCCTCGTTCAATAAGGGGATCCTATTCGGAGAGGTGAGAGACCACACAAGACTCTTGGGTGTTAAGACATGAAGTCAAAGGTGCTAATAATTGATTCCGGGGTTTCTAATGTTAGAACTGGTGTTGATGACCTCACCTCTCTGTAGACTGCTTTCATTCGCTTACGTGTTTATTCATTCAGGAGTTCATTTGACTAATACCCCTTGGTGCACGTGGATTCCCTTCGGTCACACCAAGAATAACTCTATCTGACCCCACGTGAATTGTCACCTGCCTTGGCTCCCCTCGGCCCTAGGAATTCTGCTTCAGGGTGACAACCTTTGTCTCTGGAAAAGGCAAGAGGTGCTTTCTGTTTGTGAAACCACCTTCCCAGCCTCAAAAGTGGAGCCCTGACAATTCCTGTCTGTACCGCTGAGAGTTAAGTCTCTATCTGGAGAAATGTCCGTCTCCTCAGTTCAAAGAAAAACATATTCAAAACCAGGGACCGCTCCACACGGGGCAGGCAGCATCTTGAACATCAGATATCCCAAAAACTGAAATGCTGATCTGTGAGTAAAGAAATCAGAACCATATGGCTTTTCCCCCCTTAATAGACATATGGGCTTTACAAAATAGGGAGAAACATATTTGGCAAAACGCGTCTCAAATTTTACTCAAACCACAGAACTTTAAAAATATCTTAACATGTCTAATGAACCCAGAATGTGTCCTTGCTCACCCAAATTAATCTAACACCATTCTAGTAAACATTTATACCTACTATGTGCCAGGCGTATAAACACACACACACACACACACACACACGCACGCACACTGAGAGAAGACATGAATGCAAGTAAAAATATAATGAATATAAGGCATTGATATGTGTTTGTGGGAAATGTGAAGGGAGTTCAGAGAGGAGAGCAGTGAACTGTGCCCCCAGAGTAGGGTGCTGGTATCAGAAAGCTGTCAGGTGGAGGTGGGGTTTGTACGGGGCCTTTTGCAGATCCGTAGGAACCTTCCGGTCAAGAAAAGAAGGAGAGAAGGTTGCAGGGCAAGAGAGCAATGGGAATAAAGGTATCAAGTCCTGAACATGTAGGGTGGCCAAGGATCCAAGTCTTGCCCAAGAGGCAGCAGCTCAGGGAGCCAATGCTGGGGCTTGAGGTGGGGACTGGTGAGCGAGGCCGGTCAAAACACCCAGAGGAGCTTGGACTCAAGCTGTTACATAGTGGAGAGCCTTGGGAAACAACAACTTTCACAATCATTCTAAAAAATATATACACTTGTGGAATTTCCTTTAAAACAGAAGAGTGAAAAGTGGAGCCTAACTTGCAAGTGCCCCCCTCAGTCCTCACCTACCAGCCTAACTTGAGTGGGGGAAGACAGCTTCCTGTGCATCTTTCTAGAAATGTTTGCACGTATCACAGAATACGTCTGTGTGTAGGTGTGTCTGTGTGCATGTGTGCACTGAGATATAAATCTCTTTATATTTAACCTTGTGTCAGGGGAGGCTTAAGCAGGGGGCTGACAGAATCACAGCTGTACTTCAGAGAAATCTCAAGGACCTCAAAGGGCACTAAGCAAGCACCGCACGGGAGCTTGGGTGGAGAGGAATGTCCGGTTCTGCGCTGCTCCATCCCTGGATGCTTCTGAAATCTTTCTCAGACCCAGTGTTTTATGAAATGTGTCTCTTATTCATTTTTTTTCCTGCTGTGCTATTTACTTCCATTCATAGAGTAGCTTCAGTTCAATAAATGATGTGTTTGCCACCAGAACAATTTGATTCTCATTCTAATTATAGCAACAAGCTGCTTCCCCTAAGCATATTATGGGTGTTTCATTATTTTAAATTGTTATCTTCCATATTAATTACAGAAACAGTTGATCTTTTCTGATAAGCAGGCAGCTGCAAATTCCCCTTTTATGTCTCATTGTAATAGGTGAAGCATCAGGTAAAAATTAAATCAAACTCTAATACAAGTCATGATAGAGGCACATGTAGGTGGCAGCGAGCGGCCTCCACCGGGCCAGGACTTGCTGTTTTCCAGAAGCAGGGAGCTGCCTGGCTCAGCCCGCAGGTGGGGCACACCCTCCAGCTCACCCGGTGCTGCTGACCAAGGTCTTGAAAAAGCCTCCTCCCGCAGGAAAATGAAGAATTGACACAGGAGTAAGTCAGCTCCTGAAATGGGGAAGGTCAGAGAGAGGGGTGACACCCAGTTCTGACCCATAATTAGGGCTGTCACTCACTGGAAGGAGGGGGTCAGGGTGGTGGGACACAGGAGTTCTGGGAAAGCCTCTCCCTACAAGGAGAGAGGCCAAAGGCTCAAGTGACTCACCTTTGATGTTCCTGATTACCATCAGGAGTGGGGACAGGTGGGGCCATCCCAGCTCAGAACCCAGAAGCCTGAATATGCCCAGACAGGCCACCAAGCCCTCCCTTGGCTAATGTGGTTGGGTCACATGTCAGGGCCAAACTCAGGGGCAAAGACAACATGATTCTGAAGGAGTGGCCTCCATTTGGTGTGACCAGTCCAAGATAGGCTGAGCCAGCCCCAGCCCCAGTCCTCCACTGCTGCTCCCCAGGCCTGCAGGGAGCTGAGCCATTTACATGCGGTGGTTCATCTCCTCGTTCCTGTAAGTCAGTCAGAGGTGCTGAGGGAGGCATTTAAAATAAAGCAACACAACAACAAAACTCAAAATAGGACGGGATGAAGGCAAGACAAAGAGTAAAATAAAATCGCAGCGAGGCGCGCCTGGATGGCTCAGTCAGTTAAGCGACTGCCTTCGGCTCAGGCCGTGATCTTGGGGTCCTGGGATCGAGTCCTGCATCGGGCTCCCTGCCCAGTGAGGCGCCTGCTTCTCCCTCTCCCTTTGCCTGCTGATGCCCCTGCTTGTCCTCTTTCTCTCTCTCTCAAATAAATAAATAAAATCGTTAAAAAAATAAAATCACAGTGAGAGAAGACTGAGAGATTAATAAAATAAATACAGGGGGAATTATTCATAACAATGTACACCAGATGGTCCTTTACAATTGTTAAGGTGGAGTTGGAAATTTAGTGCTGAGCTTCCCAGAAGGTAAAGCAAAGAAGGAAACATGGTTATAAGACCTGTAGTACCCAGAGATGAAAAACACAAGACAAGTCACTCAGGAGAACTCAAGCCTAAGGTAAATTTCTCCAGGATGCCCTCATGAAGAGAACACTGCACTATCCCCACCAGCAATCCCCAGAGTAACCCTGTTTTTCAAATCCCTATCCCAAGTGGAGGTCACAACACCAAAATTTACTTCCGTTAAAGTCCCTCTATGGGCAACAAAAGCCACAGTCTTCATTAGTTTGATCTTGAATGTGGGTGAATTCCAGAATTTGGTTGTATAGCCCTTGTGATGCATCTGCTGCACAGAACCACCAGAATATGCAAGAGATTTATGGCAAAACTGAAATTTAGCATGTTTGGGAAGCAATGGGAGAAAACTTCTGGGATGTCAAGGTTAGTGTATAAGAAGGAAAGCAATGAAAAAAAATTCCTTTTCCTGCATAATCTTAGCAAGGTACCGTGTTTCATGGTCCACCTGCCACACTGTCCGGTGGAAACTTCTGGGGTGATGGGAATGTTCTCTACCCTCCCTGTGCAATCTGGCCACCAACACATGTGGCTATTGGGTACTTGAAATGTGGCCAGTGCAATGAGGAAACTGAATTTCTAATTTTGTTTAATTTTAACTCATTTAAACTTAAGTTTAACGAGCCCCACGTCACTGGTGGCCACCGTATTAGAGTCTCTGGTGTGTTCATTCACTTTCTCTGTCACACTGTGGCTCTTCACCCTCACAGCATCCCTCCCCAAATTGGCAGGATTTATTCTTCTGTCCATTCTGTCCAGTTGAACACACAGGGTATGCGGATACCACACCAAGGATGTCCCCTTGGGAAGGCACCCGGCAGCGGCCAAAAGAGCAAAGCTCAAACCTTGACTCTTAGTGACCTTTGACATGGAACATAACTTCTCTGGGCTCAGGTTTCTCATTTCTAATGAGGAAAATAACCTGATCTCCTAAAAGCACCTAGAGATGCGGTTATAAATGGATGGCCACACAGAGTCACAGCTACACATGAGAGACTACAGAGAAATAGGTTTAAATGGAACGCCATCATGGTGAGAAGATGTACCTTGAACAAGGGGGTCTTCAGGGAAGATTGTCCTTGTCTTCTCTTTCTTAATGTCAGAAAGAAGACAGCAACTTGGGGTGCCTGACTGGCTCAGTCAGAAGAGCATGAGACCCTTGTTCTTGGGGTCGTGAGTACAAACCCCACGTTGAGTGTAGAGATGATTTAAATAGATAAATATTTTAAATAAACTGCAGCAACATTTATTTGTGAATTTTTAAAAGCTAATTTAATAAAACCCAGCACAGACTTGTTTTAATTTTCATTTTCTGCCCCACATACTATGTATCACTTGGGAGGAGGGGCTAGAAACATTCATTCATTCATTCATTCATTCATCCATTCAATGAATGTTTACCTACTTCCCACCATGCTCCTGGCCTCTGGGGCCCCTTGTTCTGGAGGGGCGCTCCACAGGGCCACTTTACACCTGCTTGTCAGGAAGACCTTTACCCCCACCCAGACAGCACCTCTGAGAAACATCCAGTCCAAACCACTGAATCCACATGGCCCACATTACTGAGGGGACACCTTCCACAAAATATGGTGGAAACATGGTGGATGGCTCAAAATGCCTTGATCCGTCTTCACTTGAAACAGGAGCTATTATCTCTTTACAAAACTCAAATAACGCTGAAAGGCAATATTTTGCAATATGTTCAGTGTTAAATGCATAAAAGCTACTAAGTAGATCTAAACAACCCAGAGTGGGGTTGAGGGAACAGGCCAAGTGCCTCTCAAGAGAAACCCAAATTCAAGCTGCCTGCTTTGTCCCCTCCTGTCTGCTGAACACCCGACAGTGTGGATGCTTAAAAACTCTGCCTCAAGCCTAATTGTGTCATCCCTCTATTTTTAAGTCACACAAAGGCCCCCATGGGAGCACCCATAGGAGAAAATAAGAACTCTTCAATGGGACATTCAAGCTCTTTTACTTTGCCTTCTGCTCAGCAACGTCAGCATTATTTCCTGCCCCTGCTCCAGTCCACCTGCCTCCCTGAGGTTCCCAGGCATGGCTAGCTGCCTTCAGCCATCCCTGCTGTCTGTCCTTTCTGGCCCTTCCCCATCAACAGCTCTGCTTCCAGACCACTGTCTCTGTTCAGCCCTGAGTCACTTGGGTTGAGCCAGCCCTGCCAGACCCACTCTCCAGTCTCTGCACACACTCCATTCACTTGTAAGGATCGATGTTCCTGACCACCCTCCCACGAGACAAGGAGCTGTTTGGGTGGGAATGTAAAGCTGCTGCTCACATGTATTAAGTCCTCTCTCTGCTTCCAGCACTTTTTTGGAATGTCCTCGGTCATGCACAACAATCCTCCCTCCATACAATGCCATCAGGCAGCCGCTGTGACAATCTCCACTTTTTCTGAAGAGGAGCCTGTACTAGAGGCAGGTAACCCAGAGTTACCCAGTTTCTAAGTGCAGAGCTGTTGTCTGACTTCAGACAGCATAAACTCAAAGTCCAAGTCTTGACATCTGTCTGCTTGCAGGACCGAGTCCAATGCTCGCACACAGAGATCAACAAATAGTGGAGGATTGGACTCTATAAGCACAGAGGTAAGAAGCTGAGGACCCCACACCCAGGCTTTTGGGCTGCTGGGCAACCCCCTACACCTCTAGTCCATCTCTGCTTCACAGGTCCTCAGCCTGGCAGGATCAGGCTCAACATCCAACATGCCACCACCCCCATCTCCAATGCTGTGCACTGTGACACAGATCCTGGACCTGTTCCCGCCTTTCCACATCACTCTTGCTCTGCATGGGTCCAGTGATGTCCTGCTTCCTTAGTGATGTCTCCCAATTACCCTAGACCTCACGATTCCTCTCTTGCTCTTTCAGTTCCCATTCCACCTTTGTTGTCGTCATGGGCCACTCCCAGAGGCACTTCTCTGCATGGGATTCACTTAGTCCTCCCCCAAATCCTAGGAGAGAAGCAGTCAGTGTTGGAATCCTCATGTTGCAAAAGAAAAGTGAATCTCAGAAAGATTTATGTCATGCAGCAAAAGCATGGCAAGGTAGACGTTCCAGTCCGTGCTTATGTTTCTCTATCAAGATGCGTGTGAGAGGCACAGGGGCTGGAGGCTAGTGTCAATCAATAAGTTAGACTGGGTTGGGCTTTCCCATCATTTTCCAGTTGTGCTTTTCTTTATGCATTTTTTCCCTTATATTTGTTGTAGTTCTTGCAATATTTTATTTCATAATAAACTTGCAACACATACATCTTTTTCAATGTGTATATCATTCATGTAAGAATGGTCTTACCTTTTATACCATATGTTCTCTCTCTCTATTTCAAAAAAGTAAATTACTTTTTCTGAAATACTCTGCTAGTGCATGGTATATTTCACTTTCCCCTTAACTCTGCTGTGGGTAGAATGGCAGTACACATTTGAGTAGAAGGATCACTGGAGCTGGTGAAACAGCAGGGAGTGGTGAGGACTATGGAAAACTAAAGACAGAGTGCTCTATCCAAAGGGCATATCTGAGATTAAAAGCCAGTAGAGGGGCATCTGGGTGTCTCATTCATTTAAGTGCCTGACTCTTGGTTTTGGCTCAGGTCATGATCTCAGGGTCAGGAGACCAACCCCCATCTCAGGTTCCGAGTTCAGCTGCTCAGCGGCAGAGTCTTCTTGAAATTCTCTCCCGCTAGCCCTCCCTCCATGCACTCATGCTCTCTCTCGAAAAAGTAAATAAATCTTTAAAACTTTTTAAAATTTATTTATTTATTCATTTATTTTAAAAACATTTTTATGTATTTATTTGGCAGAAAGAGAGAGAACATGAGTGGGGAGGAGTGGTAAAAAAGAGAAGGAGAAGCAAACTCCCCACTGAGCAGGGAGCCCGATGCAGGGCTCGATCCCAGGACCCTGGGACCATGACCTGAGCCGAAGGCAGACGCTTAATGGACTGCGCCATCCAGGCACCCAATTTTTTTTTAATTTTTTATTGTTATGTTAATCACCATACATTACATCTTTAGTTTTTAATATAGTGTTCCATGGTTCATTGTTTGTGCATAATACCCAGTGCTCCACGCAGAACCAGGCACCCAATTTTTAAAAAATTAAAAAAAATAATGGATTATGGTGGATTATGATCTCAGGATTTCCATATCTTCCCGCTTTTAAAGAGAATCAGGCAATGAAGATTTTAAATGAAATCTAAGTCCAAAACCTTGGCAACTAATTCAAATGTTTTTTGGTTTTTGTTTTCATATGACATTTTTTTCTTTATTTACAAAAAAGAAAACTTGCCCAAAGGCCCAAAACATCTTAAAAATTAATAGCTTGTAAATTACTCCTCAACATATGTAGCCATCTCCAGCACCCTGACTCACCTGAATAATCTGCCTGGTCTATGTTATCAGTTAGCTCCTATTCTGCTAATTTCCTGACTCCAACTCAACCCTAAGCCCGTTGAGGGCAGGGATATAGCCTGACATAGCTTTCAAAGCCCGCATGGTGCTTTCCACAAAACTGAGCTATGGACATTTTTCCTGATGTACTCTGATGAATTGATTTCACTCCCTCCACATGAACTATCAGAACAGAGAAGAACCTAATTGTCTGCTGGTCATGGATCTTTGTACAGATTATCAGATATACACAGTACCAGATTTGATCGCATAGCTTCATAACAAGGCAGGCATAATTCCCATTTTAAAGATAAGAAAATTGAGGGGCAGAGGCACAGAGTCATCCCTGTGTCACATGTCAGCATGCAACCTGTGTCTGCTTAATTCTAAAAAGCACTTTTCTCCCACTACCTCATACCCACACAAAAGCCAACATTTTCCCAAGGATTTTATTTGAAAAGATGTGTTCCAGTTAAGCGACCTTTGAAAATGCAAACGTAGAAAGAATGAGTCAAGTACCGTCGCTCTGATTAGAGTTTGTGACTGCACAAAGCCAGCAGACTCCTCATAGACAGAGGGGCTGAGCTGATTGCTTTGTACACAAGTGAAAATGTCTCCCTTTAAAATGCTGAAAGGCAAATCAAACCCTTTTGGGATGATTCCAATTCAGAGACTCTTTAAAGCGAATTTCTCTCCACCAGCCAGGGCATGTCAAAGAGACAAGCAGAGAAGAAGTGACAAGTGCCAACCCGGCTGGTCAATTGAGCTTTGTCCCTCAAAAGTGTATGAATTGGGGTCATACACTTTGACACAGGTCAACAGGGAGTGCCCCAGAGCCTGTGACCTTCCCCTTCAAATCAACAACCATCACACTCCTGAGCCCCACCTTGTAGCCCTCCAAAAAAAAGCTACCTTTTTAAAGTAGGATTACTCCAGAAAACGAGCCAAGAATCCTAAGTCCTACTCCCAGTAGTGCTGTGTTGTGCGTTAAGTAAATCACTTACCCTCTCTGGACCTCTTTGTCATTAAAATAAAACCTGCACTTGGCAGGGTCGGGAGGACGCATGCTGTCTAAAACTCCTTCCAGGGCGCCTGGGTGGCTCAGGCGTTAAGCGTCTGCCTTCGGCTCAGGTCATGATCCCAGGGTCCTGGGATCGAGCCCCACATCGGGCTCCCTGCTCGGCGGGAAGCCTGCTTCTCCCTCTCCCACTCCCCCTGCTTGTGTTCCCTCTCTCGCTGTGTCTCTCTCTGTCAAATAAATAAATAAAATCTTAAAAAAAAAAAAAATAAAGCTCCTTCCAGCTCTGGTGGCTCCAGATCCCATTGAATTCTTCCCAGCCTTAAGTTCTGGTGGTGGCCTTGATCGCCTCCTCTGAATGGAGGTCTTTTTTGGCAGGTTGTTCCTCCTGGATACCCAGACAGTGAAACCAGGGTCCCCTTCTAAGTGCTTCGCATCTATTAACTCACTTAATCTCCACAACAATTTTATAGAGTAGTTACTATGGGGAAACTGAGGTATGACTCAGTCAAGCATCTTGTCTAAGGTTCACACAAGGATTGCACAAAGATTCTAGTAGGCTAGAGCCTGGGAGTTGAAGACTGTATGGCTGTATGGCTTCAGAGATTTACTCTTTACTACTAGATCAGTGGTTCCCAAACTTATGCACCTGAGCATCATTTAGGGAAGCTTGGAAAATTTCCAAAACTAAAGCTGTACCCCAGACCAATTGTCTGGGGGTGGGATACAGGCATCAGTGTTTTGGGAAACTCCCCAGGTAATCCCAAAGTGCAGACCAGTTTTGGGGATGCTGTACCATCTGATAGTCTCCCTCCATCCTTGTGTGTGGGAGATGAGATCATGCAGCAACTAAAAGGGACGAGTTTGGTTCCTGGCTGTGTCACTCGCTAGGCATGTGAGCTCTCACAAGGCACCAGATTTTCCTAAGCCTATAGACCACCCTGACCCAGCCCCACCACTGTTTGCTCTGTTGTTAGTTCAGTGATGACCTAATATTTCTGAGGCTCACTTTTCTCATCTTTAAAATGGCTTTCTAAATACCTATCCGACAGGGTTCTTACAAAGGCAAAGGAAACAAAAGTGCTTGAAAGCATAGTAACTGCTCAAAACAAAACAAAGTACAATGTATCTGAATATGAGGCTTAACCCCAGTGGTGCCAAATAAACACACACACACATACAAGCGCACCGTTCGGACCACACCCACCCCCAGTTCAGCAAGCACAGACACACACATTCACACACAGCAATGGCATGAAAGTCTGTCTAATTCAGTTTCCATCCTAAAAAATCAGTCTTCTCTAACAGCTTATTTTTTTATTTGCATTTTACGAAGGTATCATCAGCATCCACCCCAACCCCCGCCCTCTTTTGTGCTTGCTAGCTGTTGGTCTTTAAGTTCAGAGAAGATAAGGTGCCATCAGCTGAAGGTGCTTTCCTGGCCGGACTGTCGGTGGTGGTGGTGGTGAGGGCTTTTTCATAAATTTGAAAAATAAAAGTGTTTTCATTATCTGGTTGCCGTAATAACCTTGTGAGAGCTAGAAATGAGAGTCTATTTTCTAACTGAAATTGTTTTCCTCAATCGCAGGCTCTCTCTTCTCACTTGTTGGCTATTATTGTAGGGTTGCTAATGAATGTTGACCTTCTGCTGAAGCTCCCAATAATGGATTCTTTTAAATACAACAGTGATACCTTAAGTTACACGGAGGTTTCAAAGAAGAGGATAATATATGTTTTACGTGGGTGGTGCCGTTCATTAGAATTGTCTTTTTACCAATAGAGTTAATGGAATAATCCTCATTCAGGTTTCATATTGTATCAATGCCACATGCCAGAATATTGTCATTCACTGTTATAATGGCTCCTTGCTCCCTCTCTATTGGTCACTTCATGCTGAAGAGTTATTCTTTTAGAAACCCCCAAAACCTCGATCCTGCTAAGTGATCATCTCTATCTCAAGCTTCTTTTGTCTTGACTATTTCAATGACTATCCAATCCATCCTCCCACTGCCGCCAGAAGTATTCTTTCAAGCACAGATCCAGTATCATCCTCCTGATTTAATACCTCTTCTGGATCTCCACGTACACAAGAAAAAACGCTGCACATAGATCCCTTAGGGACCCGACTCTCCTTCAAGTCCCCACCAGGCTCCTTGAACCCCAGGCAATGAAACTTTTCAGCATTCTCTGAGAATGCGATGCTCTTCTACATTCTGATGGCTTTGTTGCTATAGTTTACTTGCTTATGTTGAGAAAGGAGGGGTGTAAATTAATTTTGAACAGCTATGATATGTGTGGTCTTGGTAGGTACTCCACATACCAGCCCTTGCCTACCATCCTTACTCCAATGTGTCCTTCAGAATAAAATGCAAATAGCTCTGCTTGGTGAAGTTTTCTTATATGTCTTAAGGAGTAGTCCTCTCTTCTCCCTGCCCAAGATGCATGGAGCTGTATTATAACACTGTGTCAGGTTTCTGAACTGCAGAGCCTGATGGGGGATTCTTTCACAGGTAATCTATTGAAGGAGAGCTCCCAGATAAAACCTATAAAGGAAGGGGGTCAATAAGGTCGTTCCTTATTAGGAAGACGTAGTTTCAGCTGAAGTCTAGCCTCAGCTGATTCCATGGGGAGTTCTGGGGCATGAGTTGTCCCACTGTGAAGTTAGGGCTTAGGCTTTTATGCCCCATATCAGCTATTCATTAGCTATAGGCCATGTCCTGATTAACAGGGGAGAGGAGAAAAACAAAAAACAAAAAACAAAAAAACAGGAGGTCTAATGCCCTAGGCATCATGGGGCAAGACCAGTCCATTGGCCATGATTGTTTCCTGGAGAAGCATGACGCTGTGAGCCATTGGCAGCCAGTACTCATGGCAGCTGAGGATGGCTACCCCAATCTGGTAGAATTCATCTGGTAGAAGTCTATCTACAGCCTATTAAAAACTATGCTTCAAGTTTTTTTTTTTTTCTTTTTTTTCATGGATCCCTTCCATTAGCCTGGAACACCCTTGAAAGTAGATCAGCTGAATGTGAATGTGTCTTCTTTATATAATCCTGAGAGTCTAACCCAATATTTCTTTGAAATGCAGTAGGAACACTGTATTATTTTGAATGAATGGCCCATCTCTGGACTACCTACACTCATCAGAGAAAGGTTCTCGGTTCTAAGAATTTAATAAACTCCTAAACATGGTCCTAGATTCCCAGAGGCCTGCTGTCTATGTTGGGAGATGGGGCATGTGCATGCTGAGGGCAGTCATGGCAAGTCTGTCTGAGGCTGTGTTAAAACAATGACATGTACAATATTGAGGTTCACCTATGGGCTAGGCACTGTGCCAGGTGTTTATCACACTGGGTATACCCAAAAATTAGTGTATTCTTTGACTACAATTGTTGATGAATGATTAATGATGATGGTACCCACTCCCCTGATTTCTAAAGGAGACTATCCCTGCATGCAAGGTGACATCAAGGGCTCTTCTCTGTTATAAAGAATTTGGGAATTAGGCAAGAAGAGAGAATATGGAAAAAGCCACAAATGATCATGTGACAAAGAGCTGAGAGAGTGGATGGAGAAGAGAAACAGGTATGCTGTGTGGGTGGTGTTTGGAATTGCAAGCAGAAGAGTGAAAATGTTGAGAATTAGCTGTTGGGGATTGAAAATGTGATGTTGATGGGAGAAGTGGAATTTTTAGATATCTGATGTGTATTCGTTATGTATTGTTCCTCTTCCTTTGACATTTCCTTAAGAGGATAAATAAAATGTGAACTTTCAGCTACGTTTTAGTTGCTGAAATTTGCCTGAATGTAACACTGTGCTGAGACACATCACAGGAGGCCCTGGGATTTGAGTTGTACACACAACATCTCACTTAATGGTTATTGAACTCATTGTAATGATAAAGTGACTGAGGCTCGGAGAGGTTAAATAATATGCCCAAAGTCATCCAGCTGGCAACTACTGACTTCAGGATTTGACTCCACGTTCATCAGATTCCAAATCCACAGTCCGGTCACTGTGCTACACAGCATCCCTGATAAAGAAGAAAGCTGATGCCAGCCCCATGAACACCTGCTTGGGGGAAGCTCAAATGGACTTTAGGCCCTCACTGTCTTGAGGACATGGTATCAGGGGGTCCCGAGGAGGGAGAGATCTCTGGGGAATGAAAGGAAAAGTCTTGTGAGCAGAACTAGAGCTTGCTCTGGGTCTGAGTCTGAACCCAAAATCTCCATCCAGGCGGGTTGATTGCAGAGACTGTCTGGAAACATGCCACAGAGAGTCCATCAACGATATATTAAAAGCAAGAGAAAGACATTGCCCTGCGATTTCAAGTCAAAGTCCCTTGTTTTATAGACTCAGAACTAGATTGACTGACTTCTGTACCAAAAAATTAATTCACTTCAAGAACGACTGAGATGTATTCTTTCTTATTTGCTTTGCATGACACAAATAACTGGTAAGACAAGATGGTTTGACTCTCCTCTCTTTGGTTTTGAAGTTGTATTGATAAAGCCATCAAGCTGCCATTCACAGACTCTGAAAGAAGCAGTGTTTTCCTTCCCTAAACTCTCCTGTTGTTAGAGATTCTACTCACCTGTTTCAACAGCTTAGAATCATGTCAAGAGCTAGATCCCACTTGGAAAAAAAATGAAATCTCTTTATTCTTCAGTTGTGAGGAAAGCATAATGCATGATGGAATGACACAACCACCGAATTTGGAGTGAGATGGGGATATTTGCCAATTATGTGACACTGGGCAGAGCATCTCATTTCTCGCAGGCTTGGTTTCCTCCTCTGTAATGTGGGGGATGATTAATCCTTGCCCTTCCCACTTCATAAGATGGTTAAAAAGATGAAATTAAATAATGGCTAAGAGCGGTGCTTCCTATACGATGAACTGTTGTGCACATATAAGTGGTGATTATTAATTACAGTTTGGATTTGAGCATAAAGTGGTTTCCCAAAGCTTAAATAATAAGCACCTAAAGAATCAAGAGGAGAAATATTTATAGAAAAGATGTTTGCTTTCCCTTGCATGTATTATCAATTGCTCTCAACTGGTGTTTTAATTAATAAGGTGTGTGATTTTTTAATTTAAATAAGATTAAGTCTCTGGAAGAAATAATAGCAGAGGAACATGAATTATGTAATAAAAAAAATTCCCAACAATGGTCGAGATGAAGTGGTTATCTAGAAACAGAAAGATTCTTGTTCAATTCTTGGAGGGGACTGCACTGATTAGCTCTATTGTTAAAGTGCATTTTTTCCACTTTAGATAATATTCACTAATTTTCATATTCCTTTTAGGACTTTATTATGTCTTTTCCACATTCCAATGCATTTTTCTTAAACATTTTCCTACCATGTGCTCTGGCATAATCAGGAAGCAGATCAGGGAAACTGAGGTACTTGGCTTGTCCCAAGAAGGAGTCAGAAGAGTTCCTTGAGAATCCCACATAAGCTGGAGATGACTCACCAGGCCAATTAGGTCAGAAAACTGGGAATCACCTTTTACTCCTCACTCACTGTTTACCTCCGATCACAGAAGGAGTTTTAACTTCCTGATATTTCCACACTCCCCTTCCTTCTCCCCATTCTGACGTTCCCAGCCTAATGCAAACACTTGCAACCCTGTGAAGACATTTCAGTGGTCTCCAAGAGGACGTGCAGCCTCCAGTTTAACCACCCTAGTCCCTGCTACATGCAGCAATTGGAGATACTTCAAAAACCACAAGGAAACACTTCCATTTCCAACAAGGAGTAACAGGGATCACATTTATTCCCTTACCTGAAACAACTAGGGGGAAGAGGAAGAAAAAAACAGATAAAATACATGAGACAACAGTTTTAAGCACATCGACATAGGGCAAAAAAGCAGGCATCCCTGAAATATGGTCAGCAAATGAAGTGAACCCCACAATTTCCCCAGCTTACCGCTTAGACTTTCAGAAAATGGAGACACTGAGGCAGAGTCCACTAGTCTTCCTCAGTGGAAGCAATGAAGCTGGGTGGCCAGGGGGGCCATGACTGCCAGAGCTTGCAGGGCACAGAAACAGGAAGGGGAGAATTGCAGAGAGGCAAATTCTGAGAAGGATGTCCCTCTAGTCTTGAGCAGAGTGCTGATCATTATACCCAATGCTGGAGAAAGAGCCCCTGGAGAGGATTGGAGGAACAGTCCTTAGAGCGTACTGGAAATGGCTTTTGTTCCCACCAGCCAAAGTGGAAAACTCATAATTCGGAGTGTCAGATAGAATATTCAGAACAGTTTTACCCCAGTGGGGCAATTAGCTCTAGACTAAATACTGTTCTGTACCCACCTAATAACATTTAAAGAAGGTGCAAAGACCCATACTTTTCTGAAGTCACATAACCAGGTCCTAGAATAAAGTCCAAAAAGAGTTATTCAGATACAAAAATATTCAACACCTAATAGGGCCTAATTCACAATGTCTGGCACACAATAAAAATTACCAGGCATGAAAAAAAAACAGGAAAATATAAATGATAATGAGGAGAAAAATTAAACAAAATTGACCTGGAAATTATACATACATATATTATACATAAATAACAGAATTGGTAGACAAAGATATTAAAAACAATTATAACTATATTTTTACATTCAAAAAGTTAAGTAGAGACATAGAAATATAAAAGACCAAATCAGACTTTTAGAGATGAAAGCCACAGTGTCTTTGTGCCCTTTGACTCATGACACAGGTTTCTGTTATGCCAGATGAGCAAGTCTTGGATCTCCAGCACAGCGCGTGCCTATAGATAATAATGCCTACCATATTGCACACTTAGAACTATGCTAAGAGGGTAGATCTTATGGTAAGTGTTCTTATCACAAACAATAATAAATAAATAAGATGTGAGAAAGTTCTTGGAGGTGATAGATAGGTTTATGGCACAGACTGTGGTGCTAGCTTCACAGAGGCTTACTTATCTCCAAACTCATCAACTTGTCTAGATTACATATGTAGGTACAGCTTTTCATATGTCAATCATACCTCAGTAAAGTGATCTAAGTTTTACAAAGATGATATGGAAACCACACTGTCTAAACTAAAAAAATACAGTGAATGGGATTAGCAAAAGATTAGATATCCCAGAAGGAAATATTACTAAACTTGAAATCAAAGTAATTGATAGTTTCGAAAATCAAACACAGAGAAACAAGATCGGTGGTGAGGGGGGTGATGCAGCAAGCCTCAGTGAGCTGCAGGATGGCTTCATCAGCCTAACATGTGCGGAAGGAGCAGAAAGAAAAGGGGAGGCGCTATATTAGTACTTTATAGTTGCATAAGCAGTATCTCCGAAACTCAGCTTAAAATAACATTTATTATCTCATGGAGTTTCTGAAGGTCAAGAATCCAGGCACACCTTAACTGGAAGTTTCAGGTCCAGAGTCTCTTATGAGGCTGCGTCTGAGTCCAAGGCATCTGAAGCCTCCACTGAGGAAGGATTTGCTGAAAGCTCACTCATGCAGTTGTTGGCAGCCTCAGTTCCTCTCCACACAGGCCTCCCCTTTAGGGTGTTTGAGTGTCCTCACAACGTGGCTGCTCTCTTCTTCTAGATCAGAGAAAGAGAGAGCAAAACAGAATTCACAGGGTATTTTATAAATTAACCTTGAAAATGACATACCATCACACCTGCCACATTGTAGCTGTCCCTGGCAAAGCATGGGGAAAGACCATGGCAAGAACGTAAATATCAAGAGATGGTGATCATTGGGGGCCATAAGGCCCAGAAAAATATTTGAAAAAATAGTGGTCAAATAATTTCAAATTTGATAAAACTATAAATCCACAGGCTTAACAAACCCCAAGCACAAGGAATATGACAAAAACCACACCAAGGTCCATCATAAACACATTGCTTAAAATCAGTTAGGAAAAAAGAAACCTTAAAAATAGCCAGAGAGAATCTTCTACACTCCAACATGGCTAAAATTTATAAGACTGATCATACCAAGTATTAAAGAAAATGTGGAGCCACTGGACCTCTCTGACACTGCCAATGGACTATGCAATGGTGCTAGCATTTTGAAAAATAGTTGGGCAGTTTCTTTAAAGGTGAAATATATACATATCACAGGACTCAGACTCATATTTACCCAAGAGAAGGAAAAGCGTATGTAGATAGAGACTTCAACAGTGTTTTTAGCAGCTTTATTTCTCATGGTTAAAACCTGGAAACAACTCCAATGTCCATCAGTCAGTGAATAGATAAACACCAGGGTATGTCCAAAGAAATGGATTCCTACTCAGAAATGCAAAGAGATGAACTACTGATACATTCAACACCGTGCATAAGTCTTGAAATAAATATGGCAAGTGGAAGAAGACAAATACGGAAGAGTAAACTGGTCTGGTGATGGAAAATATATCCATTCTCACCGGAGCCCAGGGGGATGTGGGAGGGAGAGACCGATTTGGGGAGTTATGGTGCAGATATGTTGATTGTGGTGATGACTTCATGGAGGATGCACAAATTTATCAAGTTGTACACTTAAAAAATGTACAGTTTGCATGTCCACTAGACTTTAATAAAGTTGTCAAAAACAAAGACAACACCCAATATAGACCTACCCCTTCTGAATTTGTCTGTTCAGTGGCTTCCTATAGCCCTTGGGGGGTCTGGGCTTTGGGGAAAGGTTAAGCCTCTTTTAGCTCCAGTTCCAACTGCCCTTCTCCTTATCTCCCCATTTACTGTTTGAAACTCACTGCAAGTCTTGGACCATGACCTGCCTCTCATTCCACTATTCTCCATCACTCCTGCCCCAACAGTGCTCTATCTCCCCCATCTCCACCCCTCCAATAACTCATTCTCACCTAAAGACCCCACTCTTCTTCTACCCCTGCCTTTGACTGTTGACAGCCCCGTGCTCTACCTTCTCAAGCTTCCTGCAGCCTCCCCAGCTGCCCCTCCCACTGTGGATCACTAGGGCTTTTGAGTCATTACTGCAATCAGGGCTAGTGGTTGTCATAATGGCAGGAGTTCTTTCTGTTCCTGTGGTACATAACACAGCATTGGATACACAATAAGAGTAAGGGATAGGTTTGAAATAATACATGAAAAAAGATGATTTGGAGAGGTCCCACAGAATATGTCTGCAATAAACTAAATGTCTGTGCCCCACTCCCAAATTTCATATGTTGACAGCCTAATCCCCGTTATGATGGTATTTGATGGTGGGCCCTTTGGGAGGTGATTAGGTCATGAGGGTAGAATGCTCATGAAGGGGATTAGCACCTTTCTGCAAGAGACCCTAGAGAACTCCCTGGCCCTCTTTCCACCATGTGAGAATAGAGAAAAGTAAGCAGTCTGTAACCCAGAAGAGGGCCTCACAGAACCTGACCAACCTGGTCCCTGATCCCTGATGGCCCAGCCTCTGGAACTGTGAGAAATCCATTCCCATTGCTTCTAAGCCACCCAGTCTTTGGCCCTCTGTTGTAGCAGCCCTAATGGACTAAGATAATGTCCTACCCCAGAGAACCTCAAATGACAAGATCACATTTGGAGTCGGGCAGAGAACCTGACAGGACAGAGTGTTTAAGTGCTACACTTCTTCTCAATAGGATGGTGGATCAAGGCATCCTAGAGGTGGTGAGTCTTCACTTATGAGGGTAGGGAAAGGTCTGTAGGGTGGAAACAGGGAAAGAAGGGGAGCTGTCTTCTCAAGGTGGCTTAAAACAAACAATGCTTTTTAATCTTCCAAATAGCTGTCAGGTTAGGAAGATGCTATTTATACTCAAAGTGTCTAGTTTTAGCCCCTAGTGGTGATGAAGACTGGGTATATGTGATTCATAGCAGAACTTGCATATGCTATCCCACGCCCATGCCCCTGTTTCATTTTGATGGGGACAAATGGGAAATTTCCTGGGTCTGGTTACTCAAGGAGGTCACAGTACTCATTCCCTTACCTCTTCTCTGTGCCAGTGGACAGAGACACACATGTGAAATCTTCAGGGGCCAATGTCTGCCTCTCCCCACTCCTCCATACCATTTGTCTCTTTTTCTCAGAGTTTAAATAATGAGCAGAGTGTGAGGTAACATGTCTGTAGAGTCTCCTTTGAAATCTTTTCTTGGTTATGTTGTCTGCACTCCAGCGAAGTGGACAACTCAGCCATCAAGAGTGAGGAAGACAGAATCCTGGGCAGCAGGTGCCAAGCATTTGCACCTGGGTGAGAAGAGACAAAGGACAGAGGCCAGAGAGGCCAAGGTTGGAGATGACCTTCACTTTCAAGAGGTTTATTGTTCATTGAGTCATCTAGCATTGAGCTTTCCTCCAAGACTCAACCTTTTCCAGAAAAGAAAAAGGAAAAAAGAAAGAGAGGGAGGAGGGAAAAAGGAAGCAAGGAAGCAAGCAAGAAGCAAGCAAGCAAACTTATCAGTTGGAATTCAAAATAAATGCTGGGCAAGTGGAAAACAATACCCAGGCACTTAGATTCGAATCAAGCATGAGATGCATGATTTTTATTTTCTGTAAGGAGGTAGAAAGGAGAATTTTCAAAATGTTTTCTTACAGAAATGTTCAAACATATCTAAAAGTGGAGAGAAAAGGATAAAAATCCTCATTCATCCATCACTTAGTTCCAACCAATTTTATTCTTTAATCAGAGAGAATCAGGCAAAATCTACAGGCACACATCATGGGCATCAAGAAATTAGAGGTAGAACAGTGTGGACAAAGCAACCTTGGGCTTTGGAGTCTAAGTCCTCTTCCCCTTCTGCAGGGTGAACGACCAGGAACCAGTTCCTTAACTTCTGGCCAGACTTCACTCCAGCAAAATGTGGGTGAGGATATCCACGTGTCAGGATCATTGACAAATCAAGGCAAGCACAGAGCTGGTCCTGTAGCAGCTGTTCAGTAAATGGTGCAGTTTTACTGTGGTTTCTGTATTCAAACACATCAAGCAATCATGCCCGGAAGACAGGCAAAAAATTATAACTCAGACCAAGTCAGGACAAAGGCCTGACTCTGACACATGTGGGATTTTCCCAATGTTTTCTTAGAAACAAGTAATCAATGGCAAAAAGCCTCAAGTCTATGCATGTTGCAGATAAAGCAGATACATGTTGAATGGCAGGGAATAAGGAAGGCTTGCAATGAATTTTTTTTTCTTTTTAATGCTGACTAATTTTATAGTGACCAGTTAACCATTTACTCTCCCTAGAGTGTTTATGGTGTTTCAGTGCTGAAATCCTGAAACACACTGCAGGCGATTGTAACCCCCAGGGGATACTTGGCAATGTCAAAATACATTTTGGGTTGGAGATATTCTTAGTTGTCATGATGGGGCAAGGGTGTTACTGGCATCTGGTGGGTAGGGGCCAGGGAACATCCTAGAATGCATAAAACAGCATCACCACCCCCAGCAAAATACTACACAAATCCATGTACTATTACTACCAAGGCTGAGAACCTCTGAGTTAGCTCAAAACCGATCAAGCTTTGGGGTCTCCCAGAATTATATTGAATCCCTGCTATGTGGTTTACTATCTCTATACCTTCCTATGAATGTCTCTGCTATGATTTGGGGAGGACAACACCCTCATTGCAGGTCTGTCTGCTTAATTGAAGACGATCCGGGGAGCAGGGGAGTGTTGACCTCTGAGCCCGACACACAGAGGCACTCAATTAGTGGTAACCATTGCCATTGTTCATTGATTGCTGCAGTGTTTGACATTGTGAATAATAATCCTGGATTTCTTTTCTTTTTTTTTTTTTAATTCTTGGTGAGCCAAGTGGAGAGCTAGATCCTGGGAGGAGACCGAAGATGGTCTCAAGTGGACCATGCCATCCTACCCTGGAAGCTGGGTATGAAGGATAAGAGACTGTCTAGGGAAAGTATGCTCACAAGCACACTGGATGGGGGTTTGGTTATAAGTAGATGGGACTCTTTTGATCGGGAAATGGAAAAGTAGATTTTTGTCAACTGTGGGACTATTGATATTTGGGCCCAGATAATTCTTCTTGGATGCTGGACCCTGCAAGGATGTTCAACAGCAGCCCTGGCCCCTTGAGGCCGGTAGCCCCACCACCACCACACCCTCAACGTCTCACGCCTCCAGATATTGTTGAATGTTCCCTTGGGAGAGTTGGGAACTGATTTGGGCCCGTGATGGTGGCAGTGACCCTTCACCCTCCACTTTCAGGCCATTCCTAAAGCAGACGTCACTCATTAGGCATGGTGCTGTGCTGCTGAGTGCAGACCCAGACGTCTTAACACGTGCCCACCAGACCGACAGGACGGATCTGTTCCTTTGAATCTTCTTAACCTTCCTAACCTGAACTCCCCTGTCTATGCCTTCATTTGCAACTCTGCAGTGTTTTAAATACCACCTGCCTCTCAGCAAAGTCTCCTGTGTGTTGCTGTTGTTTTTTTCTTGGATTCTCGGACATCCATGCTCGACATCCCATTGGGTCACCTACGACAATCTTTCCATATGCTAGATATCATTAAGATGCTTTCTCAGAGATCCCTGAATTTCCCTCCTGTTCATTAAAATGCACGTTCCTCCAAGATGGAAGTACTAGCCATTATTTTTCAATATTAACGTTATTGTTTTTCTGAAGCTTCTGTTGTCCCGTAACTCAAGGACCCCTTGTCGAATCCCATATGTAGCATGTTTATTAGATGTAATATTTTATCTCTCGGACTCAGTGCCTGACACTATCATTTCCTTCTTATTTCAATAAAAATGATCTCCTTCCTTGCGGTTCTGACAGGAGCTAATGGTTTTCTTTATCACAGGAGAAAGTAAGAATGAGGCAGCGCTAAAAGACAAAATGAACTGTATATATTTGTGCCTTAATTCAATTTATAGCATAAACTCCAATCTTAATCAAGTAACTTCATAACTTCAGATATAAGAACAACAGCAACAAAAACCACTGGGAGAGTCTAAGGGCCTCCATTTTTTCTGGATTTGCAGATTGTAGGTTTGAAAAACGATATCCAAACATAACCTTATGGAAACAGAAGGCACCTGCCACAAATGCTCCCATGATTTTCGTATGCCTTCCTTCTTTCTATCTTTTTCTTTCTTTTTTTGGTGTGTATATTGCAGAGCGGGGGGCATTTCTATCGAAGTCGTTTAATTAAGTGCTAATAGAATCCGGTACAACTATCACCGACAGAAGCACAATATTACCTGTTTGATGAGAATTCTTTGCTACATGTAAATTCCAGGCAGATTCTGCCCAGCTTTGTAGCTTTATTAGGAATGAAGAAAAAAATAACATATTCAGTGCACAATTAGATCATGAACATTCCAGCAGGGAGCTGAGAGTTTAATAGCAAATGCCAAACAACTGTGCAAATAAAGGCATTTAAAAAGCACCATCCAGATATCATATAGAGATGAAGATACAGGACAAATGTTGAAACCTTTGCAAGTATTGAGACTTGGATGGGTCCTGCTTAAAAAGACAACTGGACAACAGTAGATCACCCTCTGGTGTAAGTATCTGTCAGCATTTGTGTGGAGGATCAACGTTTTTGCCTGGTTCAGATCACATACTCTGAAAATAATCCGACAGGGTTCAGGATCCTGCATCTGCCACTGCCCAGCTGTGTAACCCTGACAAACACACCTTAACCCGGGCAAGTGTCAGGTCCTATAAAATGAGGACTCGAGAATGTAGCCCCTTAGCACACTGTCAAGATAAAATGACATGTCTGAACAGTGTTTAGCTTGTGCCTGGTACAGAGTAAGAACCAATACATGGCAATTCCACTCTTACTCTCTTATCTTGTTGCTATCTTTGGTCAACATTGTTACATTCAGCCCTGGGGGTTCTGACTTGGAGTGGACTGGAAGACTCCATTCAAATGTCAAATTTACCAGCCTTATAAGGTGCCTACTGGGGCAGTGCCCCGTGGAAGGTGCTGTAGGGAATTCAGAGATGAGTTTGACATGATCCCTGACTCCCAGGGGCTCCTTAGCATGGAGGGGAAGTGTTTGCCAACACCAGCAGTTACATATTGATGGCATATCTCTACAGTGACACTTGGTAAGTTGCTGCAGTCCTGCATGCTGTGGTTTAGGTAGAAGTACTACTTCATAGAGTGTGAGCCCCTTTAGGGCAAGGCAGAGGCCGTTTCTGAATCACTTCTGAAAGCCCCAGTGTCCAGCCTGGATCACTCACTCATATGTTCCTTTAGCAAAATGTTTATTGAGGACCTGCCAGGTAACAGTTGCTGGTGGGAATGCCAAGTGATGACCAAGGCATAGTTATGATCCTTGATCGTATAGACTCTGCATTCTACTCAGAGCAACAGACAATAAATAACCAGACTTTCCCATCATAGCTAGCAGGATATCTAGCACAAAACCTTGAAATCTAGTTGGCTCTCAAGAAGTACTTAGTGAATAAATGAAAATAAAGGGACACATATATACAAAGTTATCTCAAGTAGACAATGACATGCAATATGGAAATGGGATGCTCTGAGATATAACAAGAGGACATGAATTGATGTTGGGGAAATGGAAGCTTCTAGGAAATGATGAGGCATGGGAATATTCTATTGTATTGATACATAAGTCTTCCAGTGAAAACTTCCCTTTAGCAAAGCTGTGTTCTTCTAGCCTTCCTGGCTCATAATTTCCCCTTCTTGCATTGCAAACTCTGTGTTTTGTTTGGGATGTCTGCCATCTGGGTGTGCAGGCAGAAATATGAAGCAGGGCAGGGATTGAGAGTATAGATATTATCTACCCTTCTTTGGGGACCATACAGTTTGCTCCAGAGGGAGCTCTTGAGAGACTGATCCAGTGGGAATTCTGCCAGTGAGGTCACACTTGGAAATATTAACACATTCCATGCCTCTGCTCATTTATCCACAGGTTGCACAAGTAATAATTGTATTTCCCTTATGCGTCAAGCTCTGCTAGATCCTGAGCTACACGGTTGGGAAAAACAGACAGCTTCCATTGATTTCTTCCCGTGGCTAGCCTGAATATAGCCTTCTTGAAGGCAGTCTGCTCAGTAGGGCCTATGCTAAGTAGACTGAAACACAGTCTCTGCTTGTAGAGGGGTCCTGTCCAATGATGGAGATAGAGGCATTAGCATCTTAGTTCAATACACCAAGATGGCTACAATTTTTGCCACAATCTCTGGTTTGCCTCTCAGCAGAAGTGGCCAAGTTGGCTAGTGAGAAACAGAAGTGGGTGGGTCCTTTTCCATCATTATAAAAAAAAAAAGACAAGAGGGAGAAACAAGGATATTTATACACAGAGATATGCAAGAACTGAGTGCCAGGTCCACAGAGCTGGTGGGTTGAGCATCACCTGATGTCCCTGCAGGAAACACAGCATAGCCTGACCATCAGCAGGACTCTCTGCAATTAGGATGGGATCCATTTTAACAAATGTCTGCTGAGTTCCAGTAAAATTATCAAACTCAGTTCCAGGTTGATGATACACAAAGGAAATAAATTCAGCATGACCTCAAGAAGCTTCTGAGCCGGTCCACCCACTGACCGCAGGTAAACTTACTCCCTGGTGCTTTCCATCTCCCAGTATTTTTTGTTATCTACAGTGTCTCATAGCAAGATCCCAGGGACAAAGATAGCAATGATTATCTCAAACAGCCATCATTTGTTGATACCTACAAGGTGCCTTGTCTTTCTATTTTCCTGCTTACAATCCTTAATCTGCATCTTCCTGGCTAAGTGAACTTGGGCAACTTACTGTCTCCCTCCATCCTTAATTTATCCATCTGTATAATGGAGGAAATAATAGTTCCTACCAGGTAGAATTGTGAAGACATGAGAGATAATGTAAGTGAATTTCTTAGCACAATGCCTGGGGCAAGTCACCACAGGTCCCTATGGATGAGGATCCCTATTAATGATTCATCTTTTGCATTGAAAAAAATAAAACTATCAGAGACTGCTTTACTAGTACCAAACCAACAACAGGGAAGTTTCTAGAAAATTCCAGAAGGGCATGGGGAAAATTGAAATGGAAGAGAGAGGAGAGCATATAGAAAGCTTGTTATTAAAATATATAGGAACTCAGTGGCTGCCCTGCATTTGAAAACTCCAATTCCATTTGTCTCGGTGGAGGTCTAAGCATCAGTATTTGTTTTAAAAAAGCTTTACGGAGAGAGCTAAAACATCGGGTCTGCCTTTCAAAAAACAATTGTTGAAAGCTTGTACTGTTTATCTGTACTGTCTATTCTAGAATAAAACAAAAGAGGGGAAAAAACATAAAGGGGAGTGGTGGGGTGAAATAGGAATTAAAAAAAGAAAGAAATGTAACAAATAATCCTAAAATTTGTATGGAACCAGAAGAGACCCCCAATAGCCAGAGGAATGTTGAAAAAGAAAAGCAAAGCTGGTGGCATCACAATTCCAGACTTTAAACTCTATTACAAAGCTGTCATCATCAAGACAGTATGGTACTGGCACAAAAACAGACACATAGATCAATGGAACAGAATAGAGAGCCCAGAAATGGACCCTCAACTCTATGATCAACTCATCTTCTACAAAGCAGGAAAGAATGTCCAATGGAAAAAAGACAGTCTTTTCAACAAATGGTGTTGGGAAAATTGGACAGCCACATGCAGAAGAATGAAACTGGACCATTTCCTTATGCCACACACAAAAATAGACTCCAAATGGTTGAAAGACCTAAACGTGAGACAGGAGTCCATCAACATCCTAAAGGAGAACACAGGCAGCAATCTCTTCGACTTCAGCCACAGCAGCTTCTTCCTAGAAACATTGCCAAAGGCAAGGGAAGCAAGGGCAAAAATGAACTATTGGCACCCCATCAAGATAAAAAGTTTTTGAACAGCAAAAGAAATAGTCAACAAAACCAAAAGACATCCAACAGAATGGGAGAAGATGTTTGCAAATGACATATCAGATAAAGGGGTAAGATCCAAAATCTATAAAGAACTTAACAAACTCAAAACCCAAAGAATAAATGATCCAATCAAGAAATGGGCAGAAGACATGAAGAGATATTTTTCCAAAGAAGACATCCAGATGGCCAACAGACACATGAAAAAGTGCTCAACGTCACTTGGCATCATGGAAATCCAAATCAAAACCTCAATGAGATATCACCTCACACCAGTCAGAATGGCTAAAATGAACAAGTCAGGAAACGACAGATGCCGGCGGGGATGTGGAGAAAGGGGAACCCTCCTACACTGTTGGTGGGAATGCAAGCTGGTGCAGCCACTCTGGAAAACAGTATGGAGGTTCCTCAAACAGTTGAAAATAGAGCTACCATACGATCCAGCAATTGCACTACTGGGTATTTACCCCAAAGATACAAATGTAGGGATCCGAAGGGGTACGTGCACCCCGATGTTTATAGCAGCAATGTCCACAATAGCCAAACTGTGGAAAGAGCCAAGATGTCCATTGACAGATGAATGGATAAAGAAGAGGTGGTATATATACACAATGGAATATTATGCAGCCATCAAAAGGAATGAGATCTTGCCATTTGCAATGATGTGGATGGGACTGGAGGGCATTATGCTGAGTGAAATAAGTCAGTCAGAGAAAGACATGTATCATATGACCTCACTGATATGAGGAATTCTTAACCTCAGGAAACAAACGGAGGGTTGCTGGAGTGGTGGGGGGTGGGAGGGATGGGGTGGCTGGGTGATAGACATTGGGGAGGGTATGTGCTATGGTGAGCACTGTGAATTGAGTAAGACTTGTTGAATCACCAACCTGTACCTCTGAAACAAATAATACATTATATGTTAAAAGAAAAAAAAAAAGAAGATAGCGGGAAGGGAAGAATGAAGGGGGGGAATCAGCGGGGGATACGAACCCTGAGAGACTACGGATTCTGAGAAACAAACTGAAGGTTCTAGAGGGGAGGGGGGCGGGGGGGGTGGGTTAGCCTGGTGATGGGTATTAAAGAGGGCACGTAGTGCATGGAGCACTGGGTGTTATATGCAAACAATGAATCATGGAACACTACAACAAAAACTAATGATGTAATGTATGGTGATTAACAAAACCTAATTAAAAAAATAAAATTAGAAAAAGGAAAGAAAAAAGAATAAAGTTTATGAAAAACCATTAGAGCCAATTCAATGCAATAATTTTCTTATTTAAAATACAGATATGTATAAACTGCCACTTTGTAACATTTCATCCCAGTGACCTGGGCATTATTCAGTCTTTGTCAAACAGTTCATAATAACTTTCACTGTATATTAATAAGACCAAAATATGTATTGTATGCAACAGGTTCTCTGTGTATTTTTATATAATTTTCCAACCCTTTATTTTTCCCTAAAATGTAGTGTGAGGAGAAAAAACTATTGATCCCTCTGATTATTTTTCCATTTTCTTGTGGCCTAACCATATCAGTAGAACCGACTGAAACATTCTCAAAAAATTATCATCCCAGCACCTTGATCATATTCCTAGGTGCATGTGACTCTTGGATTTATTTATTTGTGGACTCTTTGAATTATACTGAAAGATGAATTGAATACTCAGTGTCCAATTTTTCTCTATTTTCAAATTTATGTTCAATGCAAAGTATAAACTGATTTATGTTCAAAACAATGTATAAACTGAAGACCTCATTTCCCCTAGAGTGTTCATGTATAAATTCATTAAAATAACTCCCTTCCCCCCACCCCAGTGATACTATTTATTACACACAAAAAAAAGGAGCTCTCTTCTGCATTTTTCCCATCTTCATTGACTTGGTGCTTCATCATTTACCAAATGTCTGTGAGTTGAACAGGAAGTGATACGAAATCTGTCTTTTTTTTTTTTTGGCTAGCCCAATCAACATAAGCACCAACGGAGAGAGGAAGAAAGAGAGATATAAACATGCAAGAGGCAAGAGGAGAAAGGAAGGAAGAAAAACAAGGGAGATGGGAGAGAGAGAGAGACCAAGGGGGAGAGAGAGAGCAAGCAGGCGTGCGCCAGGAAGGAAGATTCACTGCGGTAGTGATGGATAACTGAAGTGAAGGTGTCAGGATGGTATTATGTAAATTACCAAGACAGCCAAGCCATGCACTGATGATTATAGAGGATGTGAGCAATGTTGTGGTCCCCAGACACTCGTGTGCCTTGTTATTTTTCTTCCCTCCAACTACCCTTGGGGTAGATTCTTCCTGACCCTGGTCCTTGGGAAAAAGAAAGGAAAGAAAGGAAAGAAAGGAAAGAGAGAAAGAGAGAAAGAAAGAGAGAAAGAGAGAAAGAGAGAAAGAAAGAAAGAGAGAGAGAGAGAGAGAGAGAAAGAAAGAAAGAAAGAAAGAAAGAAAGAAAGAAAGAAAGAAAGAAAGGAAGGAAGGAAGGAAGGAAGGAAGGAAGGAAGGAAGGAAGGAAGGAAGAAAAATCCTCCAAGAAATAACTTTCCCTTCACCAATACACATCTCTCAGCTCCCCCAGTCAAGAAAGGGGGGAAAAAAAGGAAAAGAAAGAAAAAGTGGAAGGGAAGGCTGTGACAAGTCTCTGCTAGGATTCTCCCCCCACCCCCCTGGATGCCAACCGGACGTTTTCAAACGTCTTCTGATCTAAACGTCTTTTGTTTAGATCAGTGAAGCATTTGGCTTTATCAAGCATCTTGATTGTGCCTCAGTTTCAAGGACAGCACCTAAAGGGTCCAATCTGGCAGCAAAGAGAGTGGCTCTGAACTCAGAAGTTGATACGAGGTATCATTTCATATATATATATATATATATATATATATATATATATATATATGCCCCATGGGAATGTGTATTTTTAATATGTTAATATTAGGCCATCTGCATTCTTATTGGGGGAGGAGAGATGGATTCCAACTATGGGACTATCTTGATTGCAGGTGAGAGTTTACAAGCTTACAACTGAAAGTGTCCTATACAACTTTGCAATTTGTAGCCTCTCTCCAAATTAAAAATATATGCAGAATAAAAAAGAATAGCCCAACTCTTGTTCAATATTACTTGGTTCTCATTCATTCATTTATATTCATGTGTGTAAAATATTTATTGACTACTCATTGTGTACCAGGTCCTCCCTCCACAAATTGTTGGGACCACAAGTATTAATACCAGCTAGTTCTGGCCACTGAGGAATCATCAGCCTCATGGGGAAGACAAACATGGAAAGACATCATTACAGGACAGCATAATACTAGCTTTAGTGGAGACCATGGCTATTGGAAAGAGTGACTGTCTTCTCATGGAGGACATATTGTCTGCCTTGTCTCTCCTCCTGGCCTATCAGTCCTTGGAGTGAGCCAATCATGCCTGGTCTCTTTAGTTCAGCCCCAGAGCCTACACCCGTGGCAGATCATGGAACTTGAGCTTGTTTTATGATTATTTCAAAAAGTGATGTTAGGCCGTGGGATTTAAAAGCAAAATGTTTAATTTAAGTATCAGACTAGTTCAATTATTCTTCCTTTTCCTCAACCCACCTTCACTGAACCACTAATGTCTTCCAGATTCTGTGCTATGAGGTGGGGACAGCATACTGAACAAAGCAGATGCCATCCTAGCCATCAGGAAGCTTGCTGCCCAGTGGAGGAAAGAGACATTCATTAAATAATCACACAAATTCACAAGTACACACTGTGATGAGATCTGGAAGGAAAAATAGGGTTTGCTAGGAAAGTCCCCTGAGACCTCATCTAATCTTACAGTCAAGGAAACTTTGAAGAAATAATGGTCCAGCTGAGATCTCAGCATGAGTAGGAGTTTACTTGGCAAATGGGAGAAGAGCAGGTGGGTCAGGCACCTAGGGCAGAGAGATCACCATGGACCAAGCCCTGAGGTGAGCAGGGACACCCTCAACTCTAGGGATTGAAAGAAAGCCAGTTGGCTGGAGCAGAAGGAGAGCAAGGGAGAGAGGAGAGCAGCAAGGGGTGGCTGGGCGGGTGGAAGGCGGCCCGGTCATAGAAGGCCTTGCATCTCACTAAGGGGAAGCTACTGAAAGGTTTTAAGAGGTCATATATGTGGATCACAGACTGTAGGGTGAGGTGCCTGGGGGAGAAAACTCAGTGTACTAAGACCAGTAACACCACTGTTGACCTCATGACCACAAGGGTGGCCGATTCTACTCTACTACTGGCAAGACAGAGAGAAGTAGATGGAGGCAGAATAGTTTTTAGTGTGTGAAATTGACAGAAGCAAATAAGTGAGTGAATTGGGGAGGGCCAGCTAGGGAGAAAGCAGCTTCAAGAATGAATGATGTTTTGATTCTGATATGCCCCATTGGATAAATGAGCCATTGGATATAGCACGTCATGGAAGCATACTCATATCTTGACTACATAAGCCAGCCAATTACATTCCAGCTAGATCTTCAAATGGCCCCTTCGTATCTAGCGAACACTTGCCATACTTCACTCACCATTTCAGGCACATTGCTAACTCCGTACAGAGTACCTGGTTTATTTGTAATGTAAGGAGGTGAGATTATGATTTTCATCTGTACTGGCTTCATTCACTCAGGCTTCCAAGACTGTCAATGAGATGAAGAGGTCAACCTGTGCCATTTCTCAAAGCCCAAGTGGAAAAGAGAGTCCCTCATAGGACTCTAATGGACTGGGGAACTGTCAAATTAATGAACTGATTTGGGACATGGATTGTGCTTTGTATTTGGGGCCGGAAGGCCCCACTGATACCGCCAAGGCCCCTAGCCAGCTGCATGTAGCAAGTTAAGAAGTGTAGCTACAGAATTTCTTTGAAATTATGTGAATCTTTAACACCAGCACTGCCCTGCCACAAACCCTCTATGTTGGCCCTACTCCTGGAGGTGAGGAACTTGTTCTCTTAAAGCGGAGGGCTCAGCCAGATGGTCAATTTTCTGGGTGCTCACCGGCTAATCCTTAGTTCTTTCAGAGCGAGGGAAGGAACACATATGACAACACCATCCCACCTGTCCAACAGACTCTCAATTCGTCTTCGGACTGAAGATCTGATTTTAAGTATTGAGAAGGTCACTTACAGCTTCTAGCTGCTGTGATTTCTTTGCGTCTCTGTCTTGTGACTTCCCTTATGACAGAGCTCAAACTTAGGATTTTGAAACCCTGAAGTGCAATGTAAGTCCTCTGCACACTTACTCCAGAAAGTAATGTTGAGTGTATAAGCTTCTCAAGCTGGTTTCCACTTTGCTTCCAAGTGTCTCCCCAAAGCTTCCTTCGTGAGTTCGTGCCAGGATCAAAGCTAAAATGTTCTCCAGGAAGTATTTATTTTTTAAATTGGTGTTTTTGTTTTGTGTGAGACCATTGACTCTAAGTCCTCATCTGCTTCCAAGTCCCCCTCTTATCTCAGTGCCATAGTGCCAAGAGGGACAGGTGCAGTGTCCCTGTCTGGGGACACGTGACTGTTAGTTTTCCTTTTTCCATCAGCAGAAGAAAAGAGCACATCCTCCAAAGCTTCAAAAACAAAAAGGCAACTATTACTGTGACACCCATACCCCCTATTCTCAAATGTATAAATGTAATATATCTTCTCTGAATAATGAGCCCCTAAAGCAAGAAGCAGAGACCCTATGGTATTTTTCGTTGGATCTCCAGCACCCAGTCTACCAACTGGCACATAGAACACGATCGAAGAATGCTATTTGAAATGGATGACAACAGTAATACCAACAAACTCCTGATACTAAATAACTGTTTAAGGAAAATGTATTTAGAAATGTTAAGAGTGGTTACCATTATTACTAACTCTTTGTTATGTGCCACACACTAAATGCTGCATGGGCACTGGCTCATCTAATCACTAGAGTCCCCTTACCAAGCAGGGTCCATAATCAGCCCCATTTTCCAGATGGGGACTTTAACGCTGAGAGATATTAGATCATTCGCCCAAATTCACTGAGCCAGTTAAGTGGTACTGCCAAGATTCAAGGTCAAGTGTCCTTGCCTCCCAAGTCCAAGAACTTAGTCATGATGTCACACCTGATTACCATCCTCTGTATTATCTCTTCTTAACATGATGTGTTAATTAGAATACAGCGACAATTTATATTAGTTACTATTAGCCATAGCCATATGCATAGCATTAAAATGCAAAGCGTTCTCAAATGTGAAAAACTTCGGGGAATATAGAATTGGAGTGGGCCTTTGAAAAAGTCAATGATTAAACCCAGTGAGGCAAAAATGAGTCAAAAGAATATATTCAGGAAAGAGTAAGCTTAAATAAAATTACTGGAAGTGAGTACTGAATCCATTTAAATAAAAAACTTCCACCAGACGTCTGGAAAAGTCGTGACGGCAGCAGGCATATCAACGAACCCTCAACAAAGCATAAATGACCGTGTACCATAAATGACCATAAAATTATGGAAGTTGGAGAAGAGCTGAGAGAGCTTAAGATGGTTGATTGTATCATCTATGGAGATGAATTAATCAATATTGCTTAAAACTGTTAAATAGTTAAATAGAAAAAATGGTTCCAATATTTTAGTATTTTGAGAGATCTATTCAAAGGAAATAATCTAAAAATAAATAAAATTTAAGTTCCCAGAGATTTCCATGGAAGTATTATTTTTAATAAAACACAGAGAATAAGGAAAATCTATACGAATAATCACAGAGCAAAGAATAATTAAATTCTGGTAGAGTGGAATGATAATTGTAAAGACTGAAAAGTGCTTATGTTAGTCACGTAAAATGAGAAAAGCAGAATGCCTAATTATGTGTCCACCATCTTTGAAAGGGCGTAAAAAGTACGCATAGAGAGAAAAAGTTTAAGGATCACCCTCCTACCCCTCCTCCACACACATACACACACCAACAGCTTGTGGTGGCCTGCACTTTACTTTTTAAACTCCGTTTTCTAAATGTCCTGGGCTGAGCTTGATAATACAAGCATCCACAACACAGAGCAGGTTTTCAACAAGCATTTTGAACAAGTGAATAAATGAGTGGGTTCTTTGCTTCCCACTCACCCCACCCCCTGCCCGCCCGCCATCCTTTTAAACTGTCATGTTCTTGCCACGTTGCCTGGTAAACCTAGAACCCAGTGGCTTTCTGATCTCCCTGTCAACATTTTTTGAACTTGCTCAGTGGTTCAATCTGTGAGTGCTTTGCTTTCCAAGACTGTGGCGCAACTGCTCTAGCTAGAAAACAGGTCTTCGTCCAGGAAGTCATTTTATGATCCTACAGGTCTCCATCCATGTATAACCATAGGAGTCAGACAGGAAGCCCATACAGACTCTTATCTTAATCTTGTTTGCTTTAGTGGTGTGGAGCCCCTGACCCTTGTGGAATCAGAAATAGGGAATCAAGGACATGAAATATACAAGTTCTGTTCCTTAATCTAGTCCCTTCATTTTCCGGATGAGAAAATAGACCAAAGATATTCAGTGATTCATTCTCCAGCAACATATTGTGTTGGTGAGTCATTCAAATATCTACTTTTTAGAGGGCCAAAGTCCTCTTGCAATGTTTGCTTGACAAAAAAAAAAAAAATTAAAAATAAGGTGCACTTCACAGTTAGCAGAGGAATAAAGTAGGTTCCCAATGGTAAGCACAGACGATGCCAGGAGAGCATCCAGGGGCTGTGGGCTGAGCTCCTGAGTGATGGGGGAGAAAGGGAGGGAGAAGAACCACCTGATTGCAAAGCCAGGATCCATGTCAGCAAGAGAGTTCTTAAATCCGCATTGATTCCCTGTTCCTTTGGTGCCCACAACTGCACCTACGGCAAGTAGATGCCAGCCAGCACAGTCCCCCACAGGAAGGGGCTTGTGGTCTGGAGCAACCAAGTCAGGCCAGTCTCGGTTGTGCCAAGTGAAATGGAGGGTAAACCTGAAGTCTCTGATAACCAGAACCAGAGGTTGAGGGGTGCGCCAGGCTCTCAGCTAGCCAGGCCTGGGAGAAAAGCAAGACAAGAGAAGATAGCCTCAAGTAACAGTGTCAACAGATGAGCCCCCACTGTGGTCACCTCGCTGTCCACCCACATTCTACATTATGGGCTCTTGCCAGCATTCTGGACTCCTGAATATGACATCCTTTCTATAAAACCGTTTTCAATTTTTAAAATGCTTATAGTACATGCTACCTTTTAATCTTGAAATGTCCTAGGTGGGTGTTTCTATGTATATGTCAGTGTGTTCACAATAAAATTAAAAAATAACACAAATGAGAAGAAAGATAGGAGAAATAAATCTATTTGTTAGCGCCTAAACATCCGCTGTGGCTGTGCAGTATATAAAATATTAACCTTATTGCTGGCTTTAATTTTAATAAGAATCTCTTGGACTAAATAATGGGAACCAAGTACAGTAATATACTTTCCAACAATGCTATGGGCAGCCCTCTGGGACTATCAGGGGGGACTTGGTAAGTGACACTTGTACAGGTTTAAATTTGAAATTGCATTTAATTTGTATGTCCTATTACTTAGTTGAAAACATGTACCTCTAAGGCAAATGCAGACGGAAATGGGCATCGAGCTAAAAATATTTGAGAGGCAATAATTTGCCTTAATGGCATCCACACCTAGATGGGGAAAGTAATGAAGCATCTCAGGGGAGGTATTTCCTTGGCTTAATTTGTTTTCACGCTGTTACCAAGTTGTCAACCTAAGGACTGTACTGAGAGCCTGCTCCTGAACTTTTCTTTGTTTCCACTCCTCTTGAGCACACACCATCCCATGCACTTTCTTCCATTTACTTATGCAGCATCTAGCGTTTAGGGCGTGCTAGGCATTGTTCTAGAAATGGAGGGACAAGGCAGCGAACCGGAGAGGCCCAATCACCCTTGGCCAAGCTGGGCCAAAGGTCTCATCCACATGGCATTACCTCATTCCCTTTCCCCGTGACCCTGGGGGACACTGGAGTGCAGACCCCGTCCCAGAGACTGTGGCTGGTAGTCGTGGTAACCAGAGGCAGTTAGAAATGGGGAAAACACATGAGGAGAGGCAAGGATTCGCCCTTAGAAAGTGGCAAGGGTCAGGCTGGGGAAGGTGGATTCTCCAGTCAGGTGCAAAGGACAACAGGGTTTTCCAGTTTAGCTCTTCCGTAGGATGTGACGAAGGCCCACAGGTCTGTATCGATGTCCTGTTGTTCCCAGAACCAACCCCAAATTTTGCCAACTTGTTCACTCATGCTCCTTCCCTTCTTGACTACCAGCCCAAACCCTTTCTCACTAGTCACCCTGAGAGCTGAGGCTTCGGGGATGTGGTCCTCCCTGCTCTGGGGGCAGGCTCAGGAGGTCCTAGGGCAAGGAAAGTGATATAAGACCCCAACAGATAGGGTTCCTTCTCAGGAGCCCCTCTCCCCTACGGGTCCCATCCTCCAGCCTCCCGTGAAATATGCCGTCCCTTTTACTTAAGCTAGTCAGTTGTGGCTTCTGTTGCTGGTGGCCCAGAACAGTACAGACCATACACAAAGCAACATCTTCATTGTACTATGGCCATAGCCCATGCCCTTTGGAAGACACTTCAACACTCACTTTCTCACTGGCTGGGAAGAGAGACGCCACTCTACGTATGTTGTAAGAGTGGGCACCATACCTGATTCCCCACATGTTCCCCAGAGTGCCAGAACCGAACTTGACGTGAAACAGACACTGTAAGTTCGAAAGAATAAATAAATGCTTGCTGTCAATTCAATTAATATCACCTCCTGAGGAAAATCAATTCCTAGGCTCTACGTGGAACAAAGGAAGTAGAAAAGAGGTTCTCCCATGGAAGGCAGGACAGCATCTGAGAATAATAGAGGATGGACTTTAATGAGAAAGACTCAGCTCCTAATCCAACTTCTATCACTTACGTGATAGAAGTAGCTGTGTGATCCAGGAAATTCACTGTAACTGAGTCTGGCTTTCTTCTGTGTAAAACAAGGTTCATATTATTATCCACCCCATAGTGTTTTGGTGAAATTTAAATGAGATAATGCATGTTCAGCACTCAGCACTATGTCCAGCTTACAGTAAGTGGGTAGGAAAAAATAGCTATTATTAAGAGTGGCAGTAATCTATAATATCCAAACATATACCCTAAATTTTATGAAGATAAAAGATAAGCTAGGCTTCCGAGATTGCTCTGGAGCAAGAGCATTGCATGGGAGCTTTGAAAGGGCCAGTCCTGGAAGATGCTCTCTTCACTTTGGCCCCCATCCCATTGGCCAAAATTCAGTTACATAGCTATCCCTGACCACAGAGGAGGCCAGCGAATGCAGTAGAGTTATCTGGAAAAAAGAGAAAAGGGGTTTGGTGAACATCAAGAAAGTCTCATCCACTTAGAATCAGCCCACTATTCTATAAAAGTCAGGACTTGAACCCAAACCCACCTTCTACATTATGGGCTCTTGCACAATCCTGCTCCTGCTGCCATCTCTGTTTGGGCAGAGAATGGGCTCCCCAGGAATGAAGGTGTCGAGGTAGATGCAGGGGCTTCCACACTGCTGGGATTATCTGGTCAGCCAGATAATCTGAAGAGCACCTTCCACCATGGATGATGTACTTTGGTTCTCCCAAGTGGGAGGGTTTTAGCAACATCATCACATGTCAGGGAATTGTAGGAGAAACTTTTACTAGAAACAATTACAGGTCTCGAGATCTTAAGCAAATGACTTAATTTCCAATTTGTATTTTCCTCATCTGTAAAGCAGAATTGCCATCAGAGAAATGAATTCTAATGTGTCTGGAATTGGCCTGATGGATAATAAGCACTTAAGAAATGAAATCATTGTTCTTGTGGTTCTATTTCTACACCAGGAGAAGGGAAAGACTTTTTCTCTCCTGCTTTTCGCTGCTGGTGGGGTCAGGGATTCAAGTATATTGGAACTCTGAATATCTGGGTCAGGCCTGTTCCTCACTCGGCCTGTAGCCAGGCACAGAAGCAAGCTATGTCTGGCCCCAACCCTTGCCCCTGGGTCTGAGAATTAAAGTTATCTCCTTGTGTTCAAATGTACTTTACTGGCTCCAAATCAGAACGCATATACCACACTCTTGACTCAACAAGTGTATTCATATCGGTTGCCTGTGGCTGCCTTCCACGGGTCCCTCAGATTTCAGCTGTTCCTGGTTGTGCATGCTGATTTTGAAGCAGGACTAAAATAGCCATTCCTGTTCCCCAGAACGAATCCATTTGCACCAAAGGTATAATGAGAACTGCAGATTTTGCTAAAGCTTTCATACCCAACAATACACTTTAAAAATCCCATCAAACATGTCCACTTGACAAAATCCCCTCTTCTACATCATCAAAAGTATTCATTTCCCCACCCTTCCCTCATTACTCAGCTTTGATAGTTCCGGTCTCCTTCTGCTGGTACCTTCTCCTTAAAAATCCCAATTGGCCCACCTGCTTTTGTGAAGAAAAATCTAGCCTTTTCTCTGCTTCTGTCTTGATACTGCTATATCCACACCTTCCTAAGAGTCTGTAGGCAACAAGGGGCTCACCAGTTTCCATGATCTACCCTCTTTAGAAGACACAGAGTGGCTAATAAGATTGTCCCACATTGCATGCCTGCAGGGGAGCCAAGATTCAGAGAGATTTGGTGTATGAACCAAGGTCATGACTGACCTTGGTATGAACCAAGGTCAAGTGTGAATCTCAAACTAAATGCCTTTTCTTTTTAAATCTCTTCTTCAACTAAATCATACGGTCCTTGCTTTGGAAGTCAGAATTATAGGGTCTATCTGTTCAGTCTAGTTCCATTCTATGGAGTTGGGTTGGTTGGATGCCACATGCCCTCCTGGGTCTCATCACAGGGAGAGTTTGGTTTCCTTAGTCCAAGGAGGTCTACAGCTTTTAACTTTCAACTATGGTTGAATTCATTTCCTGACAGCTTTTTTTTTTTTTTTTTGAAAACCAATCAATCAAAAAGAACACGTCTCTTAATGAAAGCACTTTAAAACATTTTAAATGCACACCTTCGGGTTCTGAAAGCCCACAGTGTACATTTTTAGTTCCAAGTGTTCCAGTTTGGATGGTTGGAATTTATTCCCCAAAGAAGTTTGCCCACATGGGAAAGTTTCATCCATGTGTTCTCTCCAAAAAAAAAAAAACAAAAAACAAAAAAACAAACAAAAAAAAAACAAGTGAGTCAGTTGGCTGAAATGGATGGAAATATGTATGGAAATGGAAGGATGTGTGTATTTATGTTGCCATTTTCCTTAAATTGATAAATGTTGGGATATAATAGGTATAGAGAAACCAAAATTAAATCACTAAAAATGCTTATGTACAGAAGGTTATTGATGTGTTAAAATCCAAAGTTGCATTGAGAATTCCCCAGCAATATAGTTGCCCTTATCTGAATATTATGGAAAAAAAAATCTCAAAAAGTGAGATTTAAGATCTCCAAACTTTCATCTCTCCTTAGCTCATTGAAACCCTCAGCTGTCTAATTTAATTCTTGGAATGTTTATAAATTGAACACGGCAGCGGGCAGATAAAAATTTGCAGGATGCTTTGAAAAATTATTGTAAACTGAAATCAGTGATTCTAACATGTGGTCTGCAGATCCTGCAAGGGGGGTGGGGGTCCTTGAAACTCTCTCAGTGGGTCTGTGATGTCAGGACTGTTTGAAATAATACCAAGATGTTCTTTGCTGCTTTTTTTTTTTTTCTGTATTGACATTTGCATTGATGATGCAAAGCAATGGTGGGTAACACTCTTGGCACCTCAGCGTTAGTCAAGACAGTGGCACCAAACAGCATTTTGCTTCCAGGTTTATTTAAGAAAACCCTTCAAGAAACTGTAACAATTACTCATTATTCCTGACCTGGAAGTACAGGAATTTATTAGTTTTCTACTGCTGCTATGCAAATTGCCACCATGGCTTCAAAGCCACACAAATTTATTTGTATTATAATTGTGTAGGCCAGCAATCTAACATGGGTCCCACCAAGTGATTTTAATCAAGGTGTCAGCAAGGATGTTTCCTTGCCTGGCAGGTGCGGGGAAGAATCTGTTTCCTGGTTTTCCCCAGCTTTAGAGGCTACCTGCATTCCTTGGCCCATGGCCTCCTTCATCCGTGTTCAAAGTCAGCAGCACCATGTCTCTCTCTCTGTCTCTCTTTCATAGTCACATCTCCCTCTCTGCCTACAGCCAGAAGATCTCCACTTACAGGACTGATGTGTTTAGGCGGGGCCTACCCAAAACATCCAGGATGATCTCCTCATTTCAAGATCCTTAATCGCCTCTGCAAAATTCCTCTTGTCACGTAAAGCTTGTGAAAACATTCACAGCTTCTGAGGATTAGAATGTGGACACTCAGAGTGGCCATGATTCTATCTAGCACAAAGCCTTTAATGATATTCTGACTGATGACACAGGAGGGATGCAGAAAGCACTTCTGCTACATACCAAAATACGATGGCCATCTCAAGGAAAGGCACTTTCATGACTGAGCTGTGAGCTAAACCTGTGTTTTCCTCATGGAATAACATTTTTACTTAAAGCAACAACTTACAAACTATGATTATTCAGATCTTGGGGCTTGATGGACACACTTTTTTGGAAATGAACAAAATGAGCTTGAAGTTTTTACTTCAACAGATTTGTTGCCAATAATAAAATTAGAGCTTTCAATTTAAAATTAGAACTTTGCGGGGTGCCTGGGTGCCTCAGTCGGTTAAGGGTCTGACTCTTGATTTCAGCTCTGGTCATGTTCTCAGGATCTTGACATGGAGCGTTGTGTTGGGCTCCGTGCTCCAAGCTCAGCAGGCAGTCTGCTTGAGATTCTCTCCCCTTCTCTCTGCCCCTCCCCCCATTCTCTCTCTCTCTCAAATAAATTAAATTAAATTAAGTTAGAACTTTGGAAAACTTGTAGTTGCTATCATGAGCCTGATCCTTTTCCAATGTCAAAGAATTTTCTGATGAGCCCACTGGTGATATTAACGAAGGTGATTTTTTGGTGATAAATGAATGTTCAGTATTTGGAAGATGTGCATAACTCAGTGAACTCGTATTTTCCAAATGGCAGATATATGATGTTTCAAAGTCATTTATGAAATCTATCATTGATTACATTTAAAGTTCAAGACAGACCAATAGATTTTAATATGACAGGCCATGAAAAGCTCACTGATATGATTTCAGATTTCGCATTATAGCTAACTCTTTAAGAAACCACCACTTGTTGAGTTTTGGAGTAATATCAAACAAGAATATCCAAAATTATCTGAAAAACTAATAAAATACCCTTCTCTCTTTCCATGACACAAATATGTGAAGCTAGATTTTCTTCATATACTTCAATCAATAAAACCTATCACAAGATATTGAGTGTGGGAGCAGACATGAGAATCCAGCTGTCTTCTATTAAGCCAGGCATCTAGAAGATTTACAGAAATACAAAATAATGTCAATCTTCTTGGTGATTTTTTTGGGAGAAACCTCATTATTTTTCATTACAAACATGTTATTTCCATTATCAAATAATGGATTTGTTATTATTATTTGAAAATGAATTAATAAATAGTTATCCTAAACATTTGTTTTAATTTCTAATATGGTAAGTACTGATAGATATAACCCACATAAGAAAAGCTGTTCGGGTCCTTAATGATTTTTAAGAGTGTAAAGCGAGACTCCAAATTTCAAAAACTACTCTATTAAATAATGTCAGGGATATAATTGTTAAATAGAAATATCCAATGAGTTGCTTCAACCAAGGAGATGAGGAGTTTATGTTTCAGCTTACTGGGGAATCCATTTACATGTAGAACCCAACTCAAGAAGTGATACTACGTACCACAAAAAATGGGAATGTGTTGCTTTCAATGGTCAGTGTAGCAGCTGAACTCTGATCCGGCCGTCCGGCCGACAATGTTCCAGGTTTTTCTTCTCCAGATCATGTGCCAAGCCACAGCCACATCAGAGCAAACTCACTGGGATATGTACATCTTGGTCGTTGCAGGAAATGAAGCTCCTTCTTGGACTTCCCAGCCCTCATAAGACAGAAATAAGAGGGCTAGAAATGTATTTAGTGTTGGGTTGTTAACTCATATGGAGTAGATGGCATGTAAACATCAAGGGTTTCACGGCATTGAACCATGTCAAAGTAGTGACCAGGGCCAAATACGTGATAAGGTGTTATCAGTGGTGGTCAAGTGTCCATGGATAATCCTCAGTGAGTCTGCAAAGTGGTGTGCCTTGAGCATGTTTTCTGGGAAGCATTCATAGCAGTTTTCATCAATTTTTCAAGGAGGCCCTCCAAAGGAAGTTTAGGAACCACTGGATTAATTGTATTGTTCACCACATGCTTTTAGCTCATTTTTGCTGTCACAGCATTTTGTTTGTTGGTCTGTCACCACCGTTAACACACTCTGAAGAATGAACTGTGTTATAATTAGTGAGTAAGCCTGACCCACTAGCCTGTGAGCTCTGGTGAGGTCAGAGACTATGTCCTACTCATCATTAATCTCCTATATTTACAAATGTAATAGGTGCTCAATAAATTCTGTCAAATTAAATTAAATTATCTCATTTACATTTAATCATATGTACATTCAAAATGATAAATTTTTAAATAAGTCCTACACAAATGATATACACTCATACAGAAATGTATATGTATATACAAATCACTTTTATGTATGTAAAGCAACTGGCCCACATTTATTCATTATCTATTAACTGAGCCCATGTGTCAAGCCCTGGAGACAAGCAGCTAAAAAAGAAATCCTTTCTGCCCTTGATGAGCACACCATATAACTAAGGCTGTAAGTCTAGGGATTCACAAGAATAATACATTGTAACCCAGGGACATTGGGAAGCCAGGAGGACTTTTAGGAAGGCAGGAGTAGAAGGTCACCCAGCCTGCAGATGAAAGAGATCACTGGAAGCTTCTAAAAGGAAAAAAACCTTAAAAAAAAAAACTCACAAGGGGAGGAGATATATAGAAAGAGGACCAATGGAGAAAGACCTTCAGGGAAGAGAAGGTTCACATGCATTTCCAAAGAAACAGTGGCATTGGGACGCCTGGGTGGCTCAGTCGGTTAAGCAGCTGCCTTCAGCCGGGGTCATGATCCCAGGGTCCTGGGATGGAGTCCCGCATCGGGCTCCTTGCTCAGCAGGGGGTCTGCTTCTCCTTCTCTCTCCCTCTGTTTGTGGTCTCTCTGTCAAAGAAATAAAATCTTAAAAAAAAAAAAAAAAGAAAGAAAGAAACAACGGCATGAGAAATCCATGGTATACATTTACACACACACACACACACACACACACACACACAATCAAGCCAAAAGCCCCTAGCTTCAGAAGAACCATTGATTTGTGTTAAATTCTTGGACAAGTCCTTTCTATTGGTGGATCCTCAATTTTCCCATCTGTATAATTAGTGGAAAAAACTAGATGCGTGGTTCTCACACCTTGCTGAACATTAGACTCACCTGGAGCACTATTAAAAATAGTCTTGCTCAAGCCCCATGCTCAGAGATTGTGATTTATTGATCTGGATGGTGTCCAGGCATTGGATCTTTTAAAAGGCTCTATAAGTGATTCTATAGAGAACCACTGAACTAGTTAGGATGTGATTTCCCTCCTGGCTTCATTCATTCACTTCACCACTCATTCTCTCACTTATTACTCTACCCACTAATCACAAAATCTTATGGAATACCAGGCATTCTACGATATTTTTAAGAGAGCAAACAGAACAGGTCCATCACTGTGTTCATGGAATTCACAATTCATCAGGCACTCAGATCAAAATGTCTCTCACTTCTCTTTGTCCCATTGCCTGATTTTTCCCATACCCTCACTACCACCACCTCAAAACCAACTTATTCTAAATCCCTAAATACAGTTATCCAATCACATGAACACCCATAGCTCAAAGTGGAGTTCTGACCAGATTATTTCTTATTAATTTGAAACCAAAAAAATGTTAATGTCTTATTTCAGTGTATATGTCAAATATTCCCTTTGAGGACTAATTTATTTGGTCTAAATTTATTTATTTATTTATACAACATTTTTTCTAAATGTTGTCGACTTGAAACAACCAAACAGTGCAGCCTCCTGGCTTTGTGGTCATCAGGGTAGGTCACTTGGCCTCCCTGAATCACAGTTTTCTCATCAATAAAATGGGTGTTGGAATCTCGGTACCACTTCTAACTCCGGCAGGCAGGGCCAAGTGAAATTTTGCATGTGAAAGAGCACTGTGCACTCCAGTGCAGTTACCAAGAAATATTAAGAGGTGCTATTGATCAAGCCCCATTAAGTACTGCATTACACACTTTACATGATTTATCGGATTAAAATCTTAACAACAAATTTGTGAGGTAGGTACCAAGATCCCCATGTTATTTATGAGGAAACCAGAATCCTTAGAAGCTGATTAACTTGCTGGTCAGGAGCAGAGCAAGGATTTCACTGTAGATGGTCTTGTTTGGGTGGCTTCATCAGCATACCATTTGGCTTCCCTAGAAAGTACTATTGTTCAACTAGAGTTGCTAATTTCTCCAGGACATATCAAAGTCTCATCATACTGCTTGGGACACCAAACCAAAGGGCCCTCCATAAAGGAAGAGGGCATTGCTCAAAAGCATACCCTTTGCACACAGGACCCCAGTTCTGATTGGAAGTGAAAGATACCAGGAGTTGGAGACATAGGAAACCTGATCGATGTGCCCACATGGGATTCCAGGCTTCCAGAGTGTCACTCTCCTGATAGCATCCTGGCCCCTGACTCTTATGGAGAGCAGAGCCAGCCAGTGTGTGTCCTGCTAAGCTATGGCTGATCTGCCATTTCATGGAGAACTAGCTTTGCAGCTGAGGGTGCAGAAAGTCCGGGAAGGGTTGGGCTGTCAGAAGATGGGGTGTAAATGTGAACCAGGGAGTGACCTGCCTATCCCAGCCCACCCTAAATTAAGCAAATAACGACCACTACCCCACGGTGGGTAGTTAGTGCTTCATTGCATGTTCCAGTGAAGAAAATTTGACATTGCACTTTCCCTTATTATACGTTGCTCCTTCATCCTGCTTGAAGATCAGCTGTGTAGAATTTTTAAGGTCATGTGAGCAAATATGTTTTAAGCTCCTGCTCCGTTTGATGCACCATTCCTAAACTTCTTTGCGACATTATCTCATTTAAACTTCAGAAGAAGCTTATGAAGTATATATGATATTATCCATAAGAAAACTGAGCTTTGGGGAGGTTACATAAAATTTCCAAGATTTCAACACTAGGAAGTTTCAGACTTGTGTCTGGAATTCAGATACGTCTGAAGCAAATACCCATAGGCTCTTTCTATCATACTTATTTCAGTAACTTTGCCATCACTCAAAACAAGCTTGAAACGTCTTTGGAATTCCTTTAGAGTCAATTTCCAAGCAAGCCATTACCTTATGAGCATACCTCACCTTTGATTAATATCTGTATAACTAAGCTCCCATGTTCCAGCAATGGCAGCCTTACTGAAATAAGTATGTGGCTTCCCTCAGTGAATAGTTTGAAAGGCACAGATCCATTTAGATAAATGCAATCTAAGCCAACTCTGTCCTATAGAATTTTCTATGATGCTGGAAATGTTCAATGTGTGTGTTGTCCAACAGAGTAGCCATGAGTCACAAGTGACTAGTAAGCACTTAAAATGTGGCTAGCATAAGAGACTCTTAACTATAGGAAACAAACTTCGGGTTGCTCGGGGAGAGGTGAGAGGGGGATGGGGTATTGGGGGACTTGATGGGATGAGCATTGGGAGTTGTATGCAACTGATGAATCACGAAATTGTACCTCTGAAACTAATAGTACAGTATATGTTAATTAAAATGAATTTAAATAATTTTTTTAAGTATGGCTAGCAAAACCAAAGAACTGACTTTTAAATTTTATTTCAATTTAATGCATTTAAAATTTAAATAGCTGCTTGTGGCTAGTGGCTACCCTATTGGCTAGTGCCATTGTAGGCTATGCGTTTATAACAACTGCAACAACATTGAAAGCAAACAACTCTGACATCTTGAAGTCACAGCGTATGTGTGCCATGAGAAGAAGAAGTTAACTAGTGGGCTTACTGGTGCAAGCCAACTCTTCAGTTGGTTGAAATGCACCTCTGGGGGGAAACAGAGACCTTAATACTCCATTAGAATTGTTGAAAAGAACTATAGAGTTATGACTGGAAAAAGCCAGTCCCAGTTTGGGGAAAGTGACACCAGAAGTGACACAGATTTGCACTGGGCCATGTAGTGACTCAGGAGTCTGGGTTCCTTTTGGAGTTCAGGCTCCTAATCTTTGCTTCCCCTGTCTTAACACACTGCTAGCTTCTCCTCCAGAAGCTGAATCGATAGGCCTATTGTCACTTCAAAAGGGTGACCTGAGATTCAACACTGAACCAGCCAACGTGTGGTCTTTGAGCTGAGCATCCAGGAACCAAAAGGAGACACCATGTTTCCCAGACAGAAAGGTACTGGTGATCCTACAGAAGAGAGTAAGTGAGGGTCAAGCCTGGGACAGCAGCAATAACCTTTCCTCATAACCTGCCTGCACCCTTCCATGTTAACATACTGTGAACGGAACAGAAGTGACAAAACCAATCCATCACCCCACAGCCAACACAAAGAGGAATAGAGAGGTTAACAGAAATTGATGACATCCCTGCTGGAATTTTACACTGATTCGGCCAGCCCTACGATTGAAATAGACAAAGATTTATAGTCCGAGCGAGGACGCTGGCTCCTCTTGATTGCCTTGATTTTTTTTTATGCGCTCCTGCATATTTATTCCCAAGCTCATCACCGGCTTGTAGCATTAGAATGCTGATTTGATTTTACATTCCAAGAAGAGCAGGCATTATGCAGCCATCTGCATGATGTGAGAGAAATCACCAGAACAGTTTCTGATATCAGCGGCCAAAATGATTACTAATATTCACCTGCAAAAGCAGGATTGTGTAATATTTTTTTTAAATTCAGATTTCCTTTTGCTTCTCTCGGTATAAAAATAAAAAAGAGGAATTATTCCATATCCTGTGGATGAGAAATTGTATTTTGTCATGCCTCCGAGGGCTACAGCGGCACTGAGCTTTTATGAATTCGTTTGATATCAGGGCTATGCGTTTCGAGTCCCAACACAAACCCCCCCCCCACGACATTATTACTGAAAGCTTTTATCAGTTCATTGTGACAGAAAATTGATTATTATCCTTGACATTTGATGGATAGCTTTCATAAAAGGACCTTTTTTTTTCCTTTTTTGGATTTCATGTTGGCCTATAAAGTACCCCCCCCCAACAACAACAACAAAAAACTTTCTTAAGACACGAAAAGAATTTCTCAGCTCTCTTGTAAATCTTCCTCCAGGCATCTGCAGTGGGAGACCAAGAGCCTAAGAAAAAAAGTTGAAGGGAAAGTCAGACCTGAGCTTGCTGTTCTGTCTACCCTGTATCTGGCGAAGAGAGGTAGGGAGGACCCGAGAGACAGGTCCCTGGGACTCTCAGACAAGGTTTTAAGGCTGATCCATTCCACAGTTTTATATTTTATCACCATGAGAATTCTACCTGTGACCGGAAATAAAAAAGCAAATGGAAGAGCACTGTTTAAACGCTAATCTGCATTCAAAGAATATTCGGGTAACGTTATCTTTGGCTGTAGCAGGTCAACAAAAAGTCTATTAATGGGAGTGGAGCAATCATGACCCATTGCGTTTGTGCAACATACCCGCTCTCTGTTTATCTGTCATAACTTTGTGAGAAAGACCGTCTTTTCACTTCTCTCCAGGAAAGCCCCTGAGGTCTGGAGAATGGAAGGATCTTGACAGAGGTGCCCCCGCTCAGGCATGGAAAAGACAGACCTCGGACCCCATCGTTCTGACCTGAAATCCAGTGTGCACCCTCTACCTTGTGCCTCCTTCTCAATAGACTATTCTGAGAGAAGCATAGCAGGCATTAAGAATATATTTTCAGCTCATCCACTCAAACAAAAGCACACAAGCACATACACACAAATAAAGCTCACACCCAAAAAGAGTAATTGAGTCACAGTGTATCTCAAACTCCATGCTCGTGCTTCATTCCGTCATTTTTCTTGACTTGACGATCTTTTCCTGCTCAATTCCTGCCCCCCTACAGGCACCCAGGAACCTCCATGCTTTGTTCAAATTTGAGCGATGTCATATTAGCTTTTATTGGAGAATTTGGGGCAGAGCTGCCCAAGAGTCTTCAAAGTCAGGAACCAGCATTTGGGGAGCAAAGGTTCTAATTTATGTAGCACCCTCACTAATGCGTAGCATGCTAGCAGATGTCCATTTCACCTGCACTCTTTGAGAGGAGAAATCCCAGCACCTTTTCGAGGATTGGGGCCTCTAGAATGTTCAGCAACTAGCTCAAAGTTTAACAGGAGCAGCAAAGAGCCAAACCCACCTCTTCCAGGATTCCTTCTGCAACTTCCAGTTCCTTTCTGTACAAACACATTGCAATTCACGCCCCTTTGGAGAGCCTTTAGGTTTTGTTAGACATTTAACCAACCCCCCCCCACCTCTTTGGAAAACGCTGGCGTTTCTAATAAAGCAGGAAATCATTATGACGTAAAAGATCAACTTCTTCATCTGGGACTGTTGTGATATATACACAGGAACTTACCTACTTAGGGAAAAACTTAGGTCACCAGGGAACTAGAAAGTCACCAATTTTCCTTATTTTCCCCATGACCTCACTTTATGCCTGTCGGAAAATGCACTTGTTCCTACAGTCCCTCAGGGGTGTTATAATGAGAGCTGATAGTGTATTAGAATTAATAGAAACAGTAGGTGTCTAAGGGAAGAGGAGACTTAAAATAGTTCATTAAGTGTAGGAGGTAGAAAACTTTATTTGATGAATCAAATGGTCTTCATTAAAAGTGAACTTTTCCTGGGAACTAGAGGTGCCCTTAAAAATACATCTTTTTCTTATTAAGAAGGAGAAATTAATATCTGATCGTTATAGAAATTTTGGAGCAAATATAAGTGCACTCAATTAAAAAAAAAATGCACACACACTTGTAACTTATGGCCCCCAAAATAACCACAATAAATGTGATTCCTGGCAGGATTTTTTTCCCCTTTTTTTCCTAAGTGTGCCTCTGTGAATTACCAAATTAAGATCATATGGTAGGTATTGGTTTTTTTTACACTTTTAAAAGAATTTTACTCAGCTTTGCATCCAGAGTCTAGACACTTAATATTCTTTGAAAACTTGACTTTTAATGGCTATATAGTGTCTAATCATTCGGCCATAACATGCAACATATTTCTACTTTATTTAAGTTACCCCCAGTATTAATTAACAATTAGGCTACTTCTATTTTTCATGTTGTTAATTAGTGTTGTGGCATACTTTGATGCCTGGGCTGCATGAATCCCCACGTGAGGTAGGGTTTATTATTCCACTTTTCAGAGCGGGAAATAGAAGTCAAATATGTGATTTTCCCAAAGCCACAGAGTCAGTGGTGAAAAGAGGGCCAGAACTCATACATGGTGATTTTCACTTCAGAGCCACACATTCCACAACCCAAAAGTTCAGTAATGCTACGTGGAAGAATTTCTCAAAACAGTGGAAAATCATGAGCCTTGGAACCAGACATTCCAACCCGAACCCGAAGAGAAAACCTAGTGCGTAATTCCTTATTTATCTCTTACCAGCTCTGTGCTCTCAAACAAAAGACTTCACTGGGGTCCCCTTTCATCACCTGTAAAACAGGTATTTTCACTCTTGTGGTGTTGTTTTGTGGATTAAATAAAAGTATCACATATTTAAAAGTATATTGAAAACATGAAAGTGCAGAGTAGGCTTTCAATAAATGTCAGTTTTATTATCTTTACTAATTATTGTTTAAAATCGTCAGTAGCAAGCGGAGTACTATTTCCCCCTGAATGTCTAATAAGTGAAACTTGAAGTCTATCGAGCAATTTCTTTTCTCCTTAACCAAAAGCTTGAAGACTTGAAGAGACAGTAACATAACAAGACTCCAAAAACTGAGCTCTCTACAAACCTTGGACCCTGAGCCCAGAGTAGCTGAAGAAAAGGAATGATCGGAATCGCAGAGCTGGAGAGATTGAGATGAGCTTGCTCTAGGCCACTGGCAGAGAAAACGTTAAGAGTGGGATCCCAGTTGAAGAAGTATCTGCTTCTGAAATGACACTACAGTATGTGGAACAGAACTGCCTGGAAATAAGTAACTAAATGCTCAACAGCCCCAAATCACCCCTTAATGACACATCCTCAATCTCAGGCAAGTCTTAGAATTCTAATTCCTCTGGGCTAGCAAAAAAAAAAAAAAGAAGAAAAAACCCTATATTTGTATCTAGATTTATGCAGATATGTATTTATGTAGACATACAGAGAGATAGAGAGATAGGCTGATATCTAGAGCTTTACTCTCCAATATGGTAGCCACTAACCACAACCACTTGCTGGCCATTGAAATATGTGGGCTCTAAACTGAGATGTTCTGTGCACATAAAATCCACACCAGATTTCCGAGTCTTGTTTAGGACAACGTGAATGTAAAATATTTCACGAATGCTTTTTATTTTGATTGCATGTCAAAATGGTAATTTTTTGTGTTCAGTACATGATTAAAGTTAATGTCACCTGTTTCTTTTACCTTTCTAAAGTGCTACCAGACAACATGTAATTACATAGGTACCTCACATTTTGTATCTATTGGGCAGCACTACAACTCTCCGTACAGAGTATGTCATGTCTAAAGAATCTAGAATGAATTGTTCTTGTGTTTCTATTACACTGGATTCAGTGGATCCAGACTATCAGTGGGAGGGGGAGGGACAATGTTCTGAAGTAGCCTCTAAGTGAGTCCCTCTCCCTGCGACCCACCCACCTTCTGGGCAGAAAATTCTCCCGTCAGTCCTATAGTCTGAGTAGAAAATGATGTATTTTTTTCCAAAAGTGGTGTTCAGAAAAGAAGGAATTGCTCTACATATGGATTTTTAGGTATCTAGAAAAATCTCTCAATTATTTAGTGAAGAGCAAAACAAAAACAAAAACAAAACACAGTTTCAGCCAATTTTTAGGTACTCTGCCCATGTTTTAACCTCATTTGACGGTGGGCTCTTTCTTTACTTTTTGCTTCTTAACAGTGTGGTCAGTTATCTTTCAAAGTCACTATGAATTTTCTGAAGTGGAAGAGGTGTTTTTAACTATAATTATTCTAGGATATGAAAATTTCTCTCTTTGAAAATCATTTTCATAGCATAAGTAGAAATCAGGAATTCTCAAGTTTCTTAAATGATTGCTTTCATTATCCAAAAAGTTGTTGTGTCTTAAAATCAGGGAGAGTAGAGAGGAATTCTTAAGATTTTCAAAATACTAATTTTCTTTAAGAATTCTCAAGGGGATAATTCTTGAGCTGAACTGCTAAGGTAAGTACTCCTGATGTGACACCTTTAAAAAAATTATTGATTTTATAAAATTCAAAACAAACAAATTAAAACCAAAAAAAAAAAAACCCCAGGCAAATTGATAAAGTAATTGGTAAGCTTCAAGTAGCCTATGTTTAATTTATTTATTTTTAAGATTTAGTTAATTCACAATATTAATGTAAGTACTGTGTTTTTCAGGTATTTTAGGTAGGCATGTGTAAATCAATTAATGAAATAAATATAAGTACACATTTGACTATTTCATCTTCATTCTAAAAGGTCTATATTTTCAAGCTTACTGAAATCTTTTATTTGGATCTCCTCGTTGGGAAAAAGGGGGTATCAGGAGCTAACACTTCACCAGATGTTTGTGTGCATATGTAAATATGCAAATACAGGCACATACATATACACATATGCATATATAAAATACAGATATATATGTATTACATATGTGTACATATGTGTATATATATATTTAGACATATATATATGTATATACACACACATGCATATAGAGAGAGAGAGACAGATTTTAAGGAATCGGCTCATGAGATAATGAGGACCGGCAAATCCAAATTTTGCAAAGGCAGGTCAGCAGGTTGGAGACCCAGAGAAGAGCTGATGCTGTAGTCTTGACTCTGAAGACTGGAGATGCCCCCTCATTTCCTCTTTTAGGGGGATTTCAGTGTTTTTTTCCTCTTAAGGCCTGTCCCACTTACGTGATGGAGGCAATTTGTTTTATTCAAAGTCTATCCATGTAAATGTTAATCTCACCTAAAAACATACTCACAGAAACATCCAAAATAATGTTTGACCAAATACCTGGGCAACATGCCCCAGCCAACTTGACACATAAAATTAACCATCATAGGAATGATTCCTTTGGGATTTCCTTGAGACCCTATGTTGTGGGGTGTGGGGGTGAGAGAGGGGACATGTGAAACACAGAAGTGTAAGGCTGCTCTTCAACCTTCGTCCTAATAGAACTGTGGTAAGAGCAGCAGTATTCTGAGTTATCGAAGCAGTGTGGTGTTCATGCCTGTGAATCCCACTGCCCGGGGCTGCCCACCATTGAATCAGTGATACAGTCACAGAGAGGAAAGAAAGCAGGAAGAACAAAGGACTCTTCCTTGAGGTTCCAATTAGACATTTTGCCTCTAAAGAAAAGGCATGGTCTTGAATGTATTTTTTTGAGGTAAAAAAGGATTTCATAAATTTAAAAAAAAAGCTTATTTCTATATCAAGGATGATGGTAAAAGGTCTGAGTCTAGACATTTACTAGGAGCTGTTTGGTAGACGGTAGACGGTGGTGTGGGATATGGCTTTGGGTCATCTGCTCTGTGACTAGGTCAGGAAATAAAACTTTGGCAAGGTTGAGAGGAACCGGGGTGAGTTGGATGAAAGGAGACCACAGTGAGAACATCACTCACAGTTGCCGAGCCTCCCAACCCCCAGCGTTTGTCTGAGATGAGGGAAAATCCCACAGAGATATCACAGACTTCAAGAAGGCGTCTGAAACTTGTGGGTTATGTGTCACTCCCCTTCTGCCTGGTCTAACACAGCACATAGAAAAAAGAATGGTGGAAATTCAACAGTTGTATGAATAGTTTCGTTAACTTAGTCATTGACCACTACATTATAGTTATAGGTTGTTCATTCTTCTATTCACTCATTCGTTTTTTTTCCAGGGCATATTTACCATTTACATAACAGCGTCAGGCCCTGAGCAAGGGGTCAGCACACTGGATGTCGTAGCCCTGCTCCTTAAAGATTTCACACCGTAAAGGAGTCCAAAAAATACACACGTGACACTCACTAACAGCCCGTATGCCCCTCTTCTTCGTGGGCACAGGGCTGGACTCCATGTGGTGAAGGAAGGTCAACCAGACAGAAGTGGGGAAGTAAAAATGGGTTTCCTCTCAGCTTCTCCTGTTTGGACTCATTTCACTTGGTTTTCCTAGGAATACTGAGGAAACGTTCTCCCTACACCTCATCCCTGCTTATGAACATGGTTGTGCTTCACATACATGAATTGCTGGGTCCTGTGGCCACCAGACCTTGAAATCGGTTACACGACGTATTTATCAAATGCTTGTGCAAATTCATCGGAGGCCCCGGCTATCTATCCTCTCTCATCCACAGTCCTGTGGGAATGAAAGGGAAACAAAAGATTCATTTCACAAAAATCATCCCATTTACATATTTTTATCATGAGCTCAATGAATGATTTTAATTAAACCGTTTTTAAAGAGGGTAGAGAGGAAGAAAGGCAAGATGGTAAATATTTAACACCTAATCAAGGGGAGAGAAGCGTGAAGCTGAAACCCTCATTAAGCTGCGTGGATGGAGGGTGGGCTTTGGAAGCAGCCTGGTTCGAGCCCCCACCCGCCCTTATCGGGGGTCGACACTGGGCAAGCTGTCTCACTTCCTGCAGCCTTTTTCTCCCCATCTGGGAAAATGGGGAGGATGCCAACCTCGTGGAATTATTGTCAGGATAGCCTAATGATATTAGCAATAATAATGGACAACATTTCTGGAATGGAAACTAGGTCCAGGCACCTCCCACAGATTGCAGCACTGAATCCTTGTGTTGACTCTTAAGGAAGCACCGTTTAAGTCCTCAGCTTGCAGAAGAGTAAACTGAAGTTGAGGGAAATTAAGTATCTTGCCCATGGTCTCCCAGCCAGTAACTCGCTAGGCTGGCAGCTGGAGTCCAGAGTGCACACTCTTAGCTATTATTTTATCTTGCCTAAACTCGAGTGCTTGGAACATAGATGCACACACTCTCCTGATTTCTGAAGTTCAAGTCAAAGAAAAACATCCTGGAATACTTTTCTAGTTATTTCTACTATGACTTCTACTACTGTCTATTTGTAGAGCATTTTACAAAGCATGCTTGCAAATATTTCCCACCAGAAACATCAAATAATTGGAGTTCAGAGAAGTCAGAGAGTTTGGCCAAAGGCTCCTTCCTTCTACACAAAGGCAGGCTCTGTGATACCGGGTCTCCGTTGTCCAGGGGCCTGCTTCAGAAATTCGTCTGCAAAGACCAAGAAGGATATGAAGGGCGAAAAGAAAGAACTCTGGACTCCAGCCCTCAGGCATTCCCCAATCACGGACGTTTTCAGGAGGCAAAGCTTCAGTCGGCCTCACTCCAGGAGTGACTGGGTACAGGAAAGGAAGCCACAGTGCAGGAGGAGGGGGAGGTAAATCAGACGGCATGGCCCTTCCCAGCACTGTTCTAAGCACTCTGCGGAGATAATTGTATGGCTGCTTCTGCAATCAGTTCTGAGAAAATTGCTCCTCCCAAATTAGCTTCCCCTTATGCAATAATTTTTAGTTGATGGCATTGAATTGCTGCAAAGAAACTATATATATGTATATACATATATATATATAATCTTCAAATAATCAAATACTGGACAAATAACCTGAGTGTACGTTATCAGAAGATGACACTTTGGCCCATGTCTAAACTATTTCTGAATCACTCTCCTTACGAATAACAGCTTTTCCTTCTCTCTCTCCTTTTTTCCTCCTTCGCCCTCCCTCCCTCCGTTCCTCTTCTTATTCTCTTCATTCCTCTCCCTCCACTTTCCCCTGGTCTCCTCTGCTTACTTAATCACAGCACTGTCTCAACTTCTCACTTACTGAATCAGAGGAAGATTCGATCCTCCAGGCAGAGATCTACAAGAACAACCCTCATGAAACTTTTCATTTCAGTAACTGCCTAGCATTCACGTGGGCATGACTATCATGCAGACCTTTCTCAAGAAAGCTCGCCAAAGTTCCCAAGTGGTAAGGCAGGCCTCCCTGGGCCTCCCTCCTGTGAGGGGTAGGGGACAGGAATGAGCTAAGTGGAATCTCTCTCAAAATCGTCCACAAAGTCCCCATGACCAGGGACACAAGAGGCCTCGTTGGAAACATACAAGTTAGTTCCCAAGGATTGAGAAGGGCTTCCCAGATCCCACCAGAGCCCAGATGAAGAAGTGATTCACCCCTGGCCCTACAACTAAGGGCCTCAGAAACAGGTGTGGCCTAACCTTCAGAATCCAAGCCTTGTGTGTCCTCACAATGCCACAGGGCTTCAGGCGATAAAACCCAGCTTCACCTTGGAGTCAAACCACCGGCATCTCTATCAGGGGTCAATCTGGCCAACAAGAGAGCCCACCTCAACAGCTTTGTGGGATATGGATGGGTAAAAGGGCAGCGTGTTGTTTACAAAACTTTCTCTTACTCTCGTATTTCCTTTGGAGCTCATTTGAATACACCACTTATACTTACTGCTTGAAGGAGGCAGAGGATGAAAGCTAATGTCTTTTACTTAGCAATCCAGGAAATAATTAACAGATTACCCCAAAGGAAAGCACGTAAGGTTTTAAACTGTGAAGTATGGGCCATCTTGGACAAGCAGCCCCAGCCAGAGGTGGGGGGTTCTCCAAGGGTGTGGAATTGCTGAATGAAATAGTTGTATTTGCATTACACTCAACAATTCTGCCTACACTGATTTATTTCCCATACGTGAGGTATATCTCTCTAAGTGTCCATTTCAGCTTCACACAGGGAATAAAGGGAATATTTTTCTGGAGATACTGAGCAGGCCTATAAAATTCAAAAAAACTATATCATTTTATCTAAGGCATATTAGATATACATATACTTGTCCTAATTTTCATAATACCTACTTTGCTAGACCTTCAGCCTATAAAACAATATGTGTTTTTTTTAATTTTTTATTGTTATGTTAATCACCATACATTACATCATTAGTTTTTGATGTACTGTTCCATGATTCATTGTTTGTGCATAACACCCAGTGCTCCACAAAACAGTATGCGTTTATGAGTGTCACTAAGATGGTAGACCTTCACAAATATCCTATTGATATCCCAAGGGTGTTCTCTGGGAAACTTCTCCTTGACCAGAGGCCTAATTTGTGACCAGATAGCAACATCTGCACCAGATGAAATATATCATCATCAGTTGTCCAACCCATTGGCTGTTGCCTAGCAACAACAGGTCAATTACACTGAGTATTCGCTGAAGTAGATTAGTAACATTGTTGTCATAACAACTACCTTTGTTAGTTAATTAAATTGATTTGACTCAGAACTGGCATTGGGAAACTATGTATGTTGTATGAGGTAGCAATAGTCCTGATTCAACAACTGATTTCCACTACTGGGTTGGTATCATCTTCAAAGACCTGTTCTATCATCGGGTCCTTCTCATTCAGGCTATGAGGTCGCTAAATCAACTCTTTCAATGATCTGGGAAGTTAGGCATTCTCTCTACTTTAATTCAATATCTTATTAACTTATTTAACAAATATTTATTGAGCTAAAAGAATATCTTAAAGTGAATTAATAATGGTAATAGAACAAAGGAGTTTCTTTGGAGTGATGGAGTAGTTCTCTATCCTGATTATGAAGGCAGATACACAGATCTGTAGGAGGGATAAAATCCCATAGAACAAAACACCAAGAATAAATAAATGAGTGCATGCGAAAATTTGTAAAAAAAAAAAAAAAGGAATAAACTCTGTAGTTTACTTACTATTGCACCACTGTCAATTTCTTGGTTCTGATCATTGAACGAAACTTAGTTAAGTAAGATGTTACCACTGGGGGAAAATGGCTGAAGGGTGTGCAGAAAGTTCTCCACGGTCTCCTTCTTGGTGGCTAGCTGGAGATAAAGGGGAGAAAAGGAATTGGGGAGGAGGGGGTGGATGAAGACGAGTGTTAGGGGAACACAGGACATGGGCTGTAGAAGTGGGCAGGGCCAGTGTTTTAAGTCCTTCAGAGTCGAATGGTCTGCAGGCTTTGTCCCAAAGGCCAGCAGTTCCCCAATTTTCTCTGTACAAGAAGAGCCAAGGACTTCTAAATGCAGATTCCTGGGCCTGGGCTCCAGAGACTGTGATGGAGTACGACTGCCACCAGTCTGCCAAGTGTCCTTTTTTCCACTGAGACATTATTAGCAGGTAACATTGTGTAAGTTGAAGGTGTACAGTGTGTTGACTTGATACATCGACACATTGCAACTGATCACCACCACAGCTTTAGCTAACACCTCTATCTATCATGTTACATAATTATTGTTTCTTTAGTACGGTGGAACACTTAAGATCTCTTCTCTTAGCAATTTTGATGCATACTACACACAGAAAAATGAAATTGGACCGCTATCTTATGCCACTAACAAAAATTTACTCAAAATGGTTTAAAGACTTAAACATAACACTTGATACCGAGCATCAGGTGGACACACAGCAATAGGAAACAGAGTTCTGGGGAAGGGCAGGGAGCAAGGAAGCCTCACAATCCCAACTGCATCCTGACAAAGTAACAAAGCTCACATCTCTGTTCTTCCTAATCATCATACATTGCTAGTGTTGATGATTTGGGAAAAGAAAAAAAGAAAAAGTAAACGGAGAATATTCATCCGAAGTCCCACCATTGAAAGTCTGACTCTTCACGTGTTCTGTGTGTGTAAAGACTCTACAACCAGGCCCCCACTCTCCTTTACAAGCAGCAGGCACCACGTCCCTCATACTTTCAGGGGCCTGGGGAGTACTTATACGTAGAAGACAAGGTGTGCTAATATGAGGAGCTCTAGAAAAATCAGCATGGTGATATCCAGAAACCGAGCAAAGAATGCTCAGCTTATTATTTTTATTTCAGCCACAACTGTGAAATAACCCAAATATCCAACAATTAGGAACTGGTTGAGTAAAGTATGTGATGACCATACTGTAATCACTTAAAATTATGTTGCACACACACAGGACTGCATTATGACTTTTGTGGGCCCTAGGCACTTTTGCCCTCATGGGTTCCTTCCCCCATAAAAATATCTTGTATACACACACACATATATATAATATATTTATAGATCTACATTACATATGTAATATATGTTATTGCATATATAATATAGATACATTGTATTATAAAATATATAAAATATCAAGAATATAAACATATATGAAGTATAAATGGGTGAAAGGTATTAAGGAGGGCACTTCTTATGATGAGCCCTGTGTGTTGTATGTAAGTGATGAATCACTAAATTCTACTCCTGAAACCAGTATTACACTATATGTCAACTAACTAGAATTTAAATAAAAATTTGAAACACAAGAATATAAACATATATGAAATATATATTTATATATTCTTATGCATTAAGTATTTAATATAATAAAATATATAATACATTTTATATAGCTATATGTAAGATATTAGTATATACAATATATAAAAATATAGCATAATAAACTAAAAATAAAATATAATAAATATAACAAATAAAGTATAATAAATTTATATAAAACATATTTTATATAATATATGTGAATAATGTATATTTCAGATATAAAATATATATGCTCTGTATTTAGATATTACATAGTATGTTTCATGTAAAAATACATACAGGGGTGCCTGGGCGGCTCAGTCAGTTGAACAACTGACTCTTGACTCTTGATTTCGGTGTGAGAGATGGAGCCCTGTGTGGGGCTCCCAGCTGGGCATGGAGCCTGCTTAAGATTCTCCCTCTCCCCCTCCCTCTGTCCCTTTCCGCCCCCTTCATGCTCTCTTTCTCAAATAAATAAAATCTTTAACATATATATATAATATTTAATATAACAATTATAACTCACTTACAAAGTGTTATTAATATGTATCATTATTCAGATTTATAATTTATGAATTTGTAGCAATTTTAAATAGTATATCTCCTATAATAAATACTATTTTAATGTATAATATATATTAGTATATAATTATATCGACTATAATTATATGTAATTATACTATATATTTTAATTATAATTAAATTAATATAATTAGATTAATATAGTATAATTACATGTAATTATAATATATATTATGTATGTATACATTATATATATTGTTTTATGGAGGAAGGGGCTTCCCTCTGGCACGGCTACTCAGCTCTGTCCTTGTAGTGGGAAAGCAGCTGTAGACAACCCTAAAGGGATCAGTGTGGCTGTGTTCCAATAAAACTTCGTTTATGGACGCTAAACTTTGCATTTCCTTTAATTTTCCTACATGACAAAATATCCTTTTTAAAAATTTTTCTTCACCCGCTGAAAAACGTAGAAACCACTCTTAGTGTCTGATCCACACACCACCAGGCAGGGGGTTGGGTTTGGCCCTGGAGCCTCAGGTTGCTAACCCCTGCTGCAGAGCATGATGTTTTCAGGGAGCCAAGCCTGAAGGTGGCCCCCAGGATCCCGCTCACTTTCCACTAGCTGGAACCCGTCACTGGTCCCCTGCCTGCAGGGAGGGCAGGAAATGAGTGCAGGGTAGGTGCGGGCCAGGAAAGGAGAGGGAGTGGGTCTCCGCGAACACCTAGTGGTCTCCGTAGCCACTCTCAGGCGCACACCCCGAAGTATGCACCTTCTGACCTGCACACAACAGTGTGCACTTCACCTGCGGAAGATGAAGCTTACAGGGAGCTCTCGCGTGAGGCTTACCCAGGGGCGACCAGTGAGAATGAATCGACGGCTCCCGGGTTCTCCCGCTGTCCCTTTGACTTGGTCCCACTCCTGCCTCAACCTCTGGGCTGCGTGCGCTTGGAAATCAGCCATATGCTTTCATTTATCTCACTGTCCGCCAGTCAGGCTGCCACTCAGCAAAATACACTACCAAGTCTCAAAATAAGATTGCTTTATAACATGAATTTAATTAAAGGGGGACGAGTAAAGCGCACCAATCCGTGGGTGTGTTACCTCTCATTTCTCCTTTGCACCTGTCGGAGATCACATTCACCTGCCTGTGGCTCCGCGGAGGAATCAGAGAACGGCATCGTGATAAAAAGTTGAAGGTCCCAAGGATCTGTACCCACAACCGATCTTGTAAATTAGTTGTGGCTGTTTCCCCTGATTGTCTAGAAACTTGTTTTCAGAAAGTCCTAATTACATTTTCTTGATAAAATATTAAATGAATTGCTTGGAATAATGTGCAGTTTCTCAGTCTGTGATTGATTTAAAACCCAAATATAGCACACTGCATGAATCTGCAGCGAGCGAGGAGCTGGAGCCCTTTTAACAATGTCAGGAAAGACAGTAAACCTGATGACTAACTCAGAATAAAAGAAAACGAGAAACCAGGACCAAACATGATACTGAAATATAAAGAACTCTAAATTACAAGGTACCATGGCATGGGCTGCTGAGTACTCTATAATTCAAGATGCTATCTCTAGAATGCTAATTCGGCCCACTCTAATGCTATCTAATCCTCCGTCCAGAAGAAAAAACAGCTATGCTTCTATCAATTTATTATTGATTTTTTTTCTATTTAAAAAAAATTTAACAGATGTTCAGTCTATTAAATGTCTCAGGTATGAGTTACATTTCTTAAAATATCTTTCTAATCTTGGGGTGCCTGGGTGGCTCAGTGGGTTAAGTGTCTGACTTCAACTCAGGTCATGATCTCAGGGTCCTAGGATCGAGCCCCAGGTTGGACTCCCCACTCAACAGAGTCTGCTTGTCTCTCTCCCTCTGCCCCTCCCCCTGCTTATCCTCTACTCTCAAAAATAAAGAAATAAATCTTTAAAAATAATAATAAAGAAATAAATAAAATATCTTGCTAATATTAACTATGTATGTGGAAGGCAGTTGGCGTTATGTGAACTAGTCAGAGAACAAATCTTATGTTGGAGACACAGGCTGGGAATCGTCCAAGTGAAGGAGGTACAGACAGCCACGGACCTAGAAGTCGAGGTGCAAGGATCAGTGATATCTCAAATATCCACCCTGAACTCCTTCCTATTGGCTGTCCACAAATGGCCCAGGGGTTCCCAATGGCTCCAGCAGAGGTCTCCTGGATGAGTTTCTTCTCCTCTACCCCTAACCATCACATGCCAAAGGTGTAGACGGCCCTTTCTACCTCTTCACTATCTGCTGAACAAGTCTACTTTTATTTTCCTTCTCCCCACCCTGGTCTGAATGGCCCTCTTCTTAGTACATTTATTCTTGCTACCATCCAATCTGACAATGCTTTAGGACCAGAGATCGCTTTAGAATGCAAATCTGATCAAGCCAAGCCATTTCTTGGCCTTAAATGACTCCCTGTGTTCCTATTGCTCTCAGGATAAAGTGGGGTGACCAGACACCCCAGTTTGTCCAGTATAGTCTCAGTTTATGCCTGTTGTCCCGCCATAGACACTAACAACACCCACTTTTACTACCTCAAGTGTCCCTGTTCAAATGCGAAATGTTCTGGTCATCCTAGTTTGTGTCCAATACCCTTACTGTAGCTTACCCCTTCAGCCTCCCTGCCTGCTCTCTGCCCTACAGATCTCTGCCTTGCAGACAGTCTGGTCTCCTGCAAGTGCTTTGAAAATTGTATGCTCCTTCCTGACACGGTGCTGCTACCCCATCTGAAATGCAATGTGCTTCCCCACCCACCCTTTCCAGATGCTTGCCTGACTCACAAGCAGCCCCCGGGGTAAAACTTCCTCGGTCCCCTGGTTAGCTTCTCCTATTACAGGTTTAACTCATTGTACTTATTCTTAGCACTCACCACACTTGACTAGCTACACTAGTTTTTTAGAAGTAGCCAGCATCTATCAATTTCTTCCCTGGAAGATAAGGTTGGTGAATGCAGAAATGCAGAAAACCACACAGATGTTGCTTATTGATGTCATTGGGTCTGGCATATAAAAGATGCTCAGTGAATATTTACCAAATGGACGAATGAATGAGTGAATGAATGAATGAATGAATGCAGACAGGAATAAATAGATGATTTCAGTAGGAGGTGAAAAAATATAACTACATGGCATCTATAAATGGATATAATTTCATGAGGACACAACTTGCCACCTTTAGGAAGGGAATACTCAGGTGTATGTGTACAAAGGGGTTCATCTGAGAAAAAGAAATGTTAAGGAAAAGCTGGGAAGAGGAGGTGAGTGGCTGAGGGAGAGGGATGGCAGATCAAAGAGGAAAAGTAAAATCAAAAGTATGTCACACAAAATTGGTTTCCTTGCCTTTGCACGAAGGTGATGCAATTTGACCACGCTTCAAAATAACTTTGGAATCAGGCACACAGCTAAGGAAATGTGAGGTGTTGCAGCCAGCGGTGGGCACCAAAACAATGAGAGAGATACTGCTCATATGGAATTCCCCATTTTTTCACCCTGTCCCCAAATCAGCCCTCTCCAAAGTTTATAATTTTAACTCAAATGAGACTAGAAAGGTAATTCGGAAGACAATAGAAAAGCTTCCACCGCTATGCTGAGCAAACGGAACTTTTGCTTATAAATGCCACTGATCACCCTGAATGCTGTTTGGAAGGTTCTCACTGTTTAGAAGCTGGAACCCATAAGTAAGTAGGGTTTAGGACAGCATTATCCAATAGAATTTTCTGTAGTGATGAAATGATGGTATGTTCTATATTTTCACTGTCCATTATGGTAGCCATGAGCCACATGTGGCCATTGAGCACTTGAAAGGTGGCCAGTGCGGCTGAGGAACTGAGTACTGAAATTCTATTTCATTTAAATTAATGTAAGCATATATAGTGGCTGCCATATTGAACAGGACAGGTTAGGAGGCAATAACTGGAGGCAAGAGTTGGAAAGGGAAGGTTCTCGAGGAAAGACAAACAATCTGAAGAAAAGGAGACACGTTCAGGCTGAGCTTCCAGACTAATTGAGCAGTGCTCAGGTGGAGGGGGCAGGGATCTTGAGAGTGGAGAGAGGGCAGCAGGAAGATAAGGAAGGAGGACTTTTACTTTATCATCATCCCTTTAACTGGTTAAATCAGCCCTGACAAGTGAAATCGGTTCAGTAGTAAAACCTGGGCTCCAGAATTCCTTCAATCAGTGGGATGGCTCTTTTGTCATCAGGTCAGAGAAAGGGTGAGGCCCTGCAGCCACGGGCCAGTGTAAATCAGAGGCCTGGCCATGGGCTGAAAGGTTAAGACTTTGTCTGTGAGGCCAAGTGTTATTTTACTGGTTTGCGGGAGAATGTGTTAAGCCAGTTGGAAATTGCTTTAGTACCATTACATAACCTCACGGGCTAGGGCAGGGATGCTTTCCAAGTCTATGATGCTGAGTTGAAGTCGGTTTTGTGAAAGCTGACAGATTAAGCAGGCTTCTGCTTTTTGTCCTTATTTCTCTTTGAACTTCCAAGCCATCTATCTTTATACCTCCGTGTTGTCATCAATAAAACAGGTATAATAATGGCATTGACCTTGTAGTATTGTTACAACAATTAACTATGAATGTTTATTTCATACCGAATGCAGAGTACCTACTCACAAAGGTCTATGTGTGTTTTATATTTTCATTTTAATGTCCTCTCGTGAGCTCTGTCTTTTGCCATTACTCTACAAAGACATTAGCCACCCTCATGAAGCACAGATATAAAGACAGTGTTTCAAGATTATCAGCAAGAAATAGCTTTTTAAACTTGGTCTGAGTGTAGTTGTTACAAAATAGGTCATTATTTCTTCTGCTGTGTGACAGTACAAGTTGCTAAAACTAACAGAAAGAACATGTAATAAGTTGTTGATGCCTAAAATAATAATAGCATTACTAATTATTTATAACTATAACAGTAATCATCATAAAATAAAATAATAAATGGCCAGAGTAGATAATATTCCATTTTCATATCCCTTGCAGGCTATGAGGGAAGAAAGCACAAAGATTATTCCACCTCTGATTCCCACTGTGAATCAGACTCTGTCCCTTACAGGTGGCATCCCACTCCATCTTCCCCCAGCCTTCTGGGAATTTCTTAGAGCACCGTTGGTTACCCAGGGTGTGGTAGGGAGGAGAAAGCAGAGGAAGGCAAGGACCAGCCATGAAAGGCCAGTAAGTGATGCTAAGGAGTTAGGACATTGTGAGAAGACAAGCATTGTATTTCCGCTATAAAATATTAAGTAAAGGAAATGGCTTGCTTGAACAGAGAAGGGCATGGAGGGAAGATTCTGGAACTCAAGCATCATGAAAGTCTATGTCTTTTGTCTTTTAGAAGTTGCAATCTCTTGTATGTTCATTTATGATCTCAAGTCTTCTACATTCCACCGCTTAGGCTGGGAGTGGGAAGAATGGCTGGAAGGTTGCTGGAACAGCCTACCCAAGAGCAGCCGAGGGCAGAGGGATTGGATCAGCAGGCGTGATGAGGAAGGCTGGACACATGAGGACACTTTGGAGAGAGACACAGAAATGCATCATCATGATTTCTACATTTATTCATTATGCATTAAAATGAATAAAGAACAACAAGATTGCCTATTAACACATGCTTGTACTACAAAAGATCACTCTAGGTTTAACAGTCATGACTCTTTCCTTCCCACTTACCAATTTTTTTCTCAGAGTTCAAGCCAATCTTCTTTTGGACTGGCACCATGGGTGATAGCTAGTTAGCCTTCTCTGAATTATGAAGATTCTACCTATCACTCTTCCCTTGCCTGTGTGAATTATTTGCTCTCTCAGTAATTCAGAATCTTTCTTTTCTTTGGTTGGAACTGGGAGAATTAATCCTGAGCTCCAGAAATACCGACTCCTGGCTGTCCTTTCTCATTCCCATCCTCAAGGTGACTTCCTCCCGTCCAGCCATCCTTCATGGTAGCCATAACTAAGCTTTCTGGCTCACTTGAATTTCACTTTCTGTGAGATAATAGCACATATAAGAAAGTTCTACATAATTTGTTTCTCAATTAGCATCTTACTTGGACTCAACCACTCCTTGAAGACTTAACTTGGTCTATAATGTTTATGGAAACTAAAAGACTACACAAAAAGCTATAAGCTGTCTTCCTAGAAAGAAATATATATTTGTACTCATCCACAAGATTATTTAAAAATTTAGGAGATTTCAAGACCCTCAAAACACAACTATGGATCCTTCACCAAGTCAAGACACCACATTTTTCCAGCTTCCAATTGAATGCTTTTTTCTTTGGATAGATTGTACCATATGTGTTGGGGTTATATCCCCAATTGAACTCTAAGCTCCCTGAAAACTATGAAAATGGCTTCTGCTACTTGGTATCTATGCCTAATTTTCTTCCCCTCTTACTGATAGGATTGAAGGAAGGTGGTACTAGACCTGAGTTGGTCTCCTAGATCCATCAAATATCAGCTGGGTAATCCTGAGCACATTAATGAACTATTGTCAGGGTCAATTCCTACACCCGCCAATATGAGCAGTTGTGCCTAATATACAAGGTGGCTTTGAAATTGTTTATTGAAAACATCCAGCCATGCATGTGGCACACGGCAGAAAGTCCCTAAATGTTAGTTTCACTAACCTCAAGAAAACTTTTCAAATAAAGTAAGGCCTTGAAAGTGCTGCCAATGTCTATGAGACCAATCATGGAACAAACACAGAAATAAATAGAAGTGAAATGAATGTAAGTTATTGGTAGCATCATCCCTAGGGTTTGTATCTCACTTAAAACTGTCAGCATTAAGTTTTAAAATAAGGTCTATGCCTAATAACAGGAAAAAAATGTAGAGTTAATGTGTATATCAGACATCAGTGTAACCTTCTGCAATAGTCCACATCTTGAGCTAACGTCCCCCAAAGCTTGTATTAATAAATGAGGAATCTTCTGTTGTAAATATAAGAACACTTTACCTGAACTGGCTGAACACAAAAAGGATTGATTGGCTTATAACCCAGGTAACCTGTTTAATTACAAACCAAATGAAGTTTTATCCTGGGCCTCAATGAATCATGTGACCAATAACCTGACTTCTTGATTCTCTTTCCCTCTTTCTCCCTTCCTTTCTTCTCTCCTCCCTCACATCCCCTCCATTTGTAGGCTCTCCTTCCCCATTCTGCTCTTCTGTAGGTTATGCCTTTATAGTCCCACTGAGGCTGACAGCAAATCCCAGGGCTCTGTTTTCTTCCACATTTCCAGTGACAACAAAAGAATCTACTTCCCACAAAGAGCAAATGGAATCAAGTCTCTTTGACATTGTTTGGCCTGAGCAGGGTCATGCGACCCTGTGGGTGTAGATTAACCCTGGGGCCACAGGGCAGGACAGGTTGGTTATCTTGAGCCCAGTGACCCCACCTCTAGAACTGAGGGTGGAGTCTATGTGAGCCAAACCACAGGACTATGACAAACGTGGCAATCTTAGGCTGGGGAAAAGATGTAGTAGGTTGAATGGTGGGCTCAGAACCTCAGAGTGTGACCTTATTTGAAATAAGAGCCTTTGTAATTATAATTAAGGTAAGAATCGTGAGGTAAGAACATTTTGGTTTGGGGTGGGCCCTGAATCTCATGACAAGTTGTCCTTATAAGAGATAGAAAAGGAAAAGACACACACACACACACACACACACACACACACACACACACACACAGATGAGAAGGCCACGTAAAGTCAAAGCCAGAGATTACAGAGAGGCTGCCATAAGCCAAGGCCACCTGGAGCTACTAGAGATAGGAAAAGGCAAGAAAGGCCTCTCTCCTAGGGTCTTTGGAGGGAGAGTGACTCTGCCAACACCTTGATTTCAGATGCCTAGCCCCCGGAATGGTGAGAGAATAAATTTCTTTTTTTTTTTTTAAGATTTTTTTTTATTTATTTGGGTGGGGGGGCAAAGGGAGAGAATCTCAGGCACACTCCACGTTGAACACAGATGCTGAGATCATAACCTGAGCCAAAAATCAAGACTCAGACACTTAACCAACTGAGCCACACAGGCACCCCATGAGAGAATAAATTTCTGTTGGTGTAGGCCAACCAATTCGTAAGAATTTATTGCAGCAACCCTAGGAAGTTAATCTGGGGTGGGGGGCAACAGAGGCTGCCAAGTATTCAGGAAGAACCTACTAGCAAGACCCATTAATAGATGCAAACTACTGAGAACCAGTGAAGAAACAATTCACTTACCAAAGAGGCAGTTGAGTTCCCATATTGTGTCAATCACCATAATAGGTACTTGCGAGGAAGTGATGAACAGAACAAACTTCCTGTCTTCAAAGGGTCTGACAGCTAAGGCTCGGGCAAACATTCAAAGAATGGAGAGCACCCACACAAGGGGATGGTGCCACGGGAGGGGTAAGCACAGACCCCCAGGCAAGCAGAGAGAAGGCTCTCCTGACCCAGCCTCATGAGGGATGGGACCGTGGGACTGAGGGAAGGCCAGTAGCCAAAGCTGTAGGAAGGCAAGTCGAGGTCTGTATCTAGTAAGCTGAGAACGAGTTAAATCAGCAGATAAGAGAAAAAAAGAGGAAAGGGTTTGTTTCAAGTCCTACATTCTCTAGAGACCGTCCAAGTCCCCAAGGAGAAACTCAGCAAAGCTTTTGGACTCTCCAGGGAAGCATTCATCCCTCAGTTCTCCCCTCCTTCATCACACACATTCAGGGCTCCTCCTGAGGGCACCCTCTGTCCCTGGAGCTTCTCCCACTTGGAGGTAAACATTCTCCTGGTACACCTCTCTTTTTCCCCGTAATTTCGACACACCCCCAAGCTGAGAGTCTCCTTTTCTGACAACCAGATCCGTTTAGGCTGGTTGCCTCCATTTGCCTTGGACACATCTTCTGCATAAAGATTGATGAGTTTAATCAGCGAATCAGGAGAAAGCCTTGGGCATCAATCACCGTCAGTATGCCTTCTTTCTAATTTCTGATTTGCTGCTTCCAGTTATGAAGGCAATAACACTGTTTCTCTTACAGGTGAAGCTGAAATGGTCAAAGTTTTGAATTTGCATTTGGTGGGAAAGTTCTAATAACATCTTTCAGTTTAATCAGTCAGAGAAAGACAGAAAGAGAGAACAAGCAATGCGGGGGGCAGGGAGAGAGAGAGGGTGGCCTCCTCTCGTGCGTCAGGGTTCTCTGCAACCATCATGCTCCTGACCACATTACTCAAGATGCATCCAGGCAGAGGGAGAAGATCATGTTAACAGTTCATTTAGAATCGGAAGGAGCATGTGTCCTCTTCTTTTCTTTCCACACTGGCATCGTCTTATCTGTCGTTCAGCTTTAGGAAGCATCCTGGCAAGACAGGGCAGATCTGTTGGGATAAAAGCCTGTGTTCCCACAAGTCTTTTTCAAAGAGAAGATAGCCTGGTGCTACCCAGGGTCTATGGCCCCTGTGCTCCCAGCTGGGCTGTTAAGATAGTGTTCACTGGGTCCTACTGATTTCAGACGCATGGCCTCTAAAATCCCCCTGCCACACGGCCACCCTCGCCCCACCTGGGGAACAATCTGATGATGTTATTCTACAAAACCCAAAAATGGGTCTGATTTTGCAACAAGAGTTCAAAACCCTCCTGCTGATATTTCTTCACTAATTCACTGGCTAATCCATGTAGTCAACAAACGTGTATTAACTATTTAATATGTGGCAGACCCTGTTCCAGGTTCTGAACGAACAGCAATCAATAAAACTGCTCTGTGCTCACAGAGGTCATATTCTGATGTCATAGGCCCTCCATAATCTAGACCCAATACAATTTTGAATTAATTTACTGAGGCATAATTTACATTAAATAGGAAACTGTCTTAAGCACAGCTTATTGAGGTTGGAAAAACCACCACCACAATCATGAGAACATTCATTGCCCCCAAATTCTCTCATGCATCTTTTCAGTCAACCCACACTCAGCCTTAGGTCACCACTACTTAACTCTCTGCCACTCTAGATAGCTTTGCCTTTCTCCAGAATTCCGGATAATGGACACATACAAGATATACCCTCTGCGTCTGGCTTCTTTGACTTACAGAATGTGTTTAGACTCTCCCTTGTGGCTTTAAGTATCAACACTTTGCTACTCTTTATTACTGAGTAATATTCCATTGTATGGATAACATCCTTATTTGTTTATGCATCCACCTGATGCAGACATGGATTATTTCTGGGTGTCAATTACTAAGCATAAATCTGTTATGGGTGTACTGAACATGAACAAATGTTTTCACTTTTCTTAGATAAGTTCATAAAATAAGATTTGCTGATACATGTATGTTTCAACTTTATAAGAAACTTGTATTGTCTGTCTTTTAAATTTAGGTCACCTTTGTGGATGTGTTGTAATGAATATCTCCTTGTAGTTTTAATTTGTATTTTCCTAATGGCTAATGTTAAGCTTCTTTTCATGAGAATATTGGATCTCTGTGTATCTTCATTTGTGAAATATCTGTACAAAACTTGTACTCATTTTTAAGGTGAGTTGGTCCTTTCATCATAATTCGGTTGTGGGTGGTCTCCATATTATCTGGACACCAGTCCTTTGTCAGATATATGTATTGTATGTACTTTCTCCCAGGGTCTACCTTACCTTTTCATTTCCTCAATGATTTATTTCAAGGAACAGATTGTTTCTAAGTCATCATTTTTTTCTTTTATAGTTTGTCAATGACATCTTTGCTTACCTCATTTGCAAATATTTTTTCTATATTTCTTCTAAAAGTTGTATAGTTTTGTAGTTTACCCGGATTTCTAGAATCTAGGGCAATTTAATTTTTATTTCTGGTGTGAGCTAAGCATCAAGGTTTTATTCCTCCCCAAATTCCAAAACTGTTCTAGTATCATTGGTTGAAAAGGCTACCCTTTGCCTGTTCAGTCCATTGTTGGAAATAATTTGATGAAGTATGTGGGGGTTTACTTCTGGTTTATCTGTTCTACTCCGTTGATCTAGACATCTATCCTCACATCTTGATTTCACCTTCATTTTTGAAAGTTCTTTTCTGTGGATATAGAACTTTGGGTTGATTTGTTTTTCCTTTCAGCATTTAAATATGTCATTCAATTGTCTTTAGGCTTGAATAATTTCTGACAAAAACTCTGATTATTTTAAAATTTGCCTCTTTGTATGTAAAGTGTTCTTATTCTTATGCAGCTTTTTAAAAATAGAACTCTAAAAAAATGAGAACAGTTTTAAATTTACAGAATTATTGCAAAGATAGTACAAAGTTCCTACACATACCATACTTAGTTTTCCCTATCATTAACATCTTACATCAGTATGCTAAATTTGTCACAATAAATGAATGTGCCAATATTGATATATTATTAACTGAAGTCCTTACTTTATTTCTCATGTTTTCCTCATTTCCTTTTCATTTTTGTGTCCCAGGATTCTACCCAGTGTACCATATTACATTTAGTCTTCAAGTCTGTTTCAGCTACTCTAGACTGTGACAGTTTCTCAAAATTATCTTGCTTTGATGACCTTGACAGTTTTGAGGAGTACTAGTCAGGTATTTGTAAAATGTCTTGACCCGGAATTTGTCTTATGTTTTCCTCATTATAACTATCAGTTATGGAAGAGCACAGAGATAAAGTGTCAACCTTACCACATCATGACAAGAGAGGGTCCATGCTTTTAGCATCCCTGTTGATGTTGACCTTGCTTACCTGGTTGAGACAGAGTGTGTCAGGGATCACTCTGGCTTCTTGAAAGTCCGTAAGTGTTGAGTCTGTTCCCATAGAGACTTCAGACACCCTGTGTCTCTCCAGGGCAGTTTTGGGGATGAGTGCATGTTGCTGAAGCTCTCTGTGTCTTTGGCATCCTACACACCTGCCCTCCAAGAGGCCCTCATCCTGTCTATGTGCCACAGTCATGGAGAGGAGGCTTATTCACTTTCTGCTTGGAGTCCAAATACCATAGCATCTTCTGTGAAAAACAGCTGACCTCCTGTAAAAAAAAAAAATCAAATCAAGATACTGCCCTACTTAAAATGCCTCAGTGTGCTCCCATTTTATTGAGGACAAAGTGCAGAATCATTAACCGCAGCCTGCGAAGCCCGGCTTGGAGGTGTCCCTGACTTTCTTACCTCACTTGTCCCCATTCTCTGTAGCGCTTGCCTCTCCTGCAGGCCTGGAGTCACCACTGGGACAGGAAACATGACTGCTCTGCTTAGCTGTGAGCCTAGCACACTGCCTGCGACAGAGCAGATTATATTGGTTAGTAAGGCCCCTGTCTGCAGGCAATAAACAGTATTTTAAGCCAAATGGAATTTACTTTTTATTTATCAGGAAATTATTTTTTTAAATTTTGTTTACTTGAGAGAGAGAGAAAGACAGAAACAGAGTGGGGGGAGGGACAGAGAGAGGGGGGGAGATAGAGAATCTTAAGCAGACTCCACACTGAGCACAGAGCCCCATGTGGGGCTCAATTTCACAACCCTAAGATCATGACCTGAGCCAAAACCAAGAGTTGGACGTTCAACTGACTGAGCCACCCAGGCACCTCTGTGTATCAGGAAATTTAAAGTTAAGTTCTTCCAAGATTGGTAGGTCAACTCAGTGAAATCTCCAGGAACCCGCTATGTTCCATCTCCCATCTCCACCATGCTTAGCATGATGGCTTTTCATGCTTAAGCTTGTTATTCAAGTTCCAAGACGGCTGCCACAGCTCTAAGTGTCATATCCCCACATAAGCACAGTCAGAGATGGAAAGGAAGGGCTGACTAGGGGACAGAATGGTTCTCCTCATGAGCCCCTCTCCTTTCATCAGGAAAGAATCCTCCTTTCCAAAAGCCGTTCAATAGACTTCTCTTTGTCTTATTATCTATAATTGGGTAACTGGCCACTCCTAACCACAAGGGGTGCTGGCGGTAAGTGAGGCAGAAGGTTTTGGGGATAAATGCAGGGCAACAAATCACCAGGGCCTGACATAGGGTGTTCAGAAAATATGGGTTGAGTGAGTAAGCTATGCATTTGTCTGAAAACACTAGTATTGTGCACAATCTGTTGAGTCACTTCATGTCCAACATCGAGGCCAATTCTTTAACCCCCATTGACATCTGAAGCTTAAAAACGCCCAAAGTCACAGAATTAGTGAAGCTGATATCTGACCCAGGTCTGCCTGCTGTCAGAGTTGAAGCCATTTCTAATTTCATGAATACAGCATCCCTGTTAAGAGACTTCAACAATCCAAGACTGAGGTCTCATCATCAAGTTGAAACTCATTGTGATCAGACTCTCCCAGAGCTACCCACCTCTGCTGAAGCAAATGGACACTTGTGAGACAGAAATTCCAAGCTCTGCAACTGCTCAGTTTCAGTTCAGAGCTGCTTCTTTCATTATTATTAGTCAGTTATAACATATTTCTGGCACCAGCCAAGGACTTATTAAATGCAACTCACTGGCGTTGCTCATGCAATTTATGTTTTTAATTTTGTAAATAGTGTCGAGTTGCTATGGTCAAAAGAGGAGTGTGGGTTTGTACACAAGCAAATATAGCCTTTGGTTGCGTCATGCCATAGTTGCAAAATATGGCTTTGTTCATCAAATGATGGTGCTGACAGCTGCATTGCAATGGCCATTGAATTATATCCACTCACATAAAGGGAGAGATAAAAGACATCAGTAATGTGTGGCATATGACACACACACACACATGTACACACACTCAGGAAGCACAAATGTGAGCCCCCTGACAAGCTCAGAGCCACACATTCCAATACAAATACACCCATGCCCAGAAATTTGGCTCCCTTATACTGCCTTGTGGAATTCCCTTTATTTCCTTTTTTTTCTTTTCTTCTGCTACTGACAAGATTTTGGCTAGTATAATTTCAATTTGAATGCTGGCTTCCAAGCCAAAGATATAAGTAGTGAGACAATAAAGAAAGATATAAATTGTCTATTGTAACTATAGTAGAAAACGACAATGCCTTTGATGTCTTTAGCCTTTATCACCATGTAGATTTCCCATAGCGAAATGCTAGGGCTTGGCCCACTGTTGTAAGGTCAGGGGCGAAGGGAATTTGGGTGGGGTAGGGGGAAGGAACTTGTTTAATGTGACTGCGCTAGATTCTTTGCAACAATAGACACACTTCTCCCCTTCCTCAACAATCTATGTGCTTTGCTATATAACTTTGCAGCACCCTTGCATTCTTTGGATAGGATTGTCTGCTCCACTCCTGGACTCAGGCTTCAGGACTTGTTTGTGACTCGTTTTGGACAGTGGGATGTTAGAAAATGAGAAGCAAGACCAGACTTTTCAAAAAAAAAAAAGCTCTTGCCCACTTCTGCTTCCTCTCCTCCTCCTCTGCAATCACCGTGAGATCACGGCCAGGCCAGCCTGCTAGGGCAGAGCCAGGATGCCCCAGTTGTCCCGGCAGAGGCCAACCTAAACCAGCTGACAGCTGGCTGACCCCAACCTGCAGCTGACGGTCGATGCTTGAGCGAGCCCAGCTGAGACCCGGAGCCACCCAGCTGCCCCATAGAATTGAGAACAATAATAAATGTTATTTCAAGCCACCGAGTTTGGGGGTAAATTTGACCATCAATGACTGAAAAACATAGCTGGTTATAGATCTAGGCTTAATTACCCAGGCTCCTGATGTCAAAGAAGGGATTTCCCCCCAATACTGCAGTTTTACAGACGGAGACACCGAGGAGCAGTGAAATTGAGCCATTTAAAGCTATACAGGCAGGGGAAAGCACCGTTATTCATTTTAAAGACTGACTTAATAATTTATCTTCAAGAATATATTCTAAGAATAGCACTTTCTTTTCAGCATGAGATGACAGGTACACAAGCTCTCCCTATGGCATGTGGGACTCAGGAAGAGCTTAATAAAGCCATCTTTGCATGGATGGCAGTGTGAGTTTGCCATCAGGGCCTCTGCTGCACGGCACGGCTCCCCATCCAAACCAGATCCTCCTCCCAAACTCACCTTTCCCATCCCCACTGCCTGCTCTCTAAGGCAGTGATGAGGAGCCTCTGACCCCCCTCCTCCACCCCTAATTATCAAGCCAGCCTTGCTGCCTCTCCCCAGTCATTCACTGCACCTTCCTTCAGCAATGTCTGAATAGAGACCTTGGATCCCTTCATCTGGGTTCCAACATGGGCAGGGTACTTGCCAGGCAGAGAAGGGGGAAAATGACACAACTTGTCCCTCATCCTTCTCAAGAATGCAGTGCACCATCCCAGCTGTGATGGCTTAGCCCTAACTCGGGTCTCAAGCCCACCCACCTCCTGTTAGTTTCCTTCTATACCTTATGCATCAGGAAAGATCATTTTTAACTCCTAGACATAATCCAAATGCTAGACCTTAATACATGGCCTTCTTCACCCAAGGTCTCCCTACTTATAACTGTCCACATCTAACCCATATTCCAATATCTACCTGCAAAACAGAAATGAATCCAGGATTTCTATATTTGCCCAGCAAACAATGTGCTTATGCTCCCCAAATTCTCCCCAAGGTGTTACTGGGACACCTTGGTGCATGCACCATTGTTTAGCACTTGTATCATTTGTTATTGTGATAATTGCACTTATGTTATACTTGAGGGAACCAAGACTTGGAAACCTTGTCTCTAGTCAGTATCAGGACCTGGCATTAGGTAGGGCTAGAACTTGAATTCTGAACTGCTAACATCCTAAGTCAGGGTCCTTAACCCAGATCAGATCATTTTGCTGTTTGCAAATGACTTGACACCAGGCCACCTCTAGGAGTTTGAGTGAGAGTGGTCCTTACTGGGATGAAGGAATACCTTTCCTGTGAGGTATGTGGCTAGACACTGAGCCTCTTGCAGCGATAGCCTGGCCGGGTCTCACTGGCTTTGCTCTTTTTTGATCACTGCCAGCCCTCCCCTCCCTGACTCTGAGGCCATTTCTATTCTCTGAAATCAAAATCAAAACAGAACGCAATGAAACAATGAACTTGTGTCTCTTACTTCACGCTCTTTTCCCCCTTGCCCTACATAGATCAAGTCACCGGTTCCCCAGAAACGAAGAAGAGATTTTATTTTGTTTACCTGCACTCTACATATGTAGCACATTTTAGCTGAGCCTCGACCACAGAGACTCGCAGCTTCTGCGGGCATGCCAGCCTGGTGAGTGCACGTGACATGACACTCCAGGCAATGTATGTTACTGTTTGATGACATATACATTTAGAATGCCTAATATGCATATTAATTAACCCATAGATAGCAGTGACTCCATCCCATTGTTTCAAAAGCATTTTTGAGAATTCTGAAGATAAATAACTATGACACATGCTTTCCTTTAATTCCATATGCTGGAAACAAATCCTGCCATATCACGGAATGATGACTGTACAGATTTCAGATCTGCATCGCATGAATGTAAAGCATCAGCCCTCTCACACAATGTCCTTTTTATCTTGTGTCCTGATTTTTCAAGCACCCAGAGGCACAGACTTTTATACATTGAATTTAAGTTTAAGCAGATTTTAAGGCCAGGTTAGAAAACAAGGAGTTCTTGAACCCCAAACACAATACTAACCTCCCTCAAATACATTATATTTATTGCTCTTATTTAATTAAAAAAATAACTATGGGGAAGATATTATATTCTCATTTTATTTATACAGGAACTGGGTCTCAGAAGTTTAAGTGACCTGCATAGAGCCATGTGGCTTGCTGGCAGAGTAGGCAGGACTCAAACACAGGACAATACAATTCTAAAGACCGTGTTGTTTCTACCCCAGTGAATTGACTGTAATGAAGACCTTTGAAAGAAAGATATCTTAAAGAGGGTGAATCCTGCATCTGCCAGAATTCTCCAGAGGAACAGAATCAATAAGACACACATACACAAAACACACACAACACACACACACACATACACACACACACACTTATTCATTTCAAGAAATAGGTACATATGATGATGAGGGCTGGCAAGTCTGAAATCGGTAAGGCAGGCTGACAGACTGGAAACTCAGGCATCATTCCCTTTGGGGAACCTTAGTTTTCCCTCTTAAGGCCTTTGATGGATTAGATGAGGCCCACCTACATTAGCAGGGATAATCTCCTTTACTTAAAATCAACCAACTACAGGTATTAACCCCATCTACAAAACATCTACATAGCAACACCTAGATTAGTGTTTGTATAAATAACTGGATGTTCTAGTCCAACCAAGTTAACACAAAATTAACCAGGACCCCAATGCCTGAGCCTAAATTCCTGACCCTCATAATAAGTTCCTGAAGCTTTATGATAAGCCCAGAAAGACCAAAATTCTATATGGTCGCCCTCTATGGAAACCATGCAAATACACATGTCCTAAACAGCATTATTTATACATCTAACTATTTTAATAAGGAATTTTTTTGACTATCTATTTAGCACCTAGCACTGGTCTTGATGGAAAAAGGGAGGTCAGGGAATATAGAATCTAAAAATATTCTCTGCCCACAGATAAATCCATTTAATTGGAGCGATAGGAAAACCAACTCAGAGGAAAGTGGCTTGTATATGTTTTTACTTGAGTATTATGGTCATATTCTCAGTAAATAAAATCTGTAATTTGCTTGCTTTTAAAAAAAAAATTGGAGAGCTTTTATTACCTAGTACCTGTTCAAATACTGAGGGGGTTCACTGAGTGTTTTAAAAATTATTTTAGGGGTGCCTAGGTGGTCCAGTTGGTTAAGCGTCTGCCTTCAGCTCAGGTCATGACCTCAGGATCCTGTGATCGAGCCCCGTGTCAGGCTCCCTGCTCCGCGGGCAGTCTACTTCTCCCTCTCCATTTGCCTTTCCCCAACCCCCCAACCCTGCTCATGTTCTTTCTCTCTCTCTCAAATAAATACCATCTTTAACACATTTATTTTGATCTGTTGAATATATACATTCACAAGTATCTTATATGTGTGTCTATGTGTCTATATACACATACATTATATATATATACATATACACACATACACATATAGACATTATATAACTGTAGGTATTTGATGCAGCATCTTAATTGTATTAACTAAATATTGTATTTACATATTTAGTTGTCTCTACTTCTATATATGAAAAATATTAGCATTTCCTACCATGATCATATATTTATCAATTTCTCCTTACATCCCAAACAGTATTGCTTTATATTTTTTGAACCTATACTATTAGCTACATAAAATTTTATGCCCATTATATCTTCTTGGCATAGTGTATCTTTCACTTATAACAAATATCCCACTCTGGGGCACCTGGGTGGCTCAGTTGGTTAAGCATCTGCCTTCGGCTCAGGTCATGATCCCAGGGTCCCGGGATCGAGCCCCACATCGGGCTCCCTGCTCAGCGGGCAGCCTGCTTCTCTCTCTCCTTCCACTGCTCCCCCTGCATGTTCTCTCTTTACCTCTCTCTCTATCAAATAAATAAATAAATAAATAAATAAATAAATAAATAAATTTTAAAAATCTTAAAAAAAAAGAAATATCCCACTCTGTCTTTTTAATAATTTTTCATCTCGAATTTTTTAACCTATATTAATATTACTATTAAATACATTGTATTTTTATCTGGAATATGTTTTTCACACTTTTGAAACAACTTGTGCTCTTTTGTTTTTACTGCATTAAGTATAAGCAGTTAAGTCAGGCTTTCTTTTTGTGTTTCCTTTTTTTATTTCAACTCAGTCTCTGGCTCTTCCTTTCCACAGGTAAATTAAATTTATTCACATCTCTAGTCATAACTGATAGATTTGGAATTATTGCTCTATTTTCTTTGCACTACATTTAGTTGTTTCTTTTTGGTTTCCATTTCTTGTATTTTATGATTTTTCCTACATGTACAATTTTACACTCCTCTACAAAGAATCACTTATGATTGTATGGTACATACACACACACACATACACAGGCATTTGCCTATATTTTGTGTGCATACTTACATTCTAGTGGAACAAATCATTCAGAGAAGAATAAGACATAAACCGTGAAGTTTGCTGGTCCCAACAGGACTGAGTTCCATAAGTAAACATAAAGACTGGTGAGTTCTCTGGAATTTGTGGGATACCATTTGCATTAATGGCCCAAATTTTTTAACCTTTCTGTATTCATGCCCCTTGCAATGTGACTTTTGAGGTCCTTCCATCAACAGTTGTGGTATCTTTCAGCCATGTGACTTATTTTGACTAATGGGATGTCAGCATTTGTGATACAAGCAAAAGTCTGAAAAAGGGCTTGTACATTTATGCTTCTTTTTTCTCCTCACCCTTTATTGGGAGAACATGGCCAATCAAATGTCCAATCCCATCTGATGAAGAATGAAACTCCTGGAGCAGAGTTGTACTGTTTGTCCCAAGTGAAGCTGTCCATAAGGAGCCAAGAGCCAGGGGCCCCTAGATGTTGAGAGGGCCTAGCCAAGACTAGAATAACTGTCCAAGACTGAGTCTTACAGAATAACTGGGGGAGGGGGCAGCATCAGCTAAGTAAATACTTATTTTGTCAAACTAAGAGTGTTTGGAGTGGTTTGCCAACAGAGCATTTCTGTGGAAATTGATAACGGATGTAGCATGTATGTGAGAACGTGAATTTGTCATGAGCTTGTAAAAAGATCAACGTCCCTAAGGATATCAAAAAGAGTCATTCCAAATACCAAAAAATGAACTTAAGATAATATTATGGTTTCTTGAGATCAATTGTAAAAGTAAAGTGAGGCTTCTTTAAATACAAAGGGATGAGAATATCTTTTAATCCCCACAATGCCCCATATGGTTAAAATTCATAACCCAGTGTTTTCATTATGGGTTGTACAAAGCAGATATTGTGTTTTATCTCAAAATAGCATGTATAGTGTTCACTTCAGCAGCACATATACTACAATAAAAATAGCATGTATATTTGAAATTTTAACTCATAAGTTAGTGTGGTCTTGGAAGGAAAATTTCTGATCTTAATTGCAGGAGTTACTTGCAAGTCATAGCTTGGGAGTAAATTCAGGATTTCCACATCCTATCAATGCCATACTTGATTCAGTAATCCTGAAGGAACCTCAGATAATGAATTATATATTTATCAATTCAATGAACAGTGAGACCCTATGAAGGACTGACAATTTCACTAATGTCAGGTTCTACCTTTTTGTAAACTATACCTTCTCCAAGTGCCCACTTAGCCAGTTGGGCCCAGAATTATGTGATTCAGGGAGAGCTGCATCTGGATTTACCCACTATTCCTGTCCAAACCTTCTGTCTGGAGTCACCTTCTGCCTCCTTGAATTTGTAAGAGTTGCTACTTCATCCATGAAGACCTGCTCTACTATGTCTCAGAACACTGCTGATCTCTTTTCAAAACATCTTCAGTGGAAGCTTCTTGGTAATCACTTTCTCCTCTGGATTTCATCTATTCCTCACACATATTTTTATTGCTCAAATATCTTACTAACTAAACTTGTTGCTTTGCATGTATTTATCTACCACTAGTCTATTAGTTTCTTAGAAAAAGGTAGTATATAATGTTTGCCTTAAAATAAACAAAAAGTAGGTGCTTAATAAGTTTTTGATAAACTGAACATTTACCTTTGTGCACTGAACTATGAGAAGTTGAATCTTCAAAACTTTCCCCCTACAACTAAACTTGTCTTCTGTTCCCTTAAGAAATCATAGAGGGAAATCTGAAGAGGTAATATTAGGTCCCTTTCTCTGGATCCCAATCTAACCCCACCTAACCAGAACCTCACAAACAGAAGCACCTACAGAAACAAAACATTGAGAGAGCATGCTCATTTAATTTCTAAGTAACAACAACAACAACAATGAATGTGGATTAGGACAAAAGTATATATATTAGGAGTGACTGGGAGGCTCAGTCAGTTAAGTGTCTGCCTTTGGCTCAGGTCATGATCCCAGGGTCCTGAGATTGAACCCCGTGTCGAGCTCCCTGCTGGCAGGGAAACTGCTTCTCCCTCTCCTCCAAGCTCAGTGTTCTCTCTCACTATCTCTCTCTCTCTCTCAAATAAATAAATAAAATCTTTTTAAAAAAACATTATATATACCACATCAAAAACTAAGGATGTATTGTATGGTGACTAACATAACATGATAAAATAAAATTTTTAAAAAAATGAAAAAAATAAATAAAAATTTAAAAAATATATATAGTCAATGAGAGTAAATAATTCAGGATTTCTTAATTTATTAGAAAAATAAAGATAATAATAACAGAATAGACTAATAAAATGCTGTTCTGGGGGAAAAAAATGATGGGAGTCCCCCAGTGACCCACAGTTAGGAGACAGAACCATGGCGTTTCAGCACCACGGACAGTGGTACATTTGTTTTTGTGGTACTAGGACAGGGAGAAGAACCATGAGAGACTATGGACTCCAAGAAACAAACTGAGGGTTTTAGAGGGGAGGGGGTTGGGGGGATGGGTTAGCCAGGTGATGGGTATTAAGGAGGGCACATACTGCGTGGAGCACTGGGTGCTATACAAAAACAATGAATCATGGACCACTACATCAAAAACTAATGATGTATTGTATGGTGACTAACGTAACATAATAAAATTTAATTTAATTTAAAAAATAATAAATACATAAATAAACAATTTTTTTTTTAAAAAAGGACTAAAGCATCTACAGCTTTAAGTTAAATTTGCTGCCGTAGTGGAAGATGGCAGAATGGAGAGACAGTCTTCACACAAGGGTTATTTGACTTCCATATCAAAGGCAGCATACCTCTAAAGCAGAGAATCTGAGTCTACAGCAGACACCAGATTTTGTGTGCTGTTGCAGCCAAATGGCAAGGAAAACCCTATCATTTGCAGAATCACCCTATATATTTACATATACATACACACACATTGGGAATATATACATATTTTTTTAATTTAATTTTATTTTATTATGTTATATTAGTCACCATACAGTACATCATTAGTTTTTGATGTAGTGTTCCATGGAATATATACATATTAATAGGGATTGGTTAGCTATAAGGCCTACACTTAGACCTTAAAATAAGCAATTGATTCAAAATAATATCAACAGTTGATTCAAAATGAGTGAAGTGTTGAACAATATCCCTATGGAAGCAGCTGACTCAGTGAAAACCTAAGTCATAATGCGACCATAGAAGAGTTCAGAGAAGGAAGAGAGCAACTGGAGGTGAAGTGCTGGGTGAAGGCTGAACAAATGAGAGGACATGAGCTGAGGGCCAATTCCTAAAGGTATGGCATTTGGGGGAGCCCATGCCCATGCACATAACACATCCTATAGCATGTGGCATCACAGCAAGAGATGGAAGCAGAGGTGATTACCCCTATGGCAAATGCCTTACTCTACTTGGCACAACTTTTCCTTCATCTTGATTTGGCCAAAGTCCCTAAATTCTACCCCATGCTCATTCTCACCTCCCTGAATAGTCCTCCCAGAACATGGGCTAGATTTACCCACTTCAATCTAATCAGCTTTCCTACTGCTGATCATCAGTTCATTCATGTAGGTACTCAACAAATGTTTATCTAGCACCTAATATATGCCAGAATCTCTTTCATTCCCTTAAAAACCTCTCAAACTACTAGACTGTCTTGTTCATTGTTTGTTCACTCATCCATTAACTCAATAATTGTTTAGTGAGCACTTGGGTTAAGTGCTATCTCAGGCCCAAGGTTACAAAAATGAAGGAGACATAAGCTCTGCCATCAAGGAGCTAACAGTTGAATAGGTGAGACAAGTATGGAAAAACCATCACACTACAACGTGATAAGTCATCCAATAAAGAAAGAATGCTATGGGAACACCAAGGGAAGAGCAATTACCACCACTGAGGATTCTGGAAGGTGCTTCAACCTCAAACCTATATTGAGTATTTCACATGTGGTCAAAATTATGCTGGGCATGTTCACTCTTTAATCCTCACAGAGACCCTATGAGGTTGATGAAGAAAAATGGAAACTGAGACACAAGGTTTTCTTCCTTCCCAAGTCACAGAGACTGCAAGTGGCAAAGCTGGGATCCAACTCCATTGCATTTAAAGTCAGTCTTTTTCAACTCAGCCTGGCCCCCTTCCAAAAGACTCCAGAGGGGGTGGCATTTGAGTAAAGCCTCTGGAGAACAAGTGGGACTTTGTCATGGTGCCACCTGTGAAGTGGCAGAGATGACGAGGAAACCAAGCCAGGTGAGGAGCAGCCCCAGGCTGCCACGCTCAAGGGACGGCTTGCTGTTTTTGTGATTGAGGACCCATGTGCCCCAGGGCGGTTTCCGTGGCAGCATGAACCCCCCTGATGCCCTGACCCATCTTTGCCTGTCTCATTCTTCTTCATAATTGGACCGGCTGCCGCTCCCTGCTTACCTGATTAGTGGGTTCACTAACCCAGCAGAAATGGGATCTAAGAGGATTAAAACGTGAAAAAAAGATAATACAAATGGAAAACAGCAGCTTCTCCAGCCGAGCTTTGGATTAGAAGTTGAGAAAGTGAATCAGAAAATTAAAAAATGTGAAGGACAAGGTTAAAATGGTGATTGGGAAGAGTCCTTTTGTAGCCAAGCGTCCTTGCATGCTATTGTTTCTGTTTTGTGTAAGTTCTCCTGGGAAAAGTGCAAATGCCTTTGCCTGGCTTTCAGGGGCCTCCTAAGATCTAGGTACAGCCTTGCTTTCTGATCTTATTCCCCACAACCTCCCTTCCCTGTGTAGATCTCCTCATTTATTTTCTTTGGGTCTTTGTTCCTACAGGCTTCTTTCCCCAAATTCATGTCTCTGCTATCAGTATTTCCCCTATCTCTTCTCTTCCCTCTCCTTGAAATGCAGCCTCCTTTCAAAGTCTTCCACCATCTCTCTGTGGAAGCCGTCTCTCCCTCCTGAAACCTGATGCACTTTTTCCATCCTGTCAATTACTTGGCACTTTTCTGCCTCCAAAAAGCATAATTTATGTATTTTCTCCCTTGGTGAACTATGAACACAGAGGGCTGGAAAAAGACCCTTCTCCATGAAAATGACCTTATACTGGTATTTACAAAAGTCTGTTTTTATGAATGACTGGGTGAATAAGCCAGTGCATCAAGCACAACAGTGAACCCTCTAAGCATTGCTTTATTATGTTGCTCCCGGGCTTAAAGCCCCTCTGGGCACTCTAACCTCCAAGGAGGAGGCTGAGACACAGCATCCCCGAGGAAGTAGCCCCACCTCTCTCTCCCCACCTCCTGTGTCCCACCCCCTCCCCAGCCACCCTTCTCTGGGCTCTCCCAGGTCCCATGTGAGCATGCCACAAGGACTCCACATGTTCGATTCAGATCCTGCCAAACTCCGCCTGAATCACATTCCCAGCCCATCCTCTCCTCCTCTTTTCATGGAAAATTACACTCATTCTGTAAGATTCATTTTATCACATTTTCCCCTAAAGTGCTCCTGGATACCTCCATGGCTAGTAATCCCTTCTTTTGCCATGTTCTTTGCCCAAAAAGAGTAGTTTTTGGAGTTTAAGACAGCATTAGAGTCCCTGCTGCTTTGTTTTATGTGTGTTTGTGTTGTTTGCATTCTACACATCTGTTGCCCACACTAACAATAGACTCTTCCAGGGCGAAGGCTCAGTAATTTTCCACCATGGTGATGGTTAACATCGATTAAGCTCTTACTGTACTCATACACATGATATCATACAATCACCATTGTAAGAATACTAGGGTGGTACCATTCACATGTGCGTGAATGCTAACCCAGACCCATCTAGACCCACAGCCTGTGCTTGTAAGCACTGCATTGCACGTACTGCCTTTGTGGCTTTCACCAGAACAGACCTAGGGGATGTCCTTACTGCCCACCACATACTGCAGAGTTGAAAGAACAGGCATAATAAACCAACTCTTCTCAACACAATGCACCAAGTGCTCTGCCGGGGGGCTTATAAACTTTACCACATGTAATCCCCATAACATCTCAGCAAGAAAAATGCTATTAATTCCGTTGTTTTAGAGATGAGGAAACCGGGGCTTGGAGGAAGCTAGTTAATTTGTCCAATGTCATGTGCTGTAAAGGAAGTCCAGACCCAAACGCTGGTCTTCCTGACTTGAGAACTAAGTTTTTTACCTCTTCATCAACCCAACTGAGTTGCAGGGTTTTTTTTTTTTTTTGCCAAATTAAAAAAAAAAAAATTCTAACTAAGTATTTAAGAGATGTCATAAGACAATCCCAGCCTAATCTCAAATAAGGCCCCAGAAGCTCTGCTGATGCCTATCCAGACCATCCACCAGAGAGGAGGAGCCCCTGTCTCAGCCTGGATATCCCAACCCATTGCTAAGAGAACCTTCACCCAACAGAATAGGGTTTGCTCACATGCTCCCATCCCCAAGAGGAAGGTTGAGACTGCCTCTCTGCCTGGGTCTCCTGAGCAAATTCAAAGTACAGACACAGGCCAGGAGATACCATGCAGGCCTACAAACCTTCCCATGACATTATACTGAATATAAGCTCTTCTCATCAGTTCAGAGATCACACCTGGGGGAAGACCTAGTGATTAGTTTGCTTAACTTCACTTTAAGTTCTCCATACTCAGTTTTCCCATCTGTGTAATGGAGCTAAAACAAATATACCCTTATCAAGAATTTTATATGACTCAGACAACGCACATGGAAGCATTTTCTGAGCCACCAAATGCTCTCCAAACCTTGTTCCTCTTATTTTTTTTTTTTTTTGGTCAAGGTTATTTTCCACTGGAGAAGAACCAGACCCCCAAATATCTGTCCTTTCAAAGCCACTGACTTCCCATAAAGACCTTTTTGAGAAAATTATTTCAGCCAAAAAAATCCAACAAGACCAATGAGTTTGGTATAATACAGATAGATGGCCAATGTGGCTGGACCCTAAGAAATAAAAAGAGAGAGAAAGAGGGAGAGATTTAGGGGAGAATGTCAGAGAAAGACTAGGGCTAGAATACGTACAACCCCTCAGCCAAGGAAGGAACTTGGACTGTATTTGACTTGAACTGGGACGTCATTGGGGGAAAGCAGGGGGTGTTGGGACACAATTTGGATGTTAGAGAACAACTTAGGGGCTATGAAGGGAAGGGACTGGAGGGTGTCAAGAGTGATGGCAGAGGGCTGCTTGGAGACCAGTCTGGGTGAGGCAAGATGGTGGCCAGGAATAAGGATTTAATAGGGACATGGTGGGAAAGTGGTGAGATTCTGGATATATGTTGGAAGCAGGGCCAACTACATTCCCTTCCTCAGTATACCCAGATGAAAGCCTAATTAATTCTCTCTGGAAAACCCAAGATTAAAGGATTACTGCCTTCTGCAGTGGTAGAAAGTGAGGCTCAGGCCCCTAGTCCCTGAAGAACTCATTTGGGGGCACAAACAACTTCAATATATATTGTTATATCTCAGAGTCATGGTGTGGAAAGGGCTTTGGAGATCACAGATCCAATATCTTCATTTACTCCTTAGACATTTAAGGCCAAGTCCTGGGGGTAAGCTTTCCCACATGGCAGGGCAAAGACCAGTCTGAGTCAGAAGGAGACCCCAGGTCTTCTAACTGCTGGCCCAGTACTTGGTCTTTGATGCCAACAAAGGGGGGTGGACAATGACACTTATGAGCATCCCCAGTGTTCTAGACTCTGCACTGACCAAGTTATGTATGCTCTTCACTCATTCCATACACTGAGCATCTACAACATACCTGCTCAGTTCCATGGTGAGCAGGACTGGCCTGGTTCCTGCCCTCAGTGAGCTTTCAGAGGAATGCCTGCTCCTTGATTAATGGGGTCATGCAGGATGGTTATTATGATCTTTGTTGTAACAGATGAGAAAGGACCACAGACACAGATCAATTCAGAAGCCTACCTGTTCTCTCTGGTATATGGTGTCCAATTCTGGGCATCCAATTCTGGGCCCCGAGCCAGAAACTGCTGTTAAGATCAAAGAAAATTTGTGCAAAGTACCTGGTCAGCTTCCCAGAGCTCTGCTGATGTAAGCAGAATAACAGGATTTTGAAAAATTCTATCCTGCCCCTAGCTTTGTGGTCTGGGGCAACTACGTCAGGCATGAGTTCTTCTGTGTTCAAATAGGGAGAAATCAGAATGACCTCGGATTTGCGCTTAAGACCATTTAGGATGTCAAAGCACAGAAAGGCCAAAGGCTGAGTGGGTTGGGAAGAGGAGAGAGGCAAAGGAAGAAATGAGGGGGGCAGGACATGGGAGTACAAGGAAAGGAGAGCCGCATCAGTCAGAGAATGTACTCAAAGTGAAAAAGGAAGAAAGGTAATTTGAGAACCCCAGCCTCCATCTGCTCAGACGCCGAGGATAAAGGCAAAGGGGGATTAGTGACCTGAGGGGCCGCGGCAGGGCCTCTTCCCCCCCTACAAGTGCACGCAGGATAGAAACACCATTTATTAGTTCCATGCATGGTAATTATATTTAATACTGACCCTGATTTCTTTTGTCCACAGGAAATCATGAAAGCTGCTCTGTTTGAATTTGAGGGCCTTAAGTGACCCATTAGCCGCTCCTACTTCTGCCTTAGACTGGCAGTCGAAATAGGACAAAGGAGAGCCACAGGCATGGGCATTCAGGTTTTGCAAGAAATGTGTCTGAAATCACAAAATCCGGTGTGGAAAGAAGGTGTGCATAGAGCAGAGTCCCGGACAGGGACCCAGACCCTGAGTCGGTCCTTCAATAGCTAAGTGACCTTGGGCAAGATTATAAATGCCCTGAACTTCTGCTTTCTCTCTGATGTTTCTAACGAAACACCCACCTCATTGGGTACTCAAGAGCTTTATTTATTTATTTTTATTGTGTTCAGCTAGCCACTGTATAGTACATCATTAGTTTTTGATGTAGTGTTTAATGATTCATTAGTTGGCGTATAACACCCAGTGCTCATCACATGTGCCCTCCTTCGTACCCATCACCCTGTTACCCCATCCCCCACCCTCCTCCCCTCTGAAACCCTCAGTTTGTTTCCCTGGGGCCCATAGTCTCAAGAGCTTTAAATGAGATGTTGCATGGGAAACCAGCCAAAAAGATTCCTGGCACTGAAAATCCATCCATGACTCTCCAAATCCCTTACTAGAAACCCCTGGATGTTTAGACGTTAGGTCTCTTCAGGTTTTGGGAAGGTAATGAGGTGTAGATATCCTCCATCATGTGACAGCCTCTGTCAGGTTTCGAGAGAGCCCTTCTCTCCCAGTTACCCTACCAGGCTTCTCTCCTCCTAGTACTTATCACCCAGCAACGTAAAACCACTTGTTTGCTTATGTGTCTGGCGGGAATGTGAGGCCACAGGGGCTGGGATTTTGCCTCTTGCCCATCACTCTTTCCCCTGTGCCTAGACAGAGATTGGAACACAAAATGTGTTCCAGAAATATAGACCCAAAGATCGATAATACATCTCAGCTCTAGCCCATCGTAAATTGAAAATACCATAAATTGAAAATGCATTTAATGCACCTAACCTACTAAACGCCCTGGCTTAGCCAGGTGCACCTTACACTTGTTCAGAACATTGATGTTAGCCTACAGTTGGGCAAAATTATCTAACACAAAGCCTATTTTATAATAAAGTGTTGACTTTCTAGTGTAATTTATTGAATACTTGCACAGAAAGTGACAGGGTAGGTTGTTGGCCCTTGTTATCATGTGGCTGAGCGGGAGCTGGGGCTCGCTGCTATTGTCCAGCATCGCGAGAGAGATTGTACTGCATGTCACTAGCCCAGGAAAAGATCAGAACTCAAAATCCAGAGTACGGTTTCTATTCTGTGTTATCACGTCTACACCGTTGTGAAGTTGAAAAATCTGAAGTTGAACTATCGTAAGTTGGGGACCTTCTGTATAGCATTCTTAAAATGACAAAATTATCAAGACAAAAAGCTTTGAATGATTACCAGGGGTTAGAGACTGGGCAGACAGAAGCACAAGGGAGGTGGGTGTGAGTTATAGAAGTCAACTTGAGGGATACTTGGGGTGATGGCGACTCTGGTGGTGGATTTATAAATCTACACCTGTTATAAAATTGTACAGAATTAAATTCACACAAGACTGCCTACCAAACTGGAAAGATTTGAATAAGATGGGTGGACCGTATTAACGTCAATATTCTGGTTGTGATATTATATGATAGTTTTGCAAAATATTGCCATGGTGGGGGTGAATCTGGATAAAGTCTACACCAGGTCCTTCTGTATTATTTTTCACAACTGTTTATGAATCTGAAATTCTCCCAGTAAAAATTTTAATGACAACGAAAAAGTCAGAAAGATGAAGGAATATTAAACATTTTCACCCTCGGTGAAATTGATCTGGGTCCTTTGTTGCAGCTCTGTGAACGTCAGCAGTCCCAAGGCATCTCCTCCAATGCATCTCTGCTGGGGGAAGAACAAGATGGGGTCGTCCGTCTCCGAGTGCGAATCACCACAGCCCGGAACTCAGCAGCATTCAAAGGGTGAGGTCACAGTCTCCCCCTTTCTCTCCACCCCACTCATCCCAAGTGCTCACAACCTTGAATTTGTAGAGTTCTAACTTAAAAAAAAAAATGGCAATTTTGCTTCAGTGTTTTCTAATTTTGCTGTAACTGCTACCAGCTGTGGGTTAATGCAGAACATATTCCATGAGGCATCCTGAGGCCTTTTCATGTTTTCAAGTTGCCCAAGAGTTGACATGGTTAAAGACGGGGTGGGGAGAACAGTGAAAGCTGAGCTGATTTTATGTGCCGGTCTTCAGAGCTGTTTGCCGTTCCTCATTCCAGCGTCTTCAGCCGCTGGAGGTGAGCAGGTTTCTGGCTCTGAGTCCCAAGCAGGAGGAAGGACTTGGCAGGACCCTGTCTTCCGCTGCCTCTGCAGTCAGCTGTAGGCGATATCCAGATTTGAGCTGTAGGAAACTTCCATCAGGCGCTCTCATCAACCTTGGTCAGTCTTCCTGCATTAAGCTGGAAATGTGATAAACACACCAGGCCCACAGAGAGTGAGAAGGAAAGGGAGAGAGACAGGGAAAGGACCCTGTTGTCCAAGAATCTCCAAATGGGCACGGTTCTGCCTTGAAGCCATTCGCTCAAGCCACACCAGCAAGCCGCGGTGGGCCAGCTCTTCAGAGGTTCAGGCCTGCCTCCAGTGGCTTCTCGCTGGGCACTCACATTTTAAGGGCATAGGCCCCTCCTCTCACGTGTCTTCTATTAACCTCCAATTAACATCGCAGACTGGGCCAGCCTCGTACAGATCAAACCGGTCTCTCCTGCCATTTCAACCACAGAGGTGCTGGGTGCCTTGCGTCTCCCAGGCCCCAGGAGGCCACAGATGCCTTCAACACCCATGCCTGCCCACAGTGGGCCAAGAGGAGGGCCGGCTGGTCTGCCCCGCTGCTCCCCTGGGCCTGGATTGCACCATGAACCCCATACCATACCGACTGGGGCCCAGTGCAAGGTGCGAGTCAGGGGCTGGGAAGCAGGGTTAGGCAATAATGACACCATGGCTTGGACAAAGCAGGATGTGGTCCCACCCTCCTGCGATTTCTCCATCCCATCCTCCCTCCCTTTCCAAGTCCTGCTGGCCTCCTTCCATTCACTGCACCTCCACCCAGCTTGTGCTCCCTCTGCCTGTGCCCTCACTTCCTCCTCCTTCTCACTCGGCTCCCCCCACGGCCCCCAGGGCCCCTCTGCCTCTGTGTGGCCTCCCTGTTTTTTCTCTGTCTCCAACCTGTGGTCTGCCTCTATTCACAGTGTCAGCCCAGCCTCTCTCACTGCTCCTCGTCTGCATCCCCACTCCCCGCACACTCCCCTCCGCAAGGCCTTTCGTCCCCAGGAGCCTGACCTCTGCACAGTGTTGGCTTTGTCCTGGGGGTCCTGAGCCAAACAGAGATGGGCACGAGTGTTGCTCTGGGCCCAGCCCTTTCCTCTTCTCCTGACCCACATTGCTCTGACGCATCAGGGTGCAGTCCCCTCAAACCCGCAGCAGACTCACCCAAATCCAGTCAGCACTCACATCAGAGGGAGAACACAAACCGACAAACAAAATGGAGAGACACTGGTCCTTCCTTTGTTTTGACTATTATTATCTTAAGGAATATCAAGTCCCCGCTCCAGTATTTCTGGGTGGAGGACTGGCCGGACAGTTCTCCCAAAGAACATGTGTCTTTGGAACATGCATAAAATGGACCACTGGATAATGTCCTGTCCAATTACACGTTTCCTAATGAGTCAGACTCTCTGCCGAGAAGGGAAATCACTGGCCCTAGCCACAACTGTACAAGGTGAGTTATATTTATAAAATCAGTTGGAATGAAATAAAATAAACACTTACATATGGGCCAGAGATTGTAGTGGAGAAAGTTGAAAACTGCACTTGTCAGAGAAGTATGGGATAGAACTTGATGGGGGTTTTAGGTACTGCTCTCCTTGGTCCATTCTGCTGACAGCTGGAGAAATGGGGTGATCCAGGACATCATGTTCTAATAGAGACTCCAGCAAACTGGAACATGCCCGGAGGCATGAGGCTAGGGGAGAAGGATTCTTTCATCACCGCCTTAGGAGAATCATCAATTGAACAAGGGCTATTCAGACAGCTTAGAGGGGCCTAATGACAAATTATCTTAAGACCTAAGAAAGCACCATGAGGAAGTGGGAACAGGCTTTTTCGTGTAAGTCGATGAAGTCAATTCATCAACCCATTCTACAAATAGTTATTGGAAACTTTCTCCACGTTAAGCATGATGCTCTGCCCTGGGGATTCAACGGAAGATAGAACACAAAGTCTTTGTCGTCGTTCAGCTTCCAGCCTGCAGAGAAAGATCCCATGAGGAAATGCCGGCTCCGAGGAGCACAGGGAGCAATGGGACCTCATGGCAAGGATCAGAGATCAGAGGAAGACAAGTTCCACTCAATCCAAGGAGCGGTGCTCCGAGAGTCAGAGGTCACCAAAGATTCAGGAAGCTGCCGTGTGAAGCCTTGAGCTTTCCATATTGGAGGTCTGTGTGCAGTAGCTGCATCTTCCATGACAGAAGCCACTAAGGGGCTGCAAGCCCTAGGCACTGAGGTTGGACTTGACACCCTTAAAGATCGATTCCAATTCTGGTAATTTCTGAAAATCAGTGAGTAAAATTGCTAATGGTCATTGTATATATTCTAATAAAACATCTGTCTTTAATAGCGCTTCTCAACTGAGCAGCATGGGTGAGTGGAGCAAGGTCGCACCCAGCCTCAGACAGATCTATATGTGTTGTACACTGGTCCCTACTGGCTCTGTGAATCTGGACAGATGCCTCAGCTTCTGTATCATCACTCGGGGAAGGCTATTATACCAATTTTGTGATAATTAAACAAGATATGGATGCATGGAAAATCTCTTGGATGGTCCACAGCACGTAATACACATTTGGTAATGGATGGCTATTAGGATTTGTAATTAGTATTAATATGATCCCAGTGATAGAGTCATAGTGTCACAAAACTATGGGGTTACAAATTGTTAAATTGATGTTGCTATAGATTGGGAAATAATGTATCAGAAAAAAATTTCCCATTTACAGTACAAAAATTATGTTTAAAAACCTTAGAATAAAACTAATGTGAAATGTCCAAGAATTATATGTAGAAAACCAGACAGTTGTCTAGATTGTTAAAGAGAGAGAGAGATGCATAAATGGAGAGACCACAGTGTCTAGATGAGAAAACTTAAGGTGTAAGATGTCAAGACTCTCCAATTTAATCTACAAAAGCAATACAATTTCAATTAAAATCCCAATGGAATCTTTTATGGAACTTGACAAGATAACACTAAAATCCATCAGAAAAGAAAGTGTACAGGAATGGTCAGAGAAAAAAACTAATTAAGAATAATGGGAAAGGTAACCTGTCTTACCAATGGCATAAACATGGCTATAAAGCAGCAGTAATTAAAAGTACCATTTTAGGGGCGCCTGGGTGGCTCAGTCGGTTAAGGGTCTACCTTCAGCTCAGGTCATGATCCCAGGGTCCTGGGATCGAGCCCTGCATCAGGTCCCCTGCTTAGCAGGGAGTCTGCTTCTCCCTCTCTCTGCCCTTCCTCCTACTCATGCTCTCTCTCTCTCAAATAAATAAATAAAATCTTAAAAAGGGAGAGAGAGAGAGAACATATCAAATCAATGGAAGAAGGAAGTCTTCTCCAAAGAATGAAGACATGTTTGGTTATCTATTTGGAGAAAAAAAAAAAAATTAAATGCCTTCTTCATAATATATCCCAAAATAAATAGTAGAAGGATTTGCTCATTTGGTTTAGAAATATTTATTCTGCATCTATGTGCCGAGGCCTTGCTAGGCACTTGGGTATAGAATGGTGAATGGTCCCATAAACAGACACATGCCCCAAATTAATGGCTCTTTCAGTTGGGAGCTAGACAACAGAGAAGGTAATAAAGATGTCAGGACACTTGTGAGAAGTGCTAGGAAGGGAACAAACATGTTTCTGTGACAACATATGGGTGAAGGAGGGCACTTAATTCCATGTATCACCCAGAAAGGGTCTTTGAGCTAAAATGCAGGGTGGAAAAGGCATGTGAAAGACCAAAGGCAGGAAAGGGCTTGGTGTGTTCTGGAAACCGAAGGGAGCCAGCTGGCCTGAATATGGTACCTAAAGGTAGGAATGTCAGGAGATGAAGCTGGAGGCTAAGCAGTGTCAGAAATCTAAATGTCAAAGAAAAATATAGAGAAAACCTAGTTAACTGTTCCACTGAGAGGTAGGAAAGGGCTTTCTAGGAAGGATGTGAAACCTAAAACCAAAAGAGACATTTTCTCCAGTAAAACAACTACTACTATTACCATGACTGCACTACTACTTTGATGATACTACTGCTATAGTCTGTCACAATACTCCTTCTATGCTATTATCACTGCTACTGCACTACTACTATGACAATACTACTATACTCTGTCACTATACTACTGCTGCTATACTCCTCCTATACTATTATCACTGTTACAGCACTACTAATATGACATACCACTATACTCTGTCACTATACTACTGCTGCTATACTCCTCCTATACTACTATCACTGCTACTGCACTACTACTATGACAATGCTACTATACTCTGTCACTATACTACTGCTGCTATACTCCTCCTATACTATTATCACTGTTACAGCACTACTACTATGACATACCACTATACTCTGTCACTATACTACTGCTGCTATACTCCTCCTATACTATCACTGCTACTGCACTATTACTATGACAATGCTACTATACTCTGTCACTATACTACTGCTGCTATACTCCTCCTATACTATCACTGCTACTGCACTACTACTATGACAATACTACTATACTCTGTCACTATACTACTGCTGCTATACTCCTCCTATACTATTATCACTGCTACTGCACTACTAATATGACATACCACTATACTCTGTCACTATACTACTGTTGCTATACTCCTCCTATACTACTATCACTGCTACTGCACTACTACTATGACATACCACTATACTCTGTCACTATACTACTGTTGCTATACTCCTCCTATACTACTATCACTGCTACTGCACTACTACTATGACAATGCTACTATACTCTGTCACTATACTACTGCTGCTATACTCCTCCTATACTATCACTGCTACTGCACTACTACTATGACATACCACTATACTCTGTCACTATACTACTGTTGCTATACTCCTCCTATACTATCACTGCTACTGCACTACTACTATGACAATACTACTATACTCTGTCACTATACTACTGCTGCTATACTCCTCCTATACTATCACTGCTACTGCACTATTACTATGACAATGCTACTATACTCTGTCACTATACTACTGCTGCTATACTCCTCCTATACTATTATCACTGTTACAGCACTACTAATATGACATACCACTATACTCTGTCACTATACTACTGTTGCTATACTCCTCCTATACTACTATCACTGCTACTGCACTACTACTATGACATACCACTATACTCTGTCACTATACTACTGTTGCTATACTCCTCCTATACTACTATCACTGCTACTGCACTACTACTATGACAATGCTACTATACTCTGTCACTATACTACTGCTGCTATACTCCTCCTATACTATTATCACTGTTACAGCACTACTACTATGACATACCACTATACTCTGTCACTATACTACTGCTGCTATACTCCTCCTATACTATCACTGCTACTGCACTATTACTATGACAATGCTACTATACTCTGTCACTATACTACTGCTGCTATACTCCTCCTATACTATCACTGCTACTGCACTACTACTATGACAATACTACTATACTCTGTCACTATACTACTGCTGCTATACTCCTCCTATACTATTATCACTGCTACTGCACTACTAATATGACATACCACTATACTCTGTCACTATACTACTGTTGCTATACTCCTCCTATACTACTATCACTGCTACTGCACTACTACTATGACATACCACTATACTCTGTCACTATACTACTGTTGCTATACTCCTCCTATACTACTATCACTGCTACTGCACTACTACTATGACAATGCTACTATACTCTGTCACTATACTACTGCTGCTATACTCCTCCTATACTATCACTGCTACTGCACTACTACTATGACATACCACTATACTCTGTCACTATACTACTGTTGCTATACTCCTCCTATACTATCACTGCTACTGCACTACTACTATGACAATACTACTATACTCTGTCACTATACTACTGCTGCTATACTCCTCCTATACTATCACTGCTACTGCACTATTACTATGACAATGCTACTATACTCTGTCACTATACTACTGCTGCTATACTCCTCCTATACTATTATCACTGTTACAGCACTACTAATATGACATACCACTATACTCTGTCACTATACTACTGTTGCTATACTCCTCCTATACTACTATCACTGCTACTGCACTACTACTATGACATACCACTATACTCTGTCACTATACTACTGTTGCTATACTCCTCCTATACTACTATCACTGCTACTGCACTACTACTATGACAATGCTACTATACTCTGTCACTATACTACTGCTGCTATACTCCTCCTATACTATCACTGCTACTGCACTACTACTATGACATACCACTATACTCTGTCACTATACTACTGTTGCTATACTCCTCCTATACTATCACTGCTACTGCACTACTACTATGACAATACTACTATACTCTGTCACTATACTACTGCTGCTATACTCCTCCTATACTATCACTGCTACTGCACTATTACTATGACAATGCTACTATACTCTGTCACTATACTACTGCTGCTATACTCCTCCTATACTATTATCACTGTTACAGCACTACTAATATGACATACCACTATACTCTGTCACTATACTACTGTTGCTATACTCCTCCTATACTACTATCACTGCTACTGCACTACTACTATGACATACCACTATACTCTGTCACTATACTACTGTTGCTATACTCCTCCTATACTACTATCACTGCTACTGCACTACTACTATGACAATGCTACTATACTCTGTCACTATACTACTGCTGCTATACTCCTCCTATACTATTATCACTGTTACAGCACTACTACTATGACATACCACTATACTCTGTCACTATACTACTGCTGCTATACTCCTCCTATACTATCACTGCTACTGCACTATTACTATGACAATGCTACTATACTCTGTCACTATACTACTGCTGCTATACTCCTCCTATACTATCACTGCTACTGCACTACTACTATGACAATACTACTATACTCTGTCACTATACTACTGCTGCTATACTCCTCCTATACTATTATCACTGCTACTGCACTACTAATATGACATACCACTATACTCTGTCACTATACTACTGTTGCTATACTCCTCCTATACTACTATCACTGCTACTGCACTACTACTATGACATACCACTATACTCTGTCACTATACTACTGTTGCTATACTCCTCCTATACTACTATCACTGCTACTGCACTACTACTATGACAATGCTACTATACTCTGTCACTATACTACTGCTGCTATACTCCTCCTATACTATCACTGCTACTGCACTACTACTATGACATACCACTATACTCTGTCACTATACTACTGTTGCTATACTCCTCCTATACTATCACTGCTACTGCACTACTACTATGACAATACTACTATACTCTGTCACTATACTACTGCTGCTATACTCCTCCTATACTATCACTGCTACTGCACTATTACTATGACAATGCTACTATACTCTGTCACTATACTACTGCTGCTATACTCCTCCTATACTATTATCACTGTTACAGCACTACTAATATGACATACCACTATACTCTGTCACTATACTACTGTTGCTATACTCCTCCTATACTACTATCACTGCTACTGCACTACTACTATGACATACCACTATACTCTGTCACTATACTACTGTTGCTATACTCCTCCTATACTACTATCACTGCTACTGCACTACTACTATGACAATGCTACTATACTCTGTCACTATACTACTGCTGCTATACTCCTCCTATACTATCACTGCTACTGCACTACTACTATGACATACCACTATACTCTGTCACTATACTACTGTTGCTATACTCCTCCTATACTATCACTGCTACTGCACTACTACTATGACAATACTACTATACTCTGTCACTATACTACTGCTGCTATACTCCTCCTATACTATCACTGCTACTGCACTATTACTATGACAATGCTACTATACTCTGTCACTATACTACTGCTGCTATACTCCTCCTATACTATTATCACTGTTACAGCACTACTAATATGACATACCACTATACTCTGTCACTATACTACTGTTGCTATACTCCTCCTATACTACTATCACTGCTACTGCACTACTACTATGACATACCACTATACTCTGTCACTATACTACTGTTGCTATACTCCTCCTATACTACTATCACTGCTACTGCACTACTACTATGACAATGCTACTATACTCTGTCACTATACTACTGCTGCTATACTCCTCCTATACTATCACTGCTACTGCACTATTACTATGACAATGCTACTATACTCTGTCACTATACTACTGCTGCTATACTCCTCCTATACTATCACTGCTACTGCACTATTACTATGACAATACTACTATACTCTGTCACTATACTACTGCTGCTATACTCCTCCTATACTATTATCACTGTTACAGCACTACTACTATGACATACCACTATACTCTGTCACTATACTACTGTTGCTATACTCCTCCTATACTACTATCACTGCTACTGCACTACTACTATGACATACCACTATACTCTGTCACTATACTACTGTTGCTATACTCCTCCTATACTATCACTGCTACTGCACTATTACTATGACATACCACTATACTCTGTCACTATACTACTGCTGCTATACTCCTCCTATACTATCACTGCTACTGCACTACTACTATGACATACCACTATACTCTGTCACTATACTACTGTTGCTATACTCCTCCTATACTACTATCACTGCTACTGCACTACTACTATGACAATGCTACTATACTCTGTCACTATACTACTGCTGCTATACTCCTCCTATACTATCACTGCTACTGCACTATTACTATGACAATGCTACTATACTCTGTCACTATACTACTGCTGCTATACTCCTCCTATACTATCACTGCTACTGCACTATTACTATGACAATACTACTATACTCTGTCACTATACTACTGCTGCTATACTCCTCCTATACTATTATCACTGTTACAGCACTACTACTATGACATACCACTATACTCTGTCACTATACTACTGCTGCTATACTCCTCCTATACTACTATCACTGCTACTGCACTACTACTATGACATACCACTATACTCTGTCACTATACTACTGTTGCTATACTCCTCCTATACTATCACTGCTACTGCACTATTACTATGACATACCACTATACTCTGTCACTATACTACTGCTGCTATACTCCTCCTATACTATCACTGCTACTGCACTACTACTATGACATACCACTATACTCTGTCACTATACTACTGTTGCTATACTCCTCCTATACTATCACTGCTACTGCACTACTACTATGACAATGCTACTATACTCTGTCACTATACTACTGCTGCTATACTCCTCCTATACTATCACTGCTACGGCACTATTACTATGACAATACTACTATACTCTGTCACTATACTACTGCTGCTATACTCCTCCTATACTATCACTGCTACTGCACTATTACTATGACAATGCTACTATACTCTGTCACTATACTACTGCTGCTATACTCCTCCTATACTATCACTGCTACTGCACTATTACTATGACAATACTACTATACTCTGTCACTATACTACTGCTGCTATACTCCTCCTATACTATTATCACTGTTACAGCACTACTAATATGACATACCACTATACTCTGTCACTATACTACTGTTGCTATACTCCTCCTATACTACTATCACTGCTACTGCACTACTACTATGACATACCACTATACTCTGTCACTATACTACTGTTGCTATACTCCTCCTATACTATCACTGCTACTGCACTATTACTATGACATACCACTATACTCTGTCACTATACTACTGCTGCTATACTCCTCCTATACTATCACTGCTACTGCACTATTACTATGACAATACTACTATACTCTGTCACTATACTACTGCTGCTATACTCCTCCTATACTATCACTGCTACTGCACTACTACTATGACATACCACTATACTCTGTCACTATACTACTGTTGCTATACTCCTCCTATACTATCACTGCTACTGCACTACTACTATGACAATGCTACTATACTCTGTCACTATACTACTGCTGCTATACTCCTCCTATACTATCACTGCTACTGCACTATTACTATGACAATACTACTATACTCTGTCACTATACTACTGCTGCTATACTCCTCCTATACTATCACTGCTACTGCACTATTACTATAACAATACTACTATACTCTGTCACTATACTACTGCTGCTATACTCCTCCTATACTATCACTGCTACTGCACTACTACTATGACATACCACTATACTCTGTCACTATACTACTGTTGCTATACTCCTCCTATACTATCACTGCTACTGCACTATTACTATGACAATACTACTATACTCTGTCACTATACTACTGCTGCTATACTCCTCCTATACTATCACTGCTACTGCACTACTACTATGACATACCACTATACTCTGTCACTATACTACTGTTGCTATACTCCTCCTATACTACTATCACTGCTACTGCACTACTACTATGACAATGCTACTATACTCTGTCACTATACTACTACTGCTATACTCCTCCTATACTATTATCACTGTTACAGCACTACTAATATGACATACCACTATACTCTGTCACTATACTACTGTTGCTATACTCCTCCTATACTATTATCACTGCTACTGCACTACTACTATGACAATGCTACTATACTCTGTCACTATACTACTGTTGTTATACTCCTCCTATACTATTATCACTGTTACAGCACTACTAATATGACATACCACTATACTCTGTCACTATACTACTGCTGCTATACTCCTCCTATACTATTATCACTGTTACAGCACTACTAATTTGACATACCACTATACTCTGTCACTATACTACTGTTGCTATACTCCTCCTATACTACTATCACTGCTACTGCACTACTACTATGACAATGCTACTATACTCTGTCACTATACTACTGCTGCTATACTCCTCCTATACTATCACTGCTACTGCACTATTACTATGACAATACTACTATACTCTGTCACTATACTACTGTTGCTATACTCCCCCTATACTCTTACCACTGCTACTGCGCTACTACTATGACAATGCTACTATACTCTGTCACTATACTACTGCTGCTATACTCCTCCTATACTATCACTGCTACTGCACTATTACTATGACAATGCTACTATACTCTGTCACTATACTACTGTTGCTATACTCCCCCTATACTCTTACCACTGCTACTGCTGCTACACATCTGGATGACAGAATTCACCATAAACAAATTTGAAAAATGAGGAACATCTTTGCAATGTGTCATAACAATGATAGTATTAACAACAGATGCTGAGAATATGACAGGTGCTTTACAAAAGTTGACAAAATATAACTGTAAGATGTAAACACTATTATTTCCCCATTGTGCAGATGAGGAAACGGAACATTAGGCCGGGGAAGTAACTCGCCCAAGGTCATACAAGTAGGCAGATGAACCAGAACAACCCAGGCTATAGGCTCCAGCCTCCATTCCAATCTCTGCCGTGCTCTGTCATCATGCCAATGTCACCTGTTTGTGTGCCTACCTCAAAACACATGTGTCTCAAGCACTCATCCAGCAAGACTGATGGGAAACCCAGCATGACTATCCCCTCCATGCTACTTTCATCAAACATGAACCCGGTCCTAGGAGATGGCGCAAAGCTCTGGGCCTACCTGCGGGATGGATGCTGCAGCCCAGTCCCTGGCTTCTCTGCATGGTCCAGTCCCACAGCAGGTGCCTCTGGCTCACACCCTTCTGCTGTGCCAAGCAAGGGCTCAGGCCTCCCTGGCACCAAGACTGTCATCCCTTTCTCAGGTCTTCCCATACCAGAGAGGCTGCTTTCTCTCCAGCTCACGTTCCCACCATGGAGGTGCCTGTAACTCTGTCCTGGGGGATTTTCTCTTTTCCTTCTCAAGTTGAGCTTTTCTCCTCTTCAGTTCTCAAAACATCAAAACTTTGATCCCCTGCCCCATCAGACAAATCCAGCTTAATTGCCTCAGTGGGCCCAGGCATAGAAATCAAAGACCTGTTTAGGGAGGACATCCACCACCTGGCACGGTTTCCTCCCTGGGCCTCCCAGCCATAGGATTAGGGGGAGCCTGGACGCCAAGAGAAAAACCTGGCGCTCTGCCTAGTGGAAGGAGGGGGTGGGGTGGGCACAGGATTTGGGGAAATACCTGTCATTTCCTTACGGAGCACCTATAGGTGAGAAAAATAAGACAGTTATTGTCTCAATAGATTATTTTTGCCACATTACAGTCTCAGTAAATTGTAGGAACTCTTTATACACACATACCGAGTTAATAAAAGACAAGTAAGTGAAAGGGAGAAAACGTTCACAAGTTCTTAGTTAACCCAAGAAAAACAAACAGAAATAGCCAGCAAGTCCATAAAAAGATGTACAGGCTCATTATTGATCAGGGGAATAAAATACTTTAAATCGAGATACAATTGCTCTGATTGGTAAACCATTTTTAAGAATTCAAATTGGAGGCGCGCCTGGGTGGCTCAGTCAGTTAAGTGTCCGACTCTTGATTTCGGCTCAGGTCATGATCTCAGGGTCCTTGGAGCCCCAGGTTAAGCTCTGCATTCAGTGGGGAGTCTGCTTCTCTGCCTCTTTCCCTCCCTCTGCCCTGCCCCCAGCTCATGCATGCACTCTCCCGCTTTCTCTCTCTCTCAAATGAATAAATAAATCTTTAAAAAAAATGCAACTGGCAAAAGTGGTGAAAAGCAGGCATTCTCAACCAAAATTGATCGGAGTGAAAACTGATACCATTTTACGAGAGCCATTTGGGTTTTCTATAGCAATTAAAAAGATGCATACTTTTACAGAGAGAAAAGACCGTGTAAAGACACAGTGAAAAGGTGGTCATCTGCAAACCAAGGAGAGAGGCTGCAGAAGAAACTAAACTTGCCAAGACCTTGATCTTGGACATCTGGCCCCCAGAAGTGTGAGAAAATAAATTTCTGTTGTTTAAAACCCCCAGTCCAGGGAATGTTGTTATGGAAGCTCTAGCAAATAATATAGTAGTACCAATTATTGAGCACTTATAGGATTGTAGTCATTGCCCTAAATGCTTTTATAGAGAGGTCATTTAAGTCCAATGGCAGCCCCAAAAGGTGGGATTATGACAAGTAGAGCATGGGATGGTGAGCGCTGTGAATTGTGTAAGACTGATGAATCACAGACCTGCACCTCTGAAACAAATAATACATTATGTGTTAAAAAGAAAAAAAAGAAGATAGTAGGAAGGGAAAAATGAAGGGGGGGAAATCTGAGGGGGAGACAAACCATGAGAGACTATGGACTCTGAGAAACAAACTGAGGGTTTTGGCAGGGGGTGGGGGCATGGGTTAGCCCGGTGTTGGGTATTAAGGAGGGCACGTATTAAATGGAGCACCGGGTGTTATACACAAACAATGAATCATGGAACACTACATCAAAAACTAATGATGTACTGTGTGGTGACTAATATAACATGATAAAATAAAATTTAAAAAAAAGTACAAAAAAAAAAAAAAGGTGCTCAAAGGGACACCAGATTTGCTAATGTCTGTATGTCAGCTCCTCATGGCAATTTATGTTGAAGCAAATTTTTAAAAATTTAAGTCAATTTTTATACATCTTACAATAGAATTCCTTAAATGTCCACAAAATCTAAGAAAACTAGGAATAAAAGAAGAAAAAAAAAGATGCATATTTTGACCCAGCAGGTATATTTGTAGGCCTCTATAGATATTCATACATTTGAACAAGTACATATAAAAATAATATGCAACTTGTCACATGAGCATATAACATAGAATATGTTATTTGGATGATAGCATTAGCAATGTTTGTCAAATAGCAAAACTTAAATAGCTGGAGAATGGTTAATTCAATCTAAAGTAAGGAATTCTTCCCTGCCATTAAAAAGTATGCTTCATGGCCATCGATGTAGAAAGACGTCTGTGTTATTAAGCATAAAAAGCAATGTAAATGAAAATATATACAAGTGAGGAGCCCAATTTAACAATATATAAACATATATATATAGTTAAACACACAAAAACACACAAAGTATGCATTATATATTACATTAAAATGTGGATATATATCCATTCAATTGAAACACATATACATATATGTTACGTTTATATGTTTGGACTAAATACAGGCCAGTTTGGATATCGGACTGCTTCCCAGATTAATACCTGTAGAAGGCTATCAAATTAGGGGGGGTGGGAGGAGGTATAGTGGGGAAAAGTAGGAAAAGTAATGTAAAGCATTTATTCCGTGTCTCTCTCTTCTTTCATTTGTGCAATCATTGTATCATATTTTGCTCTTTAAAAATGTTCAGAAAAGTCTATGCAGTTCACCTTGTTGGAGAGATGCCCACGTGCTTTTCCCCTCTGCGTGTCAACTCATCACACGTGCACGCTGACACCATGGCATCACTCAATGGCCCCTTGAAGACCTCCAAGGGTCGAAGTCACATCCTCACGAGGCAGCCTTTTGTCTCACCCACTGCCCTGCAAGCAAGTTCTTCCCTTTCAGCAGAGACGCTCGGTCTCCGGAAGCATGGCTCAGGGATGGTGAAGCCGGCTCCAACTCAGGACAGCCTGCCCATGCTAACTTACTGTAGTGAAGATACAGTTCTCTCAGTTTGGGAAATTCCCACCAGAAGCTGGTGGTTTTCGCTCCTGGAACTCTGCTCAGAAATTCTTAACCTACACCGTGTCTTGCCTTGGAGCAGGGGAGGATCATCCTGTGTGTGGAGCCCCAGAGCTCCCTGCTCATCGGGTCCATTAGCACACCAGGCAGTCAGCCTCCCGAGTGACGATGGTGAAGCATGTCGCCATGAGCAGGGCTATTTCGCATTCTTCAGGCAGCAGCTCTCCCTGCCCCATGTGGCTGCTGGGAGGATCTTTCTCAAACCACCAGCTCATCCCAATGCTCCTCTCCCTGTTTGCCCAGTGCCTTCAAGAACAAAACTCCGCTCCCTCAGCTTGGCCTCCTATCATGGTGCCTTTGCTGTTGCCCCCACCCTTGCCTTCAGCCACTGCTGCAAAGGCAGCCCAACACCCAGGTAGGCAGACTCCTGCCTTGGAGTCCTTCTGCATGCTGTCTTTCTGTCTGCAGCATCCAACGCCCACAGCCTCCCCAGTCCACCCCCATGCTGCTTGTTCTTTAACACTCAGCTTAAATTGTATCTCATGTATAAGCCTTCTCAAGCCCCAGCCTCCCCAGAGTGGGTTGGAGGCCCTCCCCTGTGGCCCCCTGCCTCCTGTCATACCACCAGGCCATGTCAGTCTCAACCACAAGACTGAGCTCCGTGAGGATGAAGCCCCATGGGCTTCTTCCCCCATCCAGCCTGGCGTTCATGCCTGGCATACCTTTGTGGAATATACGAATGAATGAATGCGTGAATGAATGAATGAATGAACTAGGTCTTAAGAAAATACCCATGAAGGTCAGAAACAAGCTATTGGAATCCTGGAGCAATACCAGACATCCCAAGCTTGCACACCACAGAGCAGAGGAAGCCGTAGGTAGAAAGCTGTCGCCGGGAAATATTAACCAAATTACTCCCTCTCCCTGCCCCAGTCCCTGTCACCTTCATTCTTTTCCTTTCCTTTTTTTTTTTTTTAAGATTTTATTTATTCATTTGAGAGAGAAAGAGACACAGAGAGCACAAGCAGGGGAAGAGGGAGAGGGAGACGCAGACTCCCCGCTGAGCTGGGAGCCCAACATGGGGCTGGATCCCAGGATCTGGAGATCACGACCTGAGCCGAAGGCAGACGCTTAACCATCTGAGCCACGTAGGCGCCCCACCTTCATTCTTTTTCAAGTTTATTTCTTGGGGCCCCACTTTAACCAAGTCTCCAGCACCAACCTTACTCGAGACACTTGGGACCTTCCAGGAGTTTGTCGGTTCCAGTCTTGATGACATTTCTGCCTCTGCAGGTCCTGGATTAGCTGGGATGCACTGGAACACTGTTGACTCTGAAACCCGCCCCTATGCCATCCCACCTACAGGCTGCAGTCCCAGAGCCACCACACTCCACGTTCCTGGGCTTGTTGAATGTATCTCACGTGGTTTCCTCCTGACAAAAGAAAGCAGAACAGAAAACCAGAAAATAAAACAAACCAAGAGATGCTGTCATTAGTCTCTATCTTCATGAAAATCACAGTGCATGGGGATCAAAGTCAAGGAAAGAGAAACAAGTGGGAAAAAGGGAAGTGTGGACAAGGAGGCAGAGAGAACTCACTCCAACTTGGAAAAGCCACATGAGCTAGATCCTCAGCACAAGGAGAAGGAAAAGAATCACAGGTGGAGGGAAGGGTCCACGCAGCACAGAGGGGACAGAGACAGAGAGACGTAGAAGGGCATGAAATGCTCAGGGCTACCAGGAAGCTCCATGTGGTTGCAGGGTGGAAAACATGGAATGACAAAAATGAGTCTGGAGAGGGACCAGATGGAGGTAGGCATTGGGTGGTCACCTCCATGATATGGATTGTAACCTCTTTTTTTTTTTTCTTTGTAAACTCTTTTTAAAATAACCTGGAGGGTTAGGGATGCCTGGGTGACTCAATTAGTTAAGGGTCTGCCTTCAGCTCAGGTCAAGATCTCTGAGTGCTGGGATCAAGCCTCGCATCGGGGTCCCTGCTCACTGGGGAGCCTGCTTCTCCCTCTGCCCCACCCCCACCACTCATGCTTGCTCTCTCTCTCAAATAAATAAATAAAAATCTTAAAAATATAAAAAATAAAATAAAATGACCTGGAAGGTTAGCCTACCTGAACATCATACGGTATTGGCAATGTGTTACTGTCAAATAATGGACATAATCCCGCATAGTTACTGGAGTAATAAAAAGGAATTCAGTGTCACAAAAAGTCAAAGACACATGGGAGAACATCCACACTAAGCTCCCAGTTGGCCCATCTTTCTTGGCACAAGCTTTCATGACACATTTCAATAAGGGAATCCTTATTGAGATTTTGCACTTTAGAAGGAATATGGATTGTGACTCCAGGTGAAAGATGTCACCAAATTCCCTGTGATCATCATTAGCCTGTGCATAAATATATACAGAGCACAAAATAATTCTCACATTGAGATGAATGTTTAAAGTCATGTTTCAGGTAAAATGACATAATCTTCACATCTTCTAGCCTATGACCTTTACTGCCTTTGACTTTATGATTCTAAATTTCTATTTTTTTTAGTGAATTGCTAAATTGCTTCTGTGAAGGGCTTTTAAAACCTAAATTCACAAAACATCAATTAAATCATCTCTAATAACTATCTCTTTCATATTTACAAATACATTTGTTTTTCTTTCCCCTGAATTCAGTCCCTGCTTCGGTAGACATCCAGCCTGATTGGTCTAGCAGGTACTCAGCACTAGAGTAAGATGTGATGTTAACACATAGGTGAACATATGTCTTGGAATACCCAGCTGATTACTCTTCTTTGCTGTACAAAGAAGAAATCATGGCATTCGATATGCAATAAAAATAAGTTCCATATAAATTATCATTCCATATTCACTAGAAACAAAAATGCATTTTGTCAAGCACTTTAAATTTCATTAACTGGGGGCACCTGGGTGGCTCAGTCAGTTAAGCAACTGACTCTTAATCTCAGCTCAGGTCTTGATCTCAGGGTCATGAGTTCAAGCCCTGCATTGGGCTTCATGCTGGGCATGGAGCCTACTTAAAAATAAAATAAAATAAAATAAAATAAAATAAAATAAAATAAAATAAATTTCACTCCCTGGAGTATACAGTCTAGAATATCCAGTCCAACACAGGATTTACTTGAATTTATCAAAACAGTGTTTAAGAATTACTTTTTGTCACTTACAAAATAATTCTCCAGAAGAGCTGTTTGGCCAACAGCAGAGAGAGTGCACCTAAAAAGGGAAAGCTCTGCTGATAAAATTATAAACCACAGCAGAGTTCAGATAAGTCTGTATTAACATGTAACTCTACCAAACTTTTCAATGAGGTGAGGCCCTGGGTCTTCACAGGGGTCCAGAAAGTGTTTCTTCTGAGATGGCTTCAGAGGATGCTAATAGTCATGTGCGGGGAGGCTGCTGAAAAAAGCGTCTGAATCACAAAAGCACGAGCAAGAATTCCCCAGGGCCAGACCCCCAAGTAGCCCAAACCCAAATGCTGAAGTGCCCAGAAATGAAGGCCCATGTGCCCTGCTCTGGGCACATTCTTAGCAGTAATCCCTGGCTCCTGAACTTGTATCACGGCCTACTCAGCCAAGGGAGCTTCTCCATTTTCAGTACTAATGAGCAGGTCTCTCAACAACCTAGCAAGATACCAATGTGCTGAGGTTGAAAATACAAGAACCAGGAGCACCCCTGGAGAATGCCTCCCAGTTTCTGTGTCTTTCTGAGAAGGATGGCTCCCGGGGCCAGAACTCTAGGCGTGACCCCGAAGTTTCCCCAACTTGAAGCTCAGCAGGGTGGCATCTGGGCTCACTGTCTAGCTAACCCATAATTTTTCTGAGCCTCGGTTTCCTTGTCTGTAAAACAGGAATGAGAACAACTTCCGGAGAGCGTTCTGATGAGTCACTTAAGAGAAGAAATGTTAGAAAATACGCCATAAATTATAAAACACTGCCGAGATGCAAATGTCGTGATTGTTTATAAGGACCCAAGTGTTGTCCCAAGATGCATTTTCTGCATCTCAATGCTTCCATCTCTTCTTTGGGACCCCTTATCTCCCCCTAAATGCCTCCCATTGCTGGGAGACAGCCTCCCCTGCTGGCCTCTAAATTAGCGCATCTTCTTACTGCTGCCCCTGAGATTTTCAATTCCTTTAATCCAATGAAATAATAAGTTCAGGCCATCATCTTCAAAGAATAAGAATAAAATTTGGGGACCAAAATTATACCCACTGGGATTGCTTCTGCAGAAATACTTTGGAATTCCTTTTCATGCCCTATTAAATAATTTAAATGTTTCTTTTCTGCATTCAATGTTAGTTATTTAAACCCTAGTCCTAGGCTCCATTAGCAACCTTATTAGCACAAAACTTTCTTTGCCAGTTGGATTACTTTTATAGATTTTTGCATAGAAGGAACGCATGCAGACAAATACAAGTGTGTGGCTACGGTTAACGTCCTACAGTCCTAGGAAATAGGTGAAATTTAAACTGACACGATTAATCTCACTCCACCTAATAGCTTATTAGCATAGATGCCCCCGATTTGTGTTAGGAGCAGTTAGCACATCAAACTCGTTTTTGTGGACTCCAGCAGATTTAAGTTGTACCCTAATCTACAATTCCATCCCAGAATGGAATTGAGAATGGATGCTTAACGTTAATGAGTTGGTACTTCATAATTAAGCATAAAAACAGATTTATAAAATGTTAAGACCGGAAGAGAATTGGGATCATCATCTAGATAACCCCAAAAGGCCCACACAGTAAGCCCGAGGATTCCAGCCATTTGCTTCAGGCTCTCTGCCCACTCCCTAAGCACTCAGACTTTACATTCTGCTGTTTTTCCTCTGTGATAAACCTGGAGTGCGTGGCCGGGGGGGGGCGGGGTGGGCAGGGCACGAGGGGCAGGGGGGAGCTGCCAATGAAAGCCAAAAATCAGGAGAAGTATTGGGAAAGGAGGGAAGACAACACAGAGCTTGTGAAGCCTGGTCTCAGGAGCCAGGTAGAACAGGGGACACCGGGCTGCAGGTACCCCATTTCCTGCCATGGGACAGAACAAACCGCATACCACCGGGTCCACCATCCTGGAGGCTGGGCTGAGCAGGGCCCCTGCAGATACAGGCAGGATTGTCTGGGGGCCGCTATCATGAGATCTGAGGGTTGAGGACACAACAGGCCATCATCAGAGACAAGATAAAGGGCTGACCCTGCTCAGACCAGGCTGAGAAAGTCATGAACAAGCAAAACGAGGGAGAATGGTCAACACAGAGCTTGCGCAGCCCGATGTTGTCTTCCAGACAACTCTGGGCTGCACAGAATTCTCAGCAGCCTGGGCCTGCTCCTTAAAGAGGCCCAGGCTTTGATTTTCTACCTGAGAGAACCCTTGCCAAGGAGGCACCTCCAGTCGCCCTTTTGGGTTTTATTACCACCATCAGCATCATCTTGCTCCGGGGCATCATTGTGGAAGTCGGGCCCTAAATGCTCTTCATTTCAAGTTAACATTCGTTTCTATGTCTCTGCTCAGCTCCTGCCCCATTCTTCCCGATTACGCACATTTTCACGGAGGCCCTCTGCCTGGGAGGAGGCGACTTCTGTTAAGGCAAACGGCAGCCTGAATAAAGGAAGAAAGAACCGCTCCTGGGGTCTATGTCTTTGCTAGGCCTAAAGCAAAGTGTGGACAAATAGGGAAGCTCTACTTACGCCATCCAACATGTTCTCCCATCCCTGGGATGACCGAGGGACACCCGGGACATGAGCGGGTGGGAAGGCAAGGGAATGTGGAGCCCATGAGTTCTGGGCGGGGGTGCTGGCCAGGCTGCAGGCCCAGCTGAGGGTGGGGTGGGTGCCGGTGCACAACCAGGGGACTCAAGGGCCTCAGGGCAGACATGCACCAGGAGGAGGGAGGAACAGCAAGAGAGGCTTAGAAGTCATAGGCAGCATCTGTTTGCACTTGGGGACCCCAGAGGCAGAGCACCCATGAGGCTGAGAGGGATGGAAGAGCTAAGCAGTGTGAGACTGAAGCCAGGACAGGGAGGGAGCCAAAGGCCAAGCAGGAGAGAGCCCGCATGGTGTCAAGGTGTGACAGACAGCGGGTGCCCCACCCACGTGCCCGTAAGTGACTGTTTTCCTTGTACCAGTTTCTGGGAGTGAGCCTTCCAGGGATGGCCTCAGCTGCCAAGAGCCACGTCCCCCAAGGCTCCAGCTTTCTTGGGCTGGTTCCTACCCAACGGCCAGTCAAAGGGAGAGTAGTACAGGACACTCCAAGGGCCTTGCCAGGTCCAGAGCCTGTTCTGGGGTCCCTGTGGGGGCTGGCGCCTTCCCTCTGCTCATTCCTGCTTCCTTCCTTCCCCACTAACTGTCTTCCTAGAGTCGCCTCCTGAAAGCCCAACCTGCAACAGATATAAAGAAGAAATGTGTTTTACCAGGGGTCCCCTGAGTGCTGGGCACCCTGCTAAGCACGTTCTGTACCCTGCCCTGGCCGTCTTTCCAGCAACCCGATGGGCGGGCAGAGCTTTGGATCCTCTCACTAAGGAGGGAACAGACACTGGTCAGACCCTTGTGAGGAACAGAATGAGGGCAGTGGTTCCAGAGAAACTCCCAGAGGCCCACAAGTGTGAACTAGGGACAGCTACTCAGGACAAGCTGGTGGCTTTGTAGGGTGCAGGTCTCCCTAATCTTACAGAGAAGTCCAGCATCTGACACTAGGGTGCTCTCTGGAACCCTGCACTTGAATTCTAATTCTACCTGTGACTAACTGGGCAACCTTGTATGTGTGTTGGCGGGGGGGAGGGTTGTTACTAAACCTTGCAGAGCCATGCTTTTTCTGCTGATAAAAAGGGGTTCCGATCTGTTTTACAATGTTTTCTAAGGACTAAGCTTTAAAGGAGCATTGAAACATGCGGCGTGATGAAGAGTTCGTAACAGTGATGAATAGATGGCAGCTTAGCATCTCTCCCTGTTTCCAACCCTCCGCCCAGGATCTGCAGCTTGGTTGGGTCCTGCGATGCCTGCCGGCAGCTGAGCCAGGCCGGGCTGTCCCTGGGAGCCCCACCTGCCCTGGGTGTTGCGTCCTAGTTTCCTCCTAGAGGAGCACCCTGCCCCTGCCCACTCTCAGAAGGGAGGAAAAAGGATTTCCAGGCAGACCCACCTGCCTCCCACCAGCCCCTCCCCTCGTACACAATGGGCCACCCCACCTGCCCCCACCCCCAGCTGTTGAGCCTCTCCCACCCAGAGACAAAGGCCCTGTCTCTGCAGCTGCCAGGGATGTCCCCTCTGCCTCCTTCTGCCTGGGCCTGGCTACAGGCCGCCCTGTGGACCTGTCAAGTCTTATGTACTGAAAGTTAATGCACCTTGAAAGAAAGGTGATTTCCTCCCCGGAGCGCAGCGGGGAGCGGAGGCCAGATGTGGGGAGGCGGCCAGCCTTCTGTGTCCTCTCCGGAGGACCCATGCCATATTCAGAGCCAGCTCCAAACTCCCTCGGGCGATGGCCGGGGCCGAGCCGCCAGCCACACAGATCATACTGGCACCAGGAATGAGGCTGCGTCCATTTGTTGTCCCTCCATTAGAGGAGACCGTGTCCTTGGCAGGGGCAGTGTGGAAGGCAAACCGTGAATGGAGAGCCTGGAAGGGTCTGTGCTCCTTTTCTTAGACTCCCGTAGCTCTTTCTCCAGGGCACGGAAGAACGCATGATGCTGGAAAGACCCCACAGCGAGTCCAGAACTGGACAGGTCCCGGAGCCACCCTGGCACCCCAGGGATGGGCAGGAAATGGCGGCAGGCCACAGAGCCCTGCCACGGGCCTGGTGTCCTACAGGGAACCGGACACAGGGCATCCCACTTAATTCTCTCATGGGCTCCACAAGCAGGTAACAAAGTGCCCGTTTCCAGAGCAGGGAAGCGAGGCTCAGAGAGGACCTAGCTGGTAACATGTCCAGTGATATCAGACCCCACACGGCCACCCTTTCTGCCATATCCACTAACTTTTGCACAGAGCACTGCAGGCTCCATAGGACTTTATTCAGTCAGTGTCCAAATTACCTTGATCATATCCCTGCAGCAATCCCATTTTAGGGAGGAGAAAACTGAGGCCCGGATTGCTCAGGAGACACCCTAACCTCACACATGGGCAAACTGGCTCAAAGGCTGTGCTAGGGGGTGCTGCTGTGTGTGCTCCGAGTGCGGTCCCCTGGCGGTTCAGCCTCTGCCAGCCCCCAGCCCCAGGGACCTGGCTTTGCATCACAAGGCGGGGCAGAAGGCGCAGGCCCTCCTGGCTGTCAGGCAGTCAATTGTCCTCCACAAGAAGAGCAAATGCGCGCTCTCCCAGCCCTGGACCGCGCCCCGTGCTCGGTCATCTGTGTGACCTCCCTGGCCAGCCCTTTCAGGTGGACACGCGTCTTCTCCCGCCTCACACAGAGGGGTCTGGAACCTAAGGGGCTCCGTCAGCCACCAGGTTCCTCAGCTAATTAGGGACAGAAGAGGGATTCTCTTCCAGGTGCCCTGGCCCAGAGCTGGGGTCTTCATCCCCAGCTTACAGCCCAGCTCTTCATTCATTCGGCTCCCTTCTCTTCCTCCCTCCCCCTCCTTTCCCCTCCCCTCCCCTCTCCTCCTCCGTTCTTCTCCTGTATCTTCCTTCCTTCTCTCTCCCTTTTATTATAAGAAGAACGCTCTGTGTCTGGGGGAAATCATGAACCCCCCTGAGAACGGGCTGTATTGGGATTGTTTTCTGTACCACAGGCTGTAACCCAAATGGATCTCTTTTTAACATCAGTGTGAAAAATTATGGAATGAAGTTGTTTACTGCAGGTCTATTATAAAACACCAATCAGAGATAACTTTTGTGCTCTTGGGGTGCTCAGTAAATTATTGTTTGAACGTGATGGACTATTAGGTAGTGCTTAACAATAACGGCTACAATGTGTCTGTCAATGGTGGTTTCCTCAAGGTTGTGAATTCTTAGAGATAGGTAGGTAGGGTTTGGTTTTTCGGGTTGTTTTTTTTTTTGTTTTTTTTTTTTTGACCTTTGCATTTTCCAAATTTCCTACAATAAGCATGAGTGAATTTTGTAATCAGAAAAAAAGAACCAATAAGCTGAAAATGTAATGTTTATGAAGCTTAGGTACGAACTCAGGAAAAAAAAAATGTTCCTATAAGAGACTGTTCTTGGAAAATGGGGCAAAACGTGGTCAGATGTGATGAGCTTCTGGCCACCAAGCAGAGGAGCAAGGGAACAGAGTTGGAGCCGACACGGAGTAGATGGACAAAAATCCAGCAGTTGTAGAGGATGGGACAGGCCCGCAGCCCCAGTCCCGTCTCCCAGCCTAAGGGGCCAATGGAGAAGCTGCTGCTTCCAGAACATTCTATTCCAGGCCACTGCACCAAGGGTCTTCCAACACCACCAGCAATGCTCCTCGGCTGAAGGTGAGAGGGCACTGCATGTACTGGAAAGGGCTAACCAAGAATGCCCTGGTTTTTAGAGTTCACTGGCTGCAGATATTATTTGTGTAAAATACTTTTCTTGTACAAATGTTCTCATGTCTGACTCTCAAGAAGGGCTGCCTTCACTGAAGAACAGTCACCCATAGTGTTGTTATGGAAAGCCGAGATGGCGTGAGTTGTGGTGTCTCCACTGACTTCCGTGTCCAGCTTCTCAGGGCAGGGAAGTCTTCGGGGCCCTGTTCCAGCTCACATCCTCCTGGTCCTCAGGCTCAGTTCTGTGTAGCGTTCTGTACTCACTCCCTTTGGGCGCCCCTCTCTGCAGGAAGCCTCCTGGCCTCTCCAGCCTCAGGTGTCCCATGGGTGCCCACGCCTCCCTATGCATTCTCCTGGCAGAGCCCTGGTCACACAGCACTGGCACGTCACTCACTACCCCTGCTCACCCCCAAGAGAGGGATTCACAGGCATCCTCTCATTCCAGACAAGGCCTGGTCCAGAGCAGATGCCAAGGAAGTAAATGAGCACATGAGTGAATGAATGAACAAATGCACATTTTTCCCCGTTGCAGGATATTTTAAGATTAGAACATTATTCCTTAATCCAGGAACAGAAGCTTCTTTTGATGTTTGAGGAAGTATGTAGGATGGCACTTGAGTTAAACCTGTTATGTTTTATTTTCCTCCTGCTTACAAGTCTGAGTTCACTAAAGGAGGGTTCTATTCCCAGTCACCCCGTGTCCTCCCAGCACATCGAAGGTCTCATTGTGTTTTTGAAGCATGAATAAACGACCCAGGGAACGTGTGAATGTCACTTCTCCCTTTCCTTCCTGTGAAAAGCTTGTAGATCTAAGGGCCTTCAGAGTAAAGTATCACAAGAGAATGTCACCTTTCAACAAACAGTGAACAACTTCGAAAAAAGAAAAATAGTGATCAAGATACATGTAAGCACCTCCCAGCATAACAATGCGTGCTGAAATTAGTGATTGCCCGAAATGAGCACTTTTATTATGGATCTCAAAGCCATGAACCCACCAGGGAATGAGCCAACATGCTGGGAATGAGAGTGAAGTCCTGCAGGGCCCACGCGAGCACCTCAAGGTGTCTGGAAGACATGGGTCCATCCACGGGAAACCCATCTATAATGTGGGAGTAACATTGGCGGAAACCCTTCCTTCATATTCAGCCTCATCTATGAAGTGATGGTCTGATGCCCCCTGAGGCCCTGTGACTTTGAAAAGGTACCTCAAACCCCTGCGACCCAGTCTGTACATCCAAAGAGTGAGTTAGCGTAGTGGGAGTACCAGTGCCCACCTTGCGGGGCTGCCATAGGTGTTAAATAAGATCATGAATGTGAAGCCAGTACAGGGTGTGGTAGGTAGCAATCAGTCAACACACTTGAACTTTAAACTGGTTGGACGTTTTCATGATAATAACAATAATTCTAACATCAATACAAACCAGGCATTAACCAGGTGCTTACTTGTTTTATACTCACTTTTTACAACAGGGTCATACAGCAAATATCATTATCCCCATTTGACAGAGGAGAAAACCAAGATGGTGCAGTTGTGGCAGCTGAACTGAGGACTCGGAAGAAGTCACTCCTCTGTCTTCACACAGTAAGTGGCAAAACCACGATGTGACACAGGGTGCAGCTGATGGAGAAACTCGGACACCATGCCCATCATTCCCAACTGGTTCCACTTGGGGTGGGGGAGATGGTCATTGCAAATAAAATGGTCAGTAATTATAGCTTATAATGTATATATTCAACAACAGTCAGTGAACTAGAAGGCAAATATAAATGAGCCTGTAAGAAGCTCCCAGCCTCATATGGAAGGCAAGGCATGCTAATAGTATCGGGCAGAAATCACAAAGAAGGTGTCCAGAACACAGTGGGTGTGGCGGGGAGACATGAACTTGTATCTGGGTGATGACTTCAGCAGCAGGTATGGGGAACTAGAGCCCAAAGTGTGGGTAGGGCTTTAAATGAGGTAAGAAAGAGGAGTCCAGGAGATGGAACACAAGAGCGCAGGGCCTGTGAAGTCTGATGAGTGCTTTGCCCCCTGAGGGAGAGAGGAGGATGTTGAAGGAACAGAGTAGAGTCAGCAGACAAGGGCCTTTGAAAAACTGGCTAAGTGGCTTGGAGTCACTAAAGGTGACAGGGATCCCCTGCAGACCTGGGAATCATCCAGGCTTGGGTCTTGCTGGGGGCAGCAGAGACCAGGAAGCCAGGACAGAGAGTCTCATGCAGCCTTCTTGAGCTGAACCTCCTGCTGGGGTGGAGAATCAGGGAAGGAGGAAGCCTTCTTGAAAGTCAGGAGCAGTAAGAGGAAACAATAAGATCCATCTGCTGATTATAATGAGCCTCTGAAATAGCCCTCGCCACATCTGGAGTGGGCTCGGCCACCTGGGTGTCTCCATGCAGTATGGCATCTGGGTCTATTTTGGGAAACTGGACTTGTAGCTCCACGAGCTAGTAAGCAACCTGCAGCATGGGCAGCCACAGTGGCAAAATGTGGCCGGGCCTGGTGGTCTGAGGTTCTGTGGGCTGCACAGCTGTGCACAGCCCAACAGGAAATGTCCCTGCAGGGACTCGTTCAGTGATGGTCATGCAGGCCCTGTGCACGGACTCAGCCATGCACAGCACACTTGTTGGCTTGTTCCTGCATCCATGTGTTCAGCACTCCTCCATCAGTCAGCTGCCGCTCACTTGTGATGCACTCACTCCCTCCTCGAGCTCATGCTCACCATCTCCTCCAGCTCCCCAGTCTTCCCTCAGTGACTCACTCACTTATCCATAAACTCATGGTTAAGGACATAGGCCCTGGGGCCTGGCTGCCTGGCTTCAAACCCCATCTTCAACCCTCTGTACATGCAATTTGTGTAGCAACTTAAGGGTGCCTGGTTTCCTCATCTGTAAAATGGGGATGGTGGTTGTCCCTGACTCATAGCTGCTATGAGCATGAAATGAGATAAAACATGTAAACCACATGGCAGGCCCTCAGTAAACGTTAGCCTCACTGTTCTCAGTTTCCTGCTCACAGACCACTCTGAATGCCACTCCTGTAGGGGAGAGAGGGATGAAACTCAGGTCCTGCCAGAGACAAGAGTCCAATCTGGTAGAGAAGGCGGACCATGGAGCTAAATCATCCCAGAGTGGCACAGAGAGCCCCCCGCCAAGGAGGGAGGATGGGGAGAGGAAGCAGTGAGGAGGCAGAAGGCAGGAAGAGGGAGGTTCATGAATGTCAAGTAAGGGGCGCTGGCTGAGGCCACAATGATGAGGACAGGGTTCGGAGCGCCAGCTCTGGCACTGGGTGAGGCCCGACTGAGATCAGAATGCAGAAAAGGGTGATGGACTTCCAGTAAAGCTAGAGGAAGAGATGTGGAGTCAGTTGGCTGTCACGGGATAATAAACACCCCCAAACTCAGAGTGGTCTCAAACAACAACCATTTATTATTACTCATGATGCAGGTCAGCTGACATTTCTGCTTATCTGAGCTTATCTGAGAATGACATCAGCTTGGCTGATGCTGGCTGGACTGGCTCATGGTTTAGTGGTCAGCCGACAGTCCAGCTGGGGTTTGGCTGACCCAGAACAGTCTCTCTCACATGTCTGCTGGTAGCCTGGCTGTGGGCTTGGACTATGGGCGTGCATGGGCAACTTCCCTCTCATCATCTAGCTGGCTAACTTGAGCTGACTCCAAGAGAACAAGTGTAAATGTGGAAGGCCCCTTGAACACCAGGCTCAGAACTAACATAGGGTCACTTCTGCTATATCCTATTGATCAGCGTGAATCACACAGCAGCCTAGATTCCAGGGATGAAGGAATAGGCTCCTCATTTTGATGGAAGAAGCTATCATATCACATTGCACAAGGGCATGGATGCTGGGAAGGGACTAGTTAGAACTGTTTTGCTAGCTGTCTAGTCCACGTGTCTTGGAGCCCTGAGTGGGGCTCAAGGACCATTGACTAAGTCTCATGAAGAAAGTGAGTGAGTGTGCTAGCTCAGGGCATGGTGTGCAGTCAGAGTCAGCAGATGTGGGCTACTCAAACCAAGGTGTTTAAAGCACCAAAGCCAGGAGCACAGTGCACCAGGGTCAGAACAATACTTTTGTAACACCTCAAAGGCTGTGGACACCAACACCCAGATTCCACAGCATCAGGTCTACAAAACCCAGGTTGTACCCCAAATGGCATGGAGGTGCCTGTGCTTGATCTTGTAAGATCCTTGGATGGGCAGGGCTAATAGTAGCCAGCAGCAGGCCATATAGCCTCAAGGGGTCCATTGACCTGCCAAGACCACAGCAGCAGGTAAGCAGTGACAAAGGCTTCCTGGTGACACCTGTAAACATTCCCAATGAAGCCTGGCATCACTGGGGGAAAAAACCCTGAGCTTTCCCACTATTAAAGCAATGGTCACAGCTCTGAAGAGTTGATACATACATTCAAAGTTCCCTAAGTTATACTCACAGGTCAGTGAAGTCTTGTGCAGGGAACAGCACAGAAACTCAGGTACTCCATGATGGGTATTTTTGAGGTCGCTGTTGTTGGGCATGTATCTCTCATATTTTGAGAATGCTTTTACGGGTAACACAGTCCTTCCATCTGCCTATAGAGAGACAGGCATCTGCAGGACTCAGGTTTATTTCACCCACAGTTTTTCTAGCCATATTCATCCCATTTGTGAATGAGAATGACATCCCTTAACTCTTAGGGCTGTATGTGAACCGAGTGGAAGAGTGGTTTGGAAAGTGATGATTATTATCACTGAGGCTTTTTAGTTATTATTGCTATTATTAATATTATTCATTAATTCATAATCTTTCTCTAGCTGCAATTTTCCCTTGAAAGATGCTTTTGACGGTCCCATAGTAGAGAACAAAATAATATTCCAGTAGTTACAAGGTGCTTTGAGATCCTCTAGCAAATGCAGCCCTTTGGTAATCGGAACTCAAGCAGATCTGCAGGGCTGAGAGTATGAAGGCACATAAAATTCCACGGTGGTTCTTCTGGTGTCACCCACCATTCCCATGCCTAGTCATAAAGCATTAGGACCTACAGCCATTAGCAGCAGCAACTCTCCCACAAAACCTGCACTGAAAATCGTCTTGATAAGTAAGATTCCATTATGAAGCAAAGTATTATTTAACCAACAGCAATCTGCTGTGTCTCCTCTCTTGTCCCATCCAGGCCAAAGGGTAGTTTGAAGCACAAATTATCAAGGACTTGCCATGCACCCCTAGTCCTCATACACCTAGCTTCAAGCCACTTTCCCATTAGTGTGTTACTGACATGGCAGGAGTCAGACCCACAGAGGCCCATAAATTGCTGTAAGGGCCTGGAGAGTGGGCAGTTAGGGAGACAGTGGGTGCAGAAGGATGGGAACTTCAAATGATGCTTCTCACACTGACCCACAATCATGGGGTGTGGAACCTACATTCCAGTGTCTTAGAATCCCTCATTCACTCATTTGAACATGTAACATTGGGCACTCACTAAGGTCTCGGTAATCTTCAGAGTGATGGATACACAATTTTTGCCTCAAGGAGAACGCAGGGTGAGAAAGGAAGGCAGAGAGCCCTCCTCAAGTGCCAAGGAGCTGTATGATTAATGGAGACATTTAAATGAGCCCCCTGGAAGTGAAAACATGAAAATCTCTGGTTTTGGCTACTCAGTGTCAGAGCTGGGAGCTCCCAGAAAGAGGGACCCTGGGCAGAAGGCCTGCTATTCTGTGGCTAGCAGACCACCCTGGTCCTATCATTTGTGGGAGGGTGTCAGTGGGCCTGCACATGAGGTCTGGCACAAGCCTTATCATTGTGGTTTTGTGGTCACACAGTGGCTGAGCATCACCCAGCACTCACCCTGCTCCCCCCTTTCCCCCAGGAGGCCTGTTCCGAGAATACCAAGGGTCCATTTAAAAACCTGCAGGGCAATTATTGCCCAGATGTGGTGGGCAGTACACATTCCATGTTTTTATTTTTTTTTAAGATTTTATTTATTTATTTGACAGAGAGAGACACAGCGAGAGAGGGAACACAAGCAGGGGGAGAGGGAGAGGGAGAAGCAGGTTTCCCGCCAAGCAGGGAGCCCGACACAGGACTCAATCCCAGGACCCCGGGATCATGACCTGAGCCGAAGGCAGACGCTTAATGATTGAGCCACCCAGGCACCCCACATCCCATGTTTTTAAAGGAACAAAAGATTTCCTTTTCTAAAATCACATCCCATGTTGCCCAGCGAGGTCTGAATTGGAGCCCTCCCTGACCCCATGCCATTGAGTTAGCAGTTTCATTCACCTCTCTGAATCTCACCTTCCTAATCTGCAAAGTGATGATAGGACCATCCAGGAGGCAAAACTGTTGTAGGGATTCACTGGAGTACTACATGGAGAAGGACTGTAATATAGAAGGTTCTAGAAAATGAGTTCCCTTTTGTCGCTTTCCCTATTGGTGATGACTAGCTTAAATTACTCACAGAAGCTCCAAATTCTTTTTTTTTCCTCCCAAAGAGAAGGCCAAATATTGATTCTAATGCTATCAGTCCCTGAAAAGATTCTTTTTCTTTCAATGACATTTACCGCATCCCTGCACTTGACCCTACAGTTTAGCCACACCATTTCCTTATTGTTGAAGAGATTTCAGGACACTGTGATCTCTCCATTACTTTCCTAGCCCAATGCCTGGAATTTTTCACCTCCAGCCTGATCCAGCCACATGGAACTGTTCAGCATCTTCCATGCACACCCTACTCGATGCTCAGAGCAGGTACTCCCACACCATCTCACTGTACCCTACACGACTCACTCCCACGCTTTTCATTCTCCACCCTGTCTGGATGATGGGCTTGTAGAGCCCTCACCCAACTTTGATTCACTGAGAAAGACAGACTGCCTTCTTTGTCCTTCGCTCATGGCTGCAGTTTTCTTGAAAATTAGCACTGTGTCTTATTTAATTTTTTCCCATCTCCCAAAGCCTAGAGATGCACATGGTGCATAGCAGATAGTAAATAAATACTTTCATGTGAATACATTAATAAAAATCAATGTAGATTTCCTTACCAAAAGTGTCATTGGAATTCCAATCACTATAATGTTTTTTTTGTCCTTCAAATTCCGTGCCTCACCTGCCATGATCTGATAGCATCTAGTAGATTGTTTTTAATTTCTTTACATTATGCACCAATAATTGCTTAAAATCAGATGCAGGTACCTTCTAATACCCTAGAAGAAAACAGTGGAGTAAAGAATGCAAAACCAGTAGAACAAACAAGTTTTGGAAAGGAAAAGGAAACTGAAAAAAGCAGAGTAAATAGAAATTAAGAGCATTGATAAGTATAACCATGCCAATAATTACAATAAATGTGAATGGGTGAAATACCCCTATGAAAGGAAAGGGGTTTTCTGATTTGGATTTTTTTTAAAAGAAAATTTAAGAAAAATCCAGCTATGCTATGTTTATGAGACATGCCCCTAAAACAAAATGACACAGGAAGCCTGAAAACAGACAGATGGAGGAAGAGAAACTAGCAAATGCTTAAATAAAAGAGGTGAAGAAAAATATATATCAGACAACATAATAATCCAAATCAAAAATATTAAATAGGACAAAATGGGATTTCAATATTATTAAATATTACACTCTATCAAGAAGAATATTCACACATTTAGCAACAAAACTCTGACTAAATAAAACAAAACCTGTTGGAAATGCAAAGAAAAACTAATAAACCCACCATCATAATAGAAGATTTCAACACATCCCTCTCAGATCAAATGTCACATCAAGTAAACAAAAATAACTAAAAATACAGAAAACTTGAACACACCATTAAAATGCAGTGCCAAGCAGAAAATACAAGTCTTTTCAAACTCTTCTGACACAGACAACAAAAACTGAAGATGGAGGACGTGACAGATCAGATACTAATACCTTCACAGAAGCAGAAATGGGAAGAAAAATATCTGACCATAGGATTTCTTTTAAATAACAACAGGAAAAAACAAATGAAAATGTTATCACATTTAATTAAAAAACGACACTTTATGTATCTCTTGAGTTAAAGAAGACATTAAAGCAAGACAAAAATTACATTTTAGAAATAAACAAAATTTTTTAAAACTGCATAACTCTGAAGAGATATGGTCAAAAAGATATATTCAAAATAAAAAAAATGTCTAGCTATAACTGCACTTATTATAAAGACTGCAAAATAGTGAATTGAGGGTTTTTTTTACTTAAAATGCTAAAAATATGGTAAAATTAATCTAAATAAATTAAAAGTAAGGAATAAATCAATTTTACAGCAGGAAACAAGCAGAAATGAGGGTATATATGTGTATATAGATACATACATAGATTATTTGAAAATACCAATAAAATACTAAATGTCTTATCTGGAAATCCAAAATAAAGAGAAAAGAAGATAAAAACAAGCAATATCAGGAATAAGAGATTGTACAGAATCAGAGAACACTTTTAAATGAGATTATATGCTAATTTATTTTAATGAATTTGAAAAATCTTAAGGCAATGGATAATTACCAAGGAAAATATAAATTGCAAAATTAATTTAGGAAGTGAAATAAATTATCAAAAGAGCCAAAAAGTAGTAAAAAAACGATAATCTCTCATAGTTTATCTTTAATCAAAATTAAAACCCTTTTTTTCTCTTTGGAAAACAGTGAATGAAATGAAAAGGTAATTGACAGACTGGGAGAAAATATTCTCAATATACATATCTGATAAATGACTGGTATCCAGAATATACAAAGAATTTCTACCATTAACTATTAAATAGAAGACAAAAGACCCAGAAAAACAGGAAGGCAAAGATTTTTTAAAACATTCAAAAAAGATATATCAATGGATTATAATAAATATATGAAAAGCGTTGCAAAGTGCTGTTGCTCATCAAGGAAATTCAAGTGAAAACCACAATGGTATATCCCTACATACTTAACAAAATGTAAAACTGACTAGCATTATCAAGTATTGGTAAGAATGTGGAACAACTGGAATTTGCATGCATTGCTGATGGAAATGCAAAATGTGGAAAACTTTGGACAACAGTGTGGCAATTTCATTAAAGAAAAGTATGCACTTTACCGTATGACCTAGCAATCCTACATCTAGGTATTTGTCCCAAAGAAATTAAAACATATATGCACAGAAAAACATACCAATATTTATAAAAGCTTTACTCATAATAACCTGAAATTGGCAACGACCCAAATGCCCATCAACAGGTAAATGGATAAACAAATTGTGCTATATCCATGCAGTGGAATAGTACTCAGCAATGAAAAGAAATAAGCTACTGGTACAAGCAATAGCATTGATCAATTTCAAAAATAGTATGCTAAGTGAAAGAAACCAGACATAAATGATTATATGTTTTATTATTTTATTTAAATGACATTCTTTAAAATGTAAAACTAAGCTATAAGGAGTGAAAGTGGAACAGTGGATGAGAATGGCCAAGTGTTGGGAGGTTATCTACAAGGGGGTATGAGAAAGACTTTCAGAGGGTAAGTTTTATTTTAATTTTTATCTTGATAGTATCTGTGTTTATAAAAGTACTTGCGTATTTCAAGACTGAACAAAACACATTGTATATAAATTGGACCTGATTAAGTTGATTAAAAAAATCACTTTGCCCATTGATCCCTGAGTAAATAGTTCCTATCTTCTAAAAAGGGATAGTTCCCGTGGTTTAATAATTATGTCAAAACAAAGACAAAGATGGAACCATCCTAACTCATGCTATGAAGCAAACAGAGAATGTTGCAGCAAAGTCAGATATGCAAAGTGACCACATGGAGAATTATGAAACTGTAGACTGATGCCACTTGCAAATCTATATGTGAATATTTAATATAATCCATGCCTATAGAAGAGTTACATGTGTGATAAAAACGGCATTTCAAATCAATAGTAAAACAACGGAAGTTAATAAATGGTTTAGGAATGATCACTACCCACTGAATAAACAATGTTAGATCACTGTCTACCTTATGCATGTAACAAATAATGTATTAGGAAGCCAAATGTGTGGGGATAAACTATAAAGCATTAGTAGGAAATAAATCATATTTTTGCAAGTCCAATAAGACCCGAAGGCTAGAATTCATAATGTAAAAATTGGCACATATAACTACATTAAACTGAAAATTTACTTAAAATAAAAGCACTTACAAAATTAAAAGACAAATTTAAGAGTAAAAGAAATATTTGTAATAAAAATAGTCAATTATAAATACCCATAATATACAAATAGCTCCTACAAATCAATAAGAAAAGTAAAATATTCATTTCCATTCAGAAGGGCTATAATAATTAACATTCCCACCAACAGTGTAAAATAGTATCTACTTGACCACATGATGATCAACAATGGATACCATCAGTCTTTTTTAACACCACTAATCATATGGGCAAAACAAAACAAAACACACAACTCATTATAATGTTTATTTTTATTTTCCAAGTCACTATTTAACTAATCACATATTTTCATGTTTATGGACACTTGCAGGTCTTCTATTGCCATATAAAAATATGTTTATATCTTGTGTCCATTTTTTATAGGTATGTTTACTTCTTTCTATTGAGTAACAACAAACAGAGGCATAAACAATGAGGTGACCATCAAGAGAAGATATAAATGAATGATGGTACATCCATATAGAATATGATGTAGTTGGTAAAAATGACAGGTGGTAGACATTCACATGGAAAGATTAGTACTTAATTAGTAATAATTAAGGTAAACAGATACAGTAAAATAATTAAAGGAGGGCCCAGTTTACATTTAAAAAGTCTATTTTCATCCAAATGTATTTGTGCAAAAGAATGGAAAAAATATGCAAAAGATTAATTATGAGAACTTACATGTATTAAGGACTTATGTGCCAAATGTGCTTCTAAATACTTTATAATGTAACTAGTTCTGCCATCAGTCCTGTGATGTGGCAAATAGTATGATCACCATTTCCAGCTAAGGCAATCAAGTCCTGGGGTTGAGTGTCACCCTAGAGCAGGTGCACGGAGTAGTCTCTGAGCTGAGAGGTGGGCAGTCTCTGCTAGACTGAACCCTCTCCCAGCTCTTAAAAAGCTGACTTCTGGGACAGCAGATGGATTCATTCATCTAAGTTATTTGAATTTTTAGCATAGGAGTATATTTGTGAAATGGGCACCTTTTAAAAAAATTCATCAAAATAAAAAAGGGGCGCCTGGTGGGCTGCAGAGGTCCGAGCATTCCTGAGGTCTAAGGAAAGGTGTCATAGAACACTCCAGAGGCACAGAAACAGGTGAGAATGCCAGGTTTTAGGCCGGGAAAGAGGAGCTTCCGAGGGATGTTAAAGCCATCTTAAAATGCATATGGAGCTGCATTTGGAAGGGCTCTTTGTAATCCCAGGTGTCAGAGTCAGGGCCACTGGGCGGAAAGTCCAAAGAGCAGATGTCAGCATGACACAGGGCCAACCAGGTTTAGTTTGGACCTGCCAAAAATGCAAGTGTCTTTCTCTGGAGGAAATGTGAGCTACTGATTACCCAGAACCAGAAAATGGGAAGTCACTTAGCGCAGAGCTGCCTGGAGGTCTGAGTTACCAAAACATGGCTTCAGGAGACATGACTCCCAGTCCAGAAGTCTATAGCCACCATGTGGGAAAATACTCTCTCCAACTACCACTTAATTCACATTCATGAGTCGTGGGTTCAGGGGAAAAATTCAAAATAACGGGGCACCGGGGTGGCTCCGTCAGTTAAGCGTCTGCCTTCGGCTCAGGTCATAATCCCAGGGTCCTGGGATCGAGTCCTGCATTGGGCTCCTTGCTCAGCGGGGAGCCTGCTTCGCCCTCCCCCCAGCTCATACTTTCTCTCTCTCTCTCTCTCAAATAAATAAAATCTTTAAAAAAAAATTCAAACTAACTCTCTTCAATGGAATCCTGCAGACTGGTAAGAGTCATCATACTTGTGAGACCTCAGCAAAGTTGCTCCAAAAGCTGTCATGGCTACAGTCCATCACCTGGTGAGTATGGTCAGGCACCTGGAGGCCATGCCTTCCTGCAGTTTCTCTTCACAGCTCCAGTGTTTATGTAGCCACGGGCTGCTGACCTCATCAGGGCTCTCAACACATCACAGTCATCAAGATGTAGTCAAATGATGATGGCAAAGCAATAGATCTGTTCAGATGCTTACTCACTGGTCAGGGCAGATTGCCCAAATCTGTCTGAAGCCCTGACACATTGCAAAAAGAAATGGTAGGCATTCTAAAATGACAAAACCTACCACTAATCCATGAGTCATGGCAGTGACTGAATTTTGAGGTTCTAAACAAGAAAGCACCAACAATGGCCATTTACAATTGAGTAAAACCAAACACTACTATTTGCTTCCCAAATGTGGAAAGTTAAACAAATAAATATCCAGACTGGGGACGGAATGTCAATAGAGAAACAAACATCTGATTGTTTTGGGTGGATGTTACTCATGACATCAAACCTTGAGTGAAAACATTTATAGCTGAGAATGTATTAGCAACAACATAAAGTATTATTGAGACTGAATCCAATTCCTTCAACAGACGCTTACACATGAATTGTGTGGAATCTACGTTTTATCCAGCTCTCTTGTCCCCATCAGATTTTTCGCTGTGATTTTATTATGGACCCACTCACTCATTCACACACTCCTCCAAGATGGCCCTGGATCGCAGGGCCAGAAGTCCGTGAGCGGACAGGATCTTATTCAACTTTGCAATTACCCAGTTCTTTACATATGGTGGGCACATAGAGTGGGTACTTAATAAATTTGTATTTGTAGAAATTTTAAAAAATATGATTAATAGGGGGAGAGAAAGAAAACAACAAGAACAAAAACCAGGGGTCTGAGAGAACCAGACTGAGCAAGAAGTTGTTTTTATGACAAGACCTAATTTATGAGTCCATATACTCCCTCAAACAGATAAGCTGATTCCATCAGCTAAAGCTGGAAATTCAAACCAGATTAAAAAAAAAAAAGAAAAGCCAAAACAAACTTCAGCCTAACCAGTTATTTTGCCAGTGCATTTAGTCAAAATTGCTGAATCACCGGACTTCCATAAACAGTGACTCCACCTCCAAGTCCCTCTGCAGATCCAGTGAGGAAAAAAAAAATGTTATTCTTTTTTGGCTTGTGAAGTAACAATAAGTGTCCGTGCTCTGGAGCTCCCGTGTTCCTTCTCATCCAGCCTCTGTCACTTTCTACCTGTGTGATCTTAGAAAAATCACTTAACTGTTTGTTCCTCAATATTAAAAAGGAAAAAAAAAGAGTGGCTGGCAATAAATATCCATTATACCTCAAAATGAAAGTCTTTCTAATAATGGCTCCCAAATAAGTGACTATTTTTTAAAAAATAATAAAACTCAATATCTCTCATACATTTTTCTTTCATGCACAAAAATTTATCAAGACTGACAATGGAGGAGCACCTGGGTGGCTCAGCTGGTTGAGCGTCTGCCTTTGGCTCAGGTCATGATCTTGGGGTGTTGGGATCGAGCCCTGCCTCGGGCTGTCTGCTCAGCGGGGAGCCTGCTTCCCCCTCTGCTGCTGCTCCCCCTGCTTGTGCTCTCTCTTTCTCTCTCAAATAAATAAATACAATCTTTAATAAAACAAAAAACTAAATTTAGGGGAAAAAAATGACCGACAATGAACTGAAACATACATGAAAGCTAAAATTACAGAGCATATGGAAGAAAGCATAGGAAAGTATCTCTGACTTTGGAGTAAGCAATAATTCCTGAACTTACAAAAAGTAATAAAAATAAATAAATAATCTGGACTTAAACATAACCAAAAACGTCTATTCATCAAAAGACACCATTAAGCAAATGAATAACCAAGCCATGGACTGGAACATACCAGGTATGGTTATATATGTAATACATGTATCTGAAAAAGCATCTGTATCCAGAAATATAAGGAAATTGTATAACTCAACAAGATAAATTGAGCAAAAGACTTAAAGATATTTTTCACGGAAGAAGATACACAAGTGACCAGTAAGCACATGAAAAAGAGTTCAATGTTATTAGCCATCACAGAAATACAAATAAAAACCTCAGTGAGGTACTACTACGTGTCCATTCGAATGGTAAAATTAAAAAGACTGACAACACCAAAACTTAGTGAGGATGTGAAGCAAACAGAATGCTCATGCACAGTTGGGTGGGAGTGGAAAATGTCACACAATTTTGGAAAACTGCTTCCCAATCTCTTATAAATGAATCACATACTACCTGTCTTAGTCTGTTCAGGCTGCTGCAATGAATTACCATAGACTGGGAGTCTTAAGCAACAAGCATTTATTTCTCACAGGTCTGGAGGCTGGAAAGCCTAAGATCAAAGTGTCAGGTGCCCCAGCTTCTGGTGAGCACTCACTTCCGGGTTTGCAAATAGTTGCTTTCTTGCTGTGAGGAGAGAGATCACCTCTCTGTGTCTCTTCTTATAAAGGCATTAATCCCCTAAGCTAATTACCCCCCAAAGTCCCCACCTCCAAATACCATCACAATGGGGATTAGGGTTTTTTTGAACTGGGGGTGGTAGGACACAAATGTTCCATTTGTAGCACTACCCAATAACTAAGCAACACCACCCTTCGTATTTACCCGACAGTGATTTACAGAGTGAATTGTATTCATCTTTATTCATAATAGCCAAAACTGTAAATAGCCAGTTTGGGAAACGTCCATCAACAGAAAAACAGATGAACAAATTATGCTATCCTAATGCAATGAATTATGACTCAGCAATAAGACAAAACAAACTCAACCATTGACACACGAGATGATGAATCCCAGAATCATTATACTGAATGAAAGAATACAGACACAAAAGAGCACATACTGTATGATTCCATTTATTTGAAATTCTTCATCAGGCAAATATTACCTATGCTGCAAGAAATCAAAACACAGGTTGCTGCATCATATGGTAGTTGTATTCTTAATTGTTTTTAGGGAAGCCCTGTACTATTTATCATAAAGTTTGTACTAATTTACATTCCCACCCACAGTGTATCAGGGTCCCCCTTTCTCTGCATCCTTGCCAATACTTGCTACTTTTTGTCTTTTTTCTGTTTGTTTGTTTGTTTTGGAAATACAGTTGACACACAATGTTGCATTAGTTTCAGGCGTACAACACTGTGATTCGACAGTCTGTATGTTAGGCTGTGCTCACCACCATAGCCATTCTGACAGGTGGTACCTCACTGTGGCTTTGATTTTCATCTCGCTGGTGATGAGTGATGTTGAGTACTTTTTTCCAATTCTTACTCGCCATTTGTACATCTTTCTTTAAGAAATGTCTATTCAGGTCTTTTGCTTATTTTTATTTTTTTAATTAATTTATTTATTTAAGAGGGAGAGAGAGAGAGCAAGTGGGGAGAGGGCAGAGGAAGAGGGAAATCTCAAGCAGGCTCCCTGCTGAGTGAGGAGCACAACACGGGACTCAATTCCAAGACCCCAAGATCATGACCTGAGCCAAAATCAGGAGTTGGACGCTTAACCAACTGAGCCACCCAGGCGCCCCAAGGTCTTTTGCTTATTTTTAAAATCAGGTTATTTGTTCCAAAGGAAATTAAATCAGTATCTCAAGGAGACATCTGCACGCCCATGTTCAGTGCAGCATTATTCACAGAAGTCAAAACATGGAAACAACCTAAGTGACCATCAACAAATGAATGGATAAAGAAAATGTGATATGTGTGTGTGTGTGTGTGTGTGTGTGTGTGTGTGTGTGTGATATATATATAGCGGTATATACACATAAAGGGGAATACTACTCAGACTTAAAAGAGATCCTGACATTTGCAACGAAATCTAGGATGAACCTAGTTGACATTATGTTAAGTGGAATAAGTCAGACACAGAAAGGTAAATTTTGCATGACCTCACTTCCATGTGGAATGTGAAATAGTAAAACTCCTAAAAGCAGAGAGGAGAATGGTGGTTGCCAAGTGCTGAGGGAGGGAGAAATAGAGAGGTGTTGGTCAAAGAGAGGTGTTTTAGTTATGCAGGATAAATGAACTCTGGAAATCTGCAGCGTGGCACGGTGACTATCGTTAGTAACATTATGTGGTATACTTGAAATGTGCTCAGAGTGTAGATATCAAGTGTTCTCACAACACATACACGCATGCATACACACACAAAGGTAACTGTAAGAGGTGATGGATATGTTAATTAACTTGATTATGATAATAATTATACAATGTAAATTTATACCAATGTACACATCTATATCAAACATCACATTGCATGCCTTAAATATAGCAATAGTATATAGTACCAATAGTACTTCAATAAAGATGAAAAATACAAATGGGACTTGCTGGGGTGGAGGGGCTCAGCAGAATGACCTGGAAAGGTACATAAGGGAGTTTTCTGGGGAAACAGGAATATTTAATAACTTGCTAGTGATGTGGGTTGTACAAGCATGTCCGTTTGTCAAAACTCACGGATCTTTATATTTAAGATTTAGCCACGTCACCATATGTAATTATATTCCACATTTAAAAAAAAAACTAAAACTCTTTTTAATGACCTACTTCTCAGTGCTGTTGAGAGAATCAAAAAAAAAAAGAGAGAGAGAGAGAAAGAGATTCTTCCCATATATGAAGTAAGATAAGGGTGTTGAGCACACACTTCATGAATCAGGTCTTTCATACACTAGCAGAGCCTGATTAAGTAAATACAAAGTACAGTAGGCTATCCGTGGGAATGATAATTTTCAGCAAGTTTTATTCCACCTAAACACCATGATTAAAGTCAGAACACAATGGCTTCTAGAATTTCGATTCAGCTACCAGTCCAGGCTTCATAAACTGAGTGCCAGTGTTCTGAGAATCCCAGGTGGGGACCAGGTGAGTAGCCTGTGGGGCTGGCTTAATTCAATTGTCCGAGTTATTAACTTTGTTTCTGAAGGGATTTGTGCAATTCGGTCCTGATGTAGCTCGCTGGTAGCTCATTTCAGTTTGTAACTGGTTGAAAGTGTGCGTCTGATATTTCTCCATTTTGTAATATCAGAGAACCAGGGAGACTTTAATTAATCCTTTTCTGCCGTCATGTCTAAAAGCTAAAAGACATTTTAATGAGAAGGCAGCAGCAGCAAAAGAAAGTCAGTAATAAAATAAATAAAAAATAAAATCATGAGGCTCATAAGCAGCCCCACAGATGGAGGGATTCAGCTCAATAAAATAAAAGATGAATTTATTTGACTAATGCAAATAGAAAATGAGGCACTTGCACAGTGCATAGACCGACTATGAATGGATGAGTAATGTCAGAGTGTCAGACCTTCGGTCGTAAACTCCCAGGCGCCAACAATGGTCATGCCCAATTTAATGAAAAAACAAATGAAATGCTACATATTACTGTTTGCTTCCCCCATCAAATGAGTCGTCTGAATATTTTATTCAGTAAGGAGGGTTTTATAGATGAAAGATAATTAAATATTGTATAAAAGAAGTGGGTTACATGACGTTACGTCGGGGGGCAGTGGCAAGGCTGGGGGAAAAAGGCAGGTGAGCTACTGTGCTTTCTACAGTGAAATTACAATTATGCCATAGAGCGACAACATCCCACGTGCCCAGCACTGTGCTAATTAATCCATCAAGGATGGGATTCAACTGCAGGCATTGTGGTGGGCACTGAGATACACACAAAAATAGAGCTAGGTGCCAGGAGACATCACGGTCACAATGGGAAATTAAGACAGTATAGAACCTTGTGCACAACACATTCTCAAAAGTCCCTATTGAATAAGTAAGTCATAAAATAAATATGTTAAGCCCTAGTATGAGAGCATCAGATTCTTAGGAGCTACCGGATCATTCTCTGAGCTTAGGATATGCACAGTCAGATCTCCCTATTTGGGGAAGGGGGTTTGGTAGAACAAAAAGAGGACAGGCTTTGGGTCAGGGTTTCCCAATCTCAGCACTATTGACATTTTGGGCTGAATGATTCTTTGTTGTGGGGGACTGACCTGTACAGGGCAAGATGTTCAGCAGCATCTCTGACCTCACTCACTAGGCGCTGGTAGAACACTCCATCGCTGAGTGGTGACAACCAAAAATGTCTCCAGACATCGCCAAATGTTAGCGTTCCCTAAAGGTGAATACTGAGCCTGGCTGAGGAACATGGAGAGAGATAAACCCAGATCTTAATCCAGGTTCTATTGCTTATGAGATTTTTGACATACGTAAGTCACTTCATCTCTTCCAACCTCAATTTCTTCATCACTGTAATGAGCCAACTCTGTTTTTTTTTTTAAGTGTAGTAGATTGAATTATTTACTCCAACCTTTCATCTCTCCCTGTATCCCCAGCTCTTGACTTTGAGCTCAGTGACGTGACTTGTTTTGGCCAAGTAAGTCAACAAGGCATCTCACCTTTCCAGTGACACTCTCGAGCTCTGCCATCCTCATAACAGGAACGAGCTCCAGATAGCCTGCTGTTCTAAAAAGGATGAAAATTAAGTGAGGCAAACCCAGTCCTACAGAGCTATAGCCTGAAGAAGAGTTACCTGAATGTACCTGCAGACAGATGGGAATATTTGTGATTTTATGCCGCTGGAGAGCAGAACTTGTTATGCTGCATTACCATGGCAAGAGCTAACTGATACAGTAAGAAGAACTCTTAGGGAACCAGTCCCTTTTCAAAGAATCAACACATGCCCTCTTTCCCCCTCCTTTCAACTGCCGTCCAGTATGAACATGCCTGATTTCCCTCCGGCTGCATGTATGGCCCAGCATTATTGCAGGAATATTTCTTCCATTATTTGGAGGATGATTAAAATAACAATGACAGTCACAACAACAAGCACATGACAATAAAAGCTAGAAATTGATTTCCTACCTCCTACAAGGCAACTGTACCTTGGCATGTACTCGTTGCTGAAAACACGACTTAATTCACAATGTGTTCAATCACTTAAAACAGATGCATGTCAGAAGAATGTGTTCTGTCCACGTTCAGGGTCCCAGTTGGAAATCAAAAGTGCATAGAATGTGAAGAAGCAGTCCGTTCAACACTGACCTGTGTGAACAATTGTGTCAACCCTACAGATGTTACATGGAAACAGTCCTTCTCCGCTGAATTTCTGAGGAGCTCCATGTCTCTGGTCCTTGCAGCATCCCAACTCTGGGAGAAACTCTGACTCCAACATTGCCATTACAGCTTTTTGCTAAGGTGGCCTCCTTGCCATCTACCCCCAGCTAGCAGTCCAAGACTGTTTTCTAGCAGAAGAGGCTGTAGGATGTGGCTGAGACTTCATTCATTCATCAAGCATTTACGGGGACCTTGTCTATGACAATAGCTGTTATAGGCTCTGGAGGAGATGAGACAATGAATCACACATTGTGCCTGCCTGCAGGATCTTAAGAGTCCATAGGAAGAAAGCCCAGGAAAATCACAACACAGTATGATGAAATGTTAAAGATGTCCATATTCTAATTCCTGGAACTTGTGACTATGGTAACGTAGAGAGCAAAAGGGACTTTTCAGATGTGACTAAGTTAAAGTTATTGAGATGGGGAAATGATCTTGGATCACCTGGGTGGGCCCAATGTAATCATGAGAGCTGTTAGAAGAGAGAGAGACAGGAGGATCAGGGTCAGAAAAGAAGACTTGGCCACAGAAGCAGAGGTTGGACTGATGCAGTCATGAGCCGAGGAGCGCAGATCATCTCTAGAAGTTGGACAAGGCAAAGAACAGATTGTCTCCTAGAGCTTCCAGAAGAAACACAGCCCTCCCCCTTGACACCTTGAATTTTAGCACCTTAGAACCCATTTTGTACTTCTGGCCTCCAAAACTGTAAAGATAATAAATATGTGATGTTTCAAGTCACCAGGTGGGTGGTAATTCCTGACAGCTGCAATAAGGAATTAATACAGAGGGGAAATGCGTGGCATGATCCTAACATATACTGGGGGGGTTAAAGAGGGCTTCCTGCTGGAGATAATGAGGACACAGAAGGACATAAAAGAGACAGGAAAAGGGCATTTCAAACAGAGGGATTGGTATGGAAGAAAGCCTAGGGGAGGGGAAAATATTTTTTAAAAACCTGATTTGTTATGCCCAGGATTTGGCACAGGGCAACACTCAGTATTTATTGAATTACTTTATTTAGACATGTATATACATATGTAACTCATAGTTATATAAGGCTGGATGTGTACAGAAGACAGCAATGCTAAATCCAAATTAAGGGGCCAGCAAAATGGGAGATCAGTACCTGAGCTGAACCATGGAAAATGAGGAGGGATTCAGGAGTTGGCCTTTTATCCCATGGGATGTGGGAAGCCTTGAAAGTTTTTAAAAGGGGTGTGACCTTGTGAAAGGTTGAGTCATGGAGTAGTCATACTGCGGTATGAAGACCAAAGAGAGGTAATGTCCAAAGCAGGTGACCAGTTAAGTGGTTGTTGTCACAGTGGGTAGAGAAGTCAAGGTTTCTCCTTCCCACCAAGGATGAGTCTGTCCACACTACTATTCATTCAACAGTTCAAGTGTGTTCCTTGGGACACAGTGGCCTTTGTGGTATGGCCTCTTTCCACCTCCCAGCCTTCCACACCCTCACACCCTACGTTCCATGCCTGGGAGAGTTGAAGACTCATGTCTCTGTGCCAAAACAACCATTTACACACCAAATCAATTAAATATCTTACTATATTATAGAACCTATTCCCTTTTCTGTCTACCCAACCTCACAGTGGGGTCTCTAAGAGAGGACTCTTACTGCTTTCATCTTGATAACCAGATTCCTTTTTTTTCAAATCATTGACACATAACATTGTATTGGTTTAAGGTGGACAACATAACAATTTGATATATGCATTTTTTAAAGATTTTATTTATTTATTTGAGAGAGAGCAAAAGTGAGAGAGATGACAGAGAGAGAGGGAGAGGGAGAAGCAGACTCACCAGTGAGTGGAGAGCCCGATGTGGGGCTTGATTCCGGGACCCTGGGATCATGACCTGAGCCGAGGGCAGACGCTTAACCAACTGCGGCACCCGGGAGCCCTGATATATGCATTTTTGTGAAATGATTGCATCATAGGTTTCATTAACACCGTTCATCTCACACAGTTAAAATGCTTTTTTTGTGATGAGAACATTTAAGATTTACTTTACTAGCAACTTTCAAATATACAATACAGTATTATAATCTATATTCACCATGCTGTACATGACATCCCCAGATCTTATTTATCTTATAATTGGAAGTTTGTACATTTTCACCCATTTTCCCCACCCCACACCCACTCTGGCAACCACCAATCTATTCTCTGGATCTATGACTTTGTTTCTTTTTTAGATTCCATGTATAACTGAGATCATACAGTATTTGCCTTTCTCTGTCTGACTAATTTCACTTAGCATAATGCTCTCAAGTTCCATGTATGTGGTCACAAATGGCAGGATTTTCTTCTTTGTTATGGCTAAATATTTCATTCTACATATTAATACGTATTTCATATACAACATGTATTCACATATAATATACACTACTGTAATGGGATATTACAATAATTATTACTATGTAATATATTTGTTGTGTGATTAAATTATTAATTAAAATTTTATATATAATATCTAATTTATCCATTTATCCATCAATGGACACTCAAGTCATTTCCATGTCTTGCCTCTTACAAATCACACTGCAATGAACGTGGCCATACAGATACCTCTTGGTAATAGCAGTTTTGTATCCTTCAGTATATACTCAGAAGTGGAATTGCTGGATCATAGGGTAGTCTTACTTTTAACTTTTTGAGGAACCTCCCTACTATTGTCCACAGTGGCTGCACCAGAGTGCATTCCCACCAACAGTGCGTGGGGGCTCCCTTTACATGCTCACCAGCACTTGTTGTCTCTTATCTTTTTGATGATAGTCCTCCAGCCACATGTGAGGTGATATCTCATTTTGATTGGATAAGCAGAATCTCAACATCCTGAAATAATGATCTTATTGTTATTACTTACTGAAAATTTTCTATTTGTCAGGCACAAACCCAGACAGTAAGTTTCAAGAGGGCAAGAGCTGCTTCTACCTTGTTAAATCTTTTATCCCCAGTCCCTGGCGTGGGGTTGGCATCAATCAACTACTTATATTCATGAGGATAGGCCAGACTATACCTTGGTTACGAACAAACCACCACATCTCATTGGCTTCACGTGACGGAGATTAACATTTCACTCAGGTTGTATTCCCAACACAAACCAGTAGGTGTTATGGGTTAAATTTTGACCCCCCAAAAAGTATGTCCCAGTCCTATCCCCGGTACCTCTGAAATAGGTATTATTTGGAAAGAGTCTTTGCAAATATAATCAGGTTAAGATATGGTCATTAGGGTGGACCCTAATTCAACGTACCTGGAGTCCTTATAAGAAGAGGAGAGCACCATGTGATTACAGAGGCAGACCCTGGAGTGACACCAGCTCTAGCTATAAGCTCAGGAACACCAAGGATGGCCGGCCACCACCAGGAGCTGGGAAGAGATAAGGAAGGAGTTTACCAAGGGTCCCAGAGGAGCACGGCCTTACTGACATCTTGATTTCAGACTTCCAGCCTCCAGAACCATAAGAGAAGAAATTTCTCTTGTTTTAAGCCACCCACCTTGTGGTACTTTGTTACGGCAAGCTTAAGAAACCAATACAACTTGGCTCCGCACAGTGTCACAAGGACCTGGGCTAAGTCTGTGCACCATCGCCATGGTAGACACACCATCTGGAAAAGGGGACCACCCAGATTCCTGAGAGGGAGAGAAAGAGAGGACTCACTTCCTCTCTTACACTCTTATTTGCCAGAATCCTGAGGCAGGTCTCCAACTCACCTCCAAGCGTGACTGAAAAACATAAAAAGATACATGGAGACCTGAACACAAATGGTCTCTGCCGTGGTGTAAAGTAAATATTTGTTGAGTAATTAAATATATCCCATTTCCATGCAGACCTCACACCAACCCTATTGTGATTGGACTCTATCTACTTCCACATGCCATCAATGAGGAAACTATGATACAGAGAGATTAAGTGGCTTCTCCACTGTCACACAGCACACACTTGCCTAGTTGGGGTTCACATTTAGGATGACCAACTCGGAAGTCTGTGTTCTGGCCTCTCAGTAAACGAGTCCTGAAGGAATCAAAACAGAGTCCTTAGCAGCAAATAACCTTGTAGTACATCACTTACAGGTGTTCCCCAGGCAAATGACTTAAATGTTTTGAAGTGTAGGAGGTTTTCCTTCCAATTAAGATGTGCCTTGTGCATAAAGCTCCCTTCTGTATGCTCAGAGATGGTCTCTTCACCATCATCTGAATTTAAAACAGGCCATTTGGCACGCCTCCATTTTATTGCCGTTAATCGAGTCATTTTGGAGGGAAAATCTATAGCCTTTGAGAAGAGCTGTATTTCTGACAGGGAAAGCAATAAGACTTGCAGGTCGGAGCCCCCAGTTCAGAGCCCCCAGTCCGGAGCCCGCAGTTCAGCCTCATCCTGGATCTCAGGAAAGTACTTGTCAAGTTCCATGTTGCTCGTTGGGTGAGATATTTTAATTCAAGTGGTGCGGGCCGATGTGAACGTCTCCTGGTCAGCGAAGAGCTGTCATCAGAATCTGGCGAAGGCACCACACTGCCACACTTTCTTTGACTTGACAAAAGAAAACCGGTCTGGCGGAGGCTGAAGAAACCAGGTTTGCAACTTCATGCTGATTTTGCCCAGAAGTAATTAGTTCATTAACTGTGAGCACACAAGCTCATTAAAGGGGGAGGTGGATGATGCAAATCAGTGGCCTGTGTAAGTCCATCAAAAATTAGAAGGAGCTGGAAATGGCCTGGCTCAAACATCCTGTCCAACACCTTCATTAACCAAAGAGGTTCTAAAAGCCTGGAGTCCCTGGAGGTCAGTGGCATTTAAAGGCACCAGCTATGCCGGAAAGCAGGGAAGGTGGACGGGAAGAAAAAGGGTAGAGGGAACCATTTATGGAGTGCTTTCTAGGGAGTGAGCCCTGTGCTAGGCATTTCTACTTTCAGTAACTAGCATAATGCCCACAGCAGCAACCTCAGTGCTTTTTACACTGGGGGATATAGGCTCAGAGTATTTATGAGTTGCCAAAGGTCTCAGGGAGTCATTGGCAGAGCTGGCATCCGGACCTGTGTCTGTATGAACCCTCAAACCCATGCTTTTTCTATTACATTAATAAGTTATCGAGCCCGACTTGGAGATTCATCACGTGATCAGCTCTGGTCCCTTTATCATCTAATCTCAGAACACATTTGGAAGCATTCCTGGTCAGTGCTATATTGAGCTGCAGTTTGCAAATGTTTATTTACAAGGGATTAATTAACTTTGCTATTTGCAAGTACTGAACTAAGGGAAAATTGGCTTTCGCTCAGAGTAGGTGCAGTGACATTCCAACAACCCTCATCCCCATGCTCGAAATGTCAAAATTCTTCTAGGCCAAACGTCAAAGAAGAACTGGCACATGGTATGATGGGAAAAGAGAATGGCCTGAGGGGCTCAGAAAATGTGGTTTCAAGTCTTTACCTGTCACTGATGACCAAGGGACCCTGGGCAAGACAGGTTACTTCTTTGAGCTCTGGTTCTCTTGGTAAGAGAAATAAGGAACACGATGGGGTCCCTGAAGTCCTGCTCATTCTGAGACTCTTTGAGAAAAGTCCAGGAGTCTGGTTCATTATCCACAGCGCAAGTCCAACTGGGTCTCTTGATGGAAGATGATGGATCAAGTCAAAGAGTCAGGAAGGAGAGCCTCCTGTTTCTTAGTCCCTAGCCCGTGCACACCTACCTCAGAGGAGACACCCCAAAGGGGGAAGGGTGCAGAATGGCCCAAAAGGATACATCCCAGTACCTGGTGGCTTTGTTTCAAGATGGCCTAAAGGTGGCAATGAGGCCAAGGAAAGAAAGCGTCCCTCTGCAATGAGAACAGGGGTTCTTTCAGTCCTAAGAGGCTGGGCCCAGCTAGGAGAGAATGTGGGTGACCCAAGACACAGAAAGAGGACACAAAGGAAGGGGCAGATAGGATTCCAGTGTCAAGCACAATCCAAGAATGAACGTGACACCTGCAGCACTTGTAGAATATGTATGGCTTCTTCCACCCACTCGTCTGTCCCTGCTTTCACTCATTCATTTATTCATTCCTTCACTCATTCATTCATCCATTCATTCACCCGTCCATTCATTCATTCATTCAGCAGCTGATCTATATCAAGGTCTGTGTTAGGCTCAGGAGATACAATGGTGAGCAAGCAAAAGCACAGCACTGCCATCATAGAAGTGAGATGGGGCCCAGTCTTCTCTCCAGAGAACACTGTCCCCACAAAGAGTATTCAAGGGCTCAGTGAGACATTGGTTGAGGATAGAATCAGACCTGTCAAGCACTATGGTGAATATGATTCTAGTGCCCCTCCCCTTCATCTGACTCCATGGAGTAGTTAAAAGACCCATGGGCCTGGAGCATTGAAACCTTAGGTTTGGTTTTACCCCATTTTTAACTGAATTTGAGAACTCAGTTATACTTATCTCTAAGATGTCGATGACAAGGACTTCCTAGTCTCTCATAGAGTGAGAAGGAACTGAGAAAAAGTCGGCAAAAGCTTATGAACCATTAGTTTATGAGCCATGATGAACCCCCTGTGTGGCCGTTAAGTCTGGCGTCATGATTGACTTGGGACTGCTCTTAGTGTAACTTCCAGAACCTATAGGACCCAGGGTGTTTGCTTCACTGTGGCTGGATAGCATGCCACATCTGTGTTTCTTCAGGTCAGGCATTGACCAAGCAGCAGGGGACAGATGCCATGCAAGGAGACATGCCGGCCAAGCCTGCACCGGGCGGGGTGCGGGGGGGGGGCGGTCCCTCCACGCAGGAAAAGCAATAGCAGGCATCAGATCCCAAGGCCCACGAGAAGCCCGGATCCAAAGTCTGGGCACAGGGCCAGGTGCTGAAGATCCTAGAAGAAGTCAGAAAACACGGCTTGTGGGAAAAGTTTCTAAAGACCCATGGATCACCATGGACAGATTTAGAAGACCAGAAGCTACCCTGCCTGTGGGCTGCAGGCATGAATCAGGTTGGACTGGTGACTTCATAGCCCAGATCTGGGTCAGAAGTCTTGGACTCTCCATCCCCAGTCACAGACTGCATGAGCAGTGACCGATAAGGCCATTTCCTTGTAAACACCTTGTTAGGAGGGATTGCAATTGGACATCTCACCCAGTGGGGTCCATTTTCCCAGATTCTGGGTGAGAGCTGAAGCCAAGTGAATTGCAAGAGATTCTGCACAGCCCACCTAAAGCCCACGTTGCCTGTGACATGAGGGCTATACCCTGAAAAGGGTGGAAACCTGTGAGCGTCCTCTGGGCAAACATCAAGCTCCTTCGAGAAACTCTGTGAACAAGACTCAGGATGGCAAAAAAAAAAAAAAAAAAAATGACTCAGGATGGCATTCTCTGAAAGCACAACTTTCCAGGGAAGGCTAGCCCCTGCCAACATTTTCCCAGACACTGGCTCTGCTTCCATCCTCATCGCTGGTCTGTGATGGTGTCTCTGCAGCCCCAAGATGTGAAAACAAAGAATTGCTGGCCATTTCTCTCTTCACTCTGTTCCCCTCCGAGGACTCGGAGGAGTGATACATCTTTTCCTTGTGGCCATGGTCAGTGCAAAAAGAAAGACATGAAGAATAGATGACCCAACGCTTGGGGTGGAGGGGTGAATTATTTACGAAACATAGATAGAGCCTCCAGTTGAGTCTAGGGCTGGGCAAAGTGTTAGCGATTCTTTTGTTCTCGCAGCTGGCCTTTGGAATTCTACAGAGCCAGTGCAGTAAATAATACCGCTATTGTCTGCCTGTGTCAGAGACAGACAGAAGGTACATTTGGCCCGCGTCCAAACTCTGCAAGGGCCACTCATAGTCACAGTGTCCAATTACTGCTGGCTTGACTATAAAACGCACTTTTTTTTTTTTTTTTTTTTTTTTTGCTGAGCTAATTTAAGAATGGGCAGTCTTAATGGCCCCAGCACAAAGAGGGGTTTTGCTGCATCTTTCAATGGAGGAAAATAAAGTTATGTTCAGAACAGAAACTGGTGTGGGGTAGAGACTGTCCAAACAGCAATGCATGGAGAGAATGGTAAGCTGTGTTTGGGTTGCCTTTCAGAAGAAGTAGAAAAACTAAAATTTGCTCAGTTCTGAGTTTTCTGGCAGGATATATTCAGGATGTCAAAGAGGATTTAATAAGGAGCAAGGAGGAATGAGAGAGCGACAGCTCTGGACATTCCCACAGACAGCCACAGGACATGGGGGAAACGCCACCCCATCTCTGAGTGAGTGTGGATGACAATGACGACAATGGCAGGAGGTAGTGTCTAATGCATTCTTAGGATTCGCCAGGCCCTGCAATAAGCACTTTTTCTCCTTTAATATTTCCAACTTTCCTACAGGAGTTTACAGATATTTTACAGATGAGGAGCAACCGAGGTTCACATCATTCAAATGATTCCCATAGCATCACGCGGCTGGTGAGCCGGTTACAGGATGGGAGAATTTGTCTGACTTCACATTATATTCTTCTTTGAGTACCTTAACATAATTTCTCGGGTTTCCACAGGTTCTCAGCTTTGCAGGCTACACTGAATGTCCAAGGACATGTTTTTATGTCCAGCACGGGTCCGGACCCTACAATTCTCACCAGCCGCCCGGTGATGGTCTGCAAATGAGAACACCCCTTAGAAAGAAGCTGCTGAGAATCCAGGCAGTGCCTCATGGTGACGCAACAGTAGCTCTCGAGAAGTAAGATTCATCCTGGCCTTTGTAGGCTGTGCTCACCGGAGGCCACCGTCTCTGCCTGGATCTGTCCTTGGAAATCCTCATATCTGGTGTCATCTACTTTCAGTGCTTCTAAGGTCAGTAATTTTCAATAATCTCCCTTGTCTACAATTTCTCAAACAGGGAAACATTAATTTGTGCTTTGGACAAAGAAAGGATGGGGAGAAAGGGACTATTGCATTAAATAAGAGGAAAAGAGAGGGATCTTCAAAGACCTCTTCCTCCGGCACTAAACCTGACACTTGCACACCGAAACGTCCGACAAATAAACCCAGGATTTATGTCTGGGAATGCTGGAAAGCAGCACCCGACCTTGCTCTTTCTTTCCTTGTAGGGGGAAAATCAGATGCATCTTTCAGATATAGTCACTCCAAATTTCAGAGGGTTTTTAAATACACATGTTTCTGACACAGCAGAGTTATCAATCAAAATGTTAAATCCTTGATAGGCTCGGCGGTGGGGAGTTCGAACACCATTCCTTTCATCTCGCAGTGTCTCACTGAGGGCTTTGTTTGGAGAGAGACCGAAAAGCCACGTTGGGGTAACGAGGAGGGATAAAAAGGAAGAACCGTCTGTTCTGATTTGCCGATCAGCAACCTGGAGAACACAGAACACCGTCCGTCAAGGAAAATGAGGACATTTTTTCGGGCCTCTTTGAATCCTGAAAAGATACACATGCTTTGGGAAGGGAAAAGGGATGTCTCGATCCTTAAGGCAAACTTTTCAAAGAGCTGAAAGCTGGGTGGAGCCAGCACAAGTCCTTGTGAATTGCCACCTGTGGGTTGTCTGATTTCTTACAGCATGGGAGAAAGTTGAAGACATCAGTCTTATACATGAGAGCTATGGACGGGCATCTGCACAGGGCACTGCTCAGTGACTGATGGACGGCTGAGGGTGCCATGCTGGTGAGCTACCTGAAAAGCTGGCCAGACTCACCAGGGGGCTTACTTTCCCCATTTCCCTGAAAGCACCAAGACCCATTTCTCCCTCTCCCTCGTCTTATTATAACCCTAGAGGCTTTTGCAAAAGCCCCTGTAAGTTCAACTTGGGCCCTCTTGTGTTTATTTTAATTAATAATTCTTATCCACTGAGAGCCAGGAATATCCCTTAATTCTATGCAGAAGTAGGTCACAGTAACTTGGTTTGCCCTGGAGCACCCTTACATTTATCATTCCTTCAGCAAAATTCATTCCTTCTACGGAAGTACTGGGCAACCACGCCGTTGGTTCTGAGGATGCCCAGACCAAAAAGACAGGCATCTACCTCCCGGAAACTCTATGTGAAGAAGAGGGGTTATCATTTGAACAAGTGATAATATGCTCTCAGAAAGGATTGTGACAAGGTGCTCATCCCATCTGTAGGGACCAGAGGAAGCCTCCCAGAATCAGACTTGAAAGATAATTGGAAGTCACCCAAGGAGAATGCAGGGCTCATATGGATGAAGGTGTATGTGTGTTGGGAAGGGTGGCCCAGAAATGCATCCTATAAAATACTATCTTTATTCTTTGTAAGCACGGCTCTGATTATGTCACATCCCCCTATGGTGAGCCCATCCTGCCCGTAAAATATTATAATTTAGACCCTTAGTTGTGCCGTTCAAGGCCCAACCATGCTTTCTTCCTTTGCTCAATATCCCCCCAGTACCACCCAGTGAATATCATGGCATGGTCTGGTCACACCAGAAGCCTCACCAGTCACAGACCCTGGCAGTGATAACCTGCTCCTAAACATTTCATATTCTGTTACTTTAGTCTGGAATGTTCTCTACACCCAATTCCTCTGCCCATCAGTATCCTCCTGACTCACATAGGGTAACCCTTTGCTTGAAACCTTCTTCAGGTCCTGGCTACAGAATAAATCTCCTGCTTATGAGGTGTGTGTGTGTGTGTGTGTGTGTGTGTGTAGATTTGTAGAAGGGTTGCCAATATGATACAAAGAGATCCCATAGACACTTTGCCTAGTTTTCCCTATGATTGGGATCTTATATCACCGTGATACGATTTCCATAAACAAGAAACCAACATTGGGACATTATTATTCATTACACTCCATGCTTAATTCAGATTTCATTAGTTTTTCTGGCAATATCCTTTTTCTATCCCAGGAGCCAATGCAGGACATAACATTGCATTTAGCTGCCCTTGTGTTTTCATTGAATTTTGCTTGTATGACTTGTTTAGCACTGGTCACAACCTGCTTTGTGTTAGGATTTGATAATGAGAGTCCCAGAACTGCACAATGTGAAATTCTGGGATTCAGGAATGTCATCTCATGGTATTTTGTGAGGAGGGACATTTCTAGTGACACTAAGTTCCTATCAGTCTTTCAGAAGACATACTTTGGAGTTGCCAGTCAGTGTTGTGACCAAGGCTTTCAGAGAAAAGCAACATAGCAACCTGCCAACCACTCCATGAGCCACCCCATTTGGACATAGTCACGAGATTTAAAAAAAAAAAAAAATGTATCACTAGTTGTTAGTTACCAAAGATGGACATGCTTGGCTATTACTCTGAGTGACCCCCAATAATGGTGTGCAACTGGCATCTTTTACATCAGGGTGAAATGCAAAGGTGATATAAAAAAGCTAGAAAGAAGTCAAATGAAAGACTTATCAGCATTGTGAGCTACAGTCCTATTTATCAGTGTTATGAAGCAATTCTAACTCTGGCAAAAAGAACTCCTTTCCCTCTTTAAAGGAAAGGAACAACAAACCATGGGAATCTCTAAGATGGCACTGCTAAACCAAAACTATATGAGACTGATAGCAATATATGCCTAAATCGTTTCTGGATCAGTCCATTCAGCCTTCAAGAATGACAGCATGGCGATGGAGAGATTATTGACATCTGTGTATGCAGGAAGAGAGCTTCTGAACCATCCCGGGACCTTGACTGAGGGATTAGTGGGTCTTGCAGGGACATTTGGCAGGAAGAAGTCAGAACAAGACAAAATAGAGACTGTCTCTTACACCCTATTGGTCAAATGCCTCTTGTATTAGTTATTTATTCCAAATTTGGTGACTTAAAACAACAAATGTTTATTACCTCATAGTTTCTGTGGTTCAGGAATCCAGGAGTGGTTCTGGGGGGTTCTGACTCAGGATCTCTTGTGAGGTTTTAGGTAAGGGTCACCTAGGGCTGTGGTCATTTCAAGGTTTGAGTGGGATAGGATTCATTTCTAAGCAAACTCATGAGCTATTGGCAGGCCTTAGAAGGTCCACTTCCAATTACACTCATGTAGTAGTTGTAGGCAGGACTCAGTTTCTCACATGTGCCTGTCAGCTACCTGAGTGTCCTTATGACACAGTGGATGGCTTCCCTGCCACCTGGACTACCTGTTCTATGGCAGGTGGCCTCTCCCATAACAAGGAAGGAGAGAAAGGGAGAGAGAACCTAAGGTGCACGCAACCGTCTTTTTATAACTTTGTAACATCCCATCATGTCTGATGCATTCTGTTTCATAGAAAGGAGTCACATCCCAGCCCGTACACAAAGGGAGGGAAAATATTCACCCCTTCAGGGGAAAAGTACCAAGAAACTCAAGGACACATCTTTAAAACCACCATCCTGCCGTTTGTGGTGTAGACAAACAAGATCCGTGTTTCATAAATGTGAATTAAGCATCTTCTGTATTCCAGGAATTATATCAAGAGAGGATCATAAGAGCTAGTGCAGCAGTAGGACCAAATAAAGGTTTGAAGAATTAACTATAACCTTCCATTCATGTTAAAATAGAATGGTGAGAAAGTAAAACCTTTTCCCAGAATTACACCAAAGCTATGTGAACTGAAAATGCTAATTCATGCCTATGTGGGGTCTACTGATGTAACTCCAAGACATTTCCAATTCTAGACCAAAGGCTGGCAAACTTAGTCTTCAAGGGCCAGATAGTGAATATTTTCAGTTTTGTGGGCCAGACAACCTCTGTCACAATCACCCAACTCTACTGCTACAGTACAAAAGCAGCCACAGACAAAACATAAATAGAAGATTATGGCTGTCTTTCAATAAAGCTTTATTTACAAAAACAAATGGCTGCCCTGTGTGTCATGGTTTTTCACCACAGTTCTAGACTGTAAACTTCTCAAAACCATTAGATGGTAAACTCCTAGAAAGAGGGGGCTGTGTCTTTTCTTCAGCTTTGCATCCCTATACCTACCATAGCACACGAATGAGTAAATAGACACAAATGTTGTGCAAGAATGAATTTGAATGTACTGATGCCCCAGGTAACATTAAAGGATAGATTCAATGTAAGAAAATCTTTATTTGAAACTGCGAAGCTATGTTTGATGTCTAAAGCACCTTCTGAACAACTTCAGTTCGCTAACTTCTCTGTCAGTGCTCCCTACACAACCCACGGGCTACTCTGGCATACTAGGGCCTCCTTGCAACAAAGACCTGTCATGTCTAAATTATTGACACAATAGACCATTGTAACTCCTTTGGACTCATTAGGCTTAATTATGTCAAGGTCTCATTGAGGACTCTTTAAAGCTGAAGATTCGTGAAATAATAAAATATAATAGCTCCTTCGGAGCCATAAAGGTCTCTTTATGTCATGGGCTATTTGGAGATTCAATATTCCATAAGATTAATATCACAATATTGTAAAAATGACAACAATTACCACACCCTCAATGACTACCAAGTGTAATTTAATCATCAGGATTTAGATAGGCCCACTTCTCATTCACTCTTAGGGTCTTAGTCAAGGAGGAAAGGTGAAGGATTACGTGGCTTCACTGTTAGCCACTATCCCATGACACCTGCTCTCTGGTACTCAGATCCTTCTGTTCTGGTACAGTTCCATCTTGGTACAACCTGATACAAAGCTCCTCTGCTTCTCACCTGGGGTAAGCATGCTCAGGTGAGACTATTGTCCCTGTCATGCTGTCTCTCTGTGCATTTAGGTGCCAGACATGCAGTAGGTTATAAGTCACTGTAAGAGAACCAATAACCTTAGATAAGAAATTATCAATAGTGGTCATTTTCATTTTCCAAGGTGAGCTCAGAAAATGCTGATACTAAACTATAACTGAATTAATGTGTTTTTGCAATGAAAGAAGCATAAAAGAGAACTACTGACATAATGGACAAATAATAAAATTCAAGGATAAATGATTGTTTACCCTTCAAAAATTACTACATCCTTGAGAAAAGATATGTTTAATAATAGGGATATTAGGGAGTAGATGGCTAACTATTGCATTTGAAAATTAAAGTATGTTCAATTATAAAAGGCATAGAAACCTTAAGATAAATAGTTAAAAAGAAGAAACAGGAAAGTCACCTGTAATGTCCCCACCCTAACAACAGTGTAGTTATTTGGTATGGTGGACAGATTGTAAGGTGGTCCCCATAACCCTGCCTTCTGTTTCACACCCTTGTATAATTCCCTCTGTTTGTCAAGTAGGTACAGGACTTGCAGCTTGCTACTTGCCAATAGAATAAGACAAAGACAATATGGTATCACTCCCATAATTATGTTACATTACATGGTAAAGGCAAGGAGATGCCACACCTATGATTACATCACAATATATGGCAAAGGTGACGGGATGTCATTCCTATTGTCACATTGCATTATATAAGACTCTATTTTACTAGAATACTTATTTTAGAGTTTTTGTCTCCTTGCTGGCTTTAAAAATACAACCAGTTATGAGCCCTTCGGCAACAAGGCAATGAATGCCACCAATCAATAATCTGAGTGAGCTTTGAAGCAGATCCTTCTCCAGTTGAGCCTCCAGATGAGAATCTACCCCTACCCAACACCCAGACTGCAGTCTTGCAGAGGACCAAGCTAATCTGTGCCTGGACTCCAGACCCACAGACCCAGTGAGATAATAAGTGTGTGTGATGTTTTAAGCCACTAAGTTTATAGTAATTTGTTACACTGCCATAAAAATACTAATATACCTAGATATTTTGGTTCCAATCATGTTTTCATCTGAAAATTAGAACCATGGTGCTAGAACCTATTTCATGTATTGCTTTTTTATGCAATGTTGGATCCTATGACGTTACATTTTGCTTTAGAATATAAGTTCCAAGGGGACAAGGACTTTGTCTGTCTTGTGTACTATTATATCCAAATGCCTAGCACAATGCCTGGTACTTAACAAGTGAAAAATAAACACCCGTTTAGTTAGCAAATGAATAAATACAATTATTTTATAGCATTGCTAATATTTCAAAATATTGATATACCATAGTTCACTTAGCTAATAAAGAGTTGTCTTGTTTCTAATTAATTTGGTAGTTATTTGTGATGTGATAAATGTATTCACTCATATAATATAAGCCACTTGGGTATTATTTCCTTAGGATATGTACCAAAAGTATTATTAAGTTCCATGAGAACAAAAATTGTTTCTGTAATCAGAGTTGTATCCCCAACATTTAGCACAGTGCCTAATATGTGATAGATCCTAAAAAATAATATGCTGAATGAATAAATAAATACAATTTTCTTCTTGTTCTTAATTAATATGGCTCACTTGTTTTTAGTCTGCATTTATTTATACATTATTAAAATCATTTATCAGTGTCACGATCATTGTGTGAGAATGTAATTATACTCTATCTTTCCCACCATTGAGCATTAAAGTTAAAAAAATTAGTCAGTTGGGGCGCCTAGGTGGCTCAGTTTGTTGATCGTCTGCCTTCCGCTTAGGTCGTGATCCCAGAGTCCTGGGATCGAGTTCTGCATCAGGCTCCCTGCTGGGTGGGGAGTCTGCTTCTCCATCTCCCTTTGCCTCTCCCCCTGCTTGTGCTTGCTCTCTCTGTCTCAAATAAATCAATGAAATCTTTAAAAAAAATTAGTCAATTAATAAATAAAAAATGCATGGTTATTTTACTGTGTATTTTTTTGGTTACTGGGAAGGTTTAGCATTTATCCTTATGCTTCTTTATGAGTTAAATTTCCTCTTTGGTGAATGGTCTTCCAGGTTTACTCATTTATATATTGAGATTTCAGTGTTTTACTTATTTATTAATTTTCATGAACTTTTTATGTAATACTGACATTTGTCTTTGGTCTGCCATATTTGCCAAAAACATATGTTTCTGGGCACTTAAAAGGATTTGGGGTATTGATGATAGTATAGAATTTAAGGTTTAACTTCACTTAAAATATATGATTTTTTACATTTCCTCCATATTGTATATGATCCTAGTAACAGAGCTTCAAAACACATGAACCAAAATCTCATAAGACTGAAAGTAAAAATGGATAAATCCACAATCACAGTTGGAGTAATTAACACTGATACCTCAGTAACAGATAAAATAAGTTGAAAAAAACTTGATAAGCATATAGAAGATTTGAATAACACCACTATTTTGGTTTCATTAGCAATTATAGAACATTCCATTAAACAACAGCAGAATACATCATTCCTCCAGGTTATCATGGAACATTCACCAATATAGACTAAATATTGAGTCATAAAACAGGAACCCATAAATTTATAGATTGTTGTCTAATCATAAAGGAATCAAATTAAAAACATTACCAGAAAAAAATATCTTAAAACCACTCAAATAATTGAAAATTGAACAAAACACTTCTAAGTAAACCTTGAGCCAAAAAATAAATGATAATAATAATTAGAAAAGATTTTTAAAATACTAAAATAAATTAAAGAAAAACACCAGCATATCAATACTTTTGGGATTCAGCTTAAAAAGTTCTTAGGGAAAAATCTATAGCATTACATACTTACGTTAGAAAAAAAGATTTAAAATCAGTGTTCTGTTTCCATAGTAAGAAGGTAGAAAAAGAAAAAAGCATCAGAAAGGAAATAACAAATAAGGTGAGATGAGAAATAAAAAAGCAAGACCAATGAAATAAAAATAGACAATAAATAATTACAGAAACAAAAAAATTAATTTAAAAAAATCAATAAAAACTGAGAAAATTTCAGCTAGTTTGATCAAGAGAAAAAAGAAGGCCCAAATAAAAAGGCAAATTTCAGGCATGAAAAAGAACTTATTACAAATCCAACAGACATTAAAAAGATGATAAAAAATATTATGAACAATATTGCACCAATAAATTTGATGACTTAGATTAAATTGACAGATATCTTGAGAAACACAAATTATCAATATTGATCCAAGATGAAATAGAAAATATAGTCTTATATCTATTTAAAAATTTAAATTTATAATTAGAAACTATCCCACACACAAGATGTTGCGATCCAGATAGTTTCACTGATTAATTATATTATGCATATAATGAAGAAATGGTGAAAACATATTTACCTTCCTCCAGAAAAATAAAGTAAGGGAGAACACATCCAAATTCATTTAATGGGGTTAGGTTAATTTTGTTACCACAAGCAGTCAAAAACAGATGTTACTACAAAACAAAACTATTGATCCCCTATCTCTTTGAATTTACATAAAATAACCCTCCACAAAATATCAACAAATTTGTTTACATACATACATCTGCACACATACACTAACATACATATAATATAATGCATGCAATGATAAATAACAATATACATATATAATAATATAATTATTTTATATTATTTCATTATATTGTATATACATAAATTAACTATATAACTCATAACAAAATACAGTAAATCCAAAGAACACAATGTTGGTTTAACATTAAAACCAAAGAGGGAAAATCACTATATTAATTGAAAATTTAAATATGATCATCTTGTTAAATGCAGAAAAGTATTTGTGAAAATTCAATACCCATCCAGGATAAAAACTCTCAGAAAACTAGCCATAGAAGGAAATATTCTCAACTCAATAAAGGGCATCTATAGGAAAGATTATACATAATCATATAAGATTGAATATTTTTACCCTATCATAAGGAATAAGGCAAAGATACCCACTCTCATTACTTCTAATAACATTTGTAGCCAGTGCAATAATGGAAGAAAAAGAAATAAAATGCATATAAATTAGAAAGGAAGACATTAGGTTGTCTTTATTTACAGAAAACAGCATAGTGTACATAGAAATACAAAGGGATTGGCCAAAAATTGCTTTTCCTAGGACTAATAAGGAAGTTCAGCAAGGTTAATATACAAAATTAGTTTTTCTATATGATAACAATAAAAAATTGGAAACTGAAATAAAAATATTATTCTTGATACATTTCAAATCACAAAATAACTAGAAATAAATTTAAAAAAACACATGGAAAACCCACACACTAAAAACTAAAATACTGCTGAGAAGAAAGTAGACATAAATAAACCTAAAACTACAGTATGCTGATGACAATTTCAGTTCTCTTCAAATTAATTTATAGACTCAGCACAAATCCAAACAAAATCTCAGCAGGTTATTTTACAGAAATTGACAAGCTACTTCTAATTTTTATATGAAATACCACAAACCTAAAACAGCCAACAAATTCTGAAAAAGAATAGTCAGATGACTGACATGCCTGATTTTAAGACTTGTTATAAAGATACAGTAGTCACCCTTGGCCACAGCAACTTCTTGTAAGACACATCTCTAAAGGCAAAGGAAACAAAAGCAAAAATGAACTATTGGGACTTCATCAAGATAAAAAGCTGCTGCACGGCAAGGGAAATAGTCAACAAAACTAAAAGTTAACCCACAAAATGGGAGAAGATATTTACAAATGACATAACAGATAAAAGGCTGGTATCTAAGATCTATAAAGAACTTATCAAACTCAACACCCTAAAAACAAATAATCCAGTCAAGAAATGGGCAGAAAACATGAACAGACACTTCTCCAAAGAAGACATACAAATGGCCAACAGACACCTGAAAAAATGCTTCACATCATTTGTCATCAGGGACATACAAATCAAAACTACAATGAGATACTACCGTACACCAGTTAGAATGGCTAAAATTAACAAGACAGGGAGCAACAAATATTGGTGAGGATGTGGAGAAAGGGGAACGCTCTTACATTGTTGGTGGGAATGTAAGTTTGTACAGCCACTCTGGAAAACAGTATGGAAGTTCCTCAGGAAGTTAAAAATAGAGCTACCCTATGACCCAGCAATTGCACTACTGGGTATTTACCCCAAAGATGCAGATGTAGTGAAAAGAAGGGGCACATGCACCCCAATGTTCATAGCAACAATGTCCACAATAGCCAAAATGTGGAAGGAGCTAAGATGTCCTTCAACAGACAAATGGATAAAGAAGATGTGGTATACATCCTAATAATGCAATGGAATATTATTCAGCCATTAGAAAGGATGAATACCTACCATTTACATCAACATGGATGGAACTGGAGGGTATTATGATAAGTGAAATAAGTCAATCAGAGAAAGACAATTATCATATGGTTTTACTCATATGTGAAATATAAAGAAATAGTGCAGAGGATTATAGGGGAAGCGAGGGAAAAGTGAATGGGAAGCAATCAGTGAGGGAGACAAACCATGAGAGACTCTTCACTCCAGGAAACAAACTGAGGGTTGTGGAAAGGGAGGTGGGTGGGGGGGTAGGGTACTTGGGTGATGGGCGTTAAGGATATGATGAGCACTGGGTGTTATACCCAACTAATGAATCACTGAACACTATACCAAAAACTAATGATGCAGTATATGTTGGCTAATCGAATTAAAAAAAAAAAGATACAGTAGTCAAGGGGTGCCTGGGTGGCTCAGTCAGTTAAGCGTCCAAATCTTGATTTGGGTTCAGGTCATGAGATTGAGCTCTGCGCTGGGTGTGGAACCCCCTTAAAATTGTCTCTCTCTAGGGATGCCTTGGTGGCTCAGTAGTTAAGTGTCTGCCTTCGGCTCGGGTCATGATCCCAGGGGCCTGGGATCGAGCCCCACAGGGGGCTCTCTGCTTGGCGGGAAGCCTGCTTCTCCCTCTCCCACTCTCCCTGCTTGTGTTCCTGCTCTCGCTATCTCTCCCTCTGTCAAATAAATAAATAAAATTTTTTTAAAAATTTGAAAAAAAGATTGTCTCTCTCCTTCTCCCTCCGCCCCTCCCCCTCCTCTCTCCCTCTTAAAAAAAAAACACATATCAACAATAAAAAATGATGCAAAGTTTAAAAATATGCAGAAGATCTAAATAGACATTTCGCTGAAGAAGATACACAAATAAGCACAGGAAAATACACAAATACACAGATACACAAACAAGCATAAGAAAACAATGTTCAACATTATTAGTTATAAATTAAAACTGCATTAACACACTACTAAATACCCACTAAAATGTTAAAATTTAAATGATTTATTAATACCAAGTGTTGGTGAGTATATGGTGAGAACTGAAATTCTGACATATTGCTGATGAGAATATAAAATGTGAATGCTTTGGGAAAAATTTTGAGTTTCGTATTAATTTTAAACTACTGTTATTATATGACCCTGAAATTCTTTTAGTTACTTATTCAAAAGAAAAGAAGATGTATGTCCACACAAGATCATATACAGAAATGGTCATAGCAGATTTATTCAACATAGCTCCAAATTTGAGTCAATTCAAATGTTCATCGCAGATGTATGGATAAATGTATTATGTGCACACAATGCAATACTACTCAGAAATGAAAAAGAGTAAATTACTAAGACATGTAGCAGTGTGAGTGTATCTTAAAATCATTTTGCTGAGCACAGATAAATAACAAGAGTCTCTATGACCCAGGCTCTGCTCTCAAAGAGCACAGGTTCTCATAGGGAAGATCAACTTGTAGGGAGATGGAATACTAGTCCAAAATGGCGAACAATAAAACAGAGATATGGGGAATATTTATGAGAAAGGTACTAATTTGACCTGTCATGCAGCTGGGTGTTGAAATGGGGAACTTCGTCAGCGAAGAAAAGAATAAGGCCCTTCCACATAGAAAGCAGCATAGAGACATGTCAGGGGTCTTTATTGATTCCCAGTCTCTGCCCACCTCCTTCACACTCCTCATCCCCATTGTTCACCACGCCAGAGGCACTCAAAGATGCCCAGGGCTTTCTTGCTTTCAGGCCTTCTTACCTACTGTGCACTCACTATCCAACAAACATGGAAGGAGAGCTTCCCATCACCAAGTGCTGTCATCTCCATCTAAACTGGAATGGTTAGCAAAGGCTCCTGGTCTTATGAAGCTCATGTTTGGGTGGAGAAAGACAGAAAAATTATAAGTAAACAAATAAGCACCATAATTTCAAGTAGACATAAATGCCATGAAGAAAATAACAACAGGGTAGGCATTAGTAGGCATTACCTCCATGTGACTATCGAGCACTTCAGAAGTGGCAGTCTGAATTGAGACCTGCTAAAAGCAAAAAATACGCACTAGATATCAAAGTCTTTTATGAAAAGAATGAAAATATCTCATTAATATTTTATATCGATTACATGTTGAAATGATAACATTTTGGAAATATTGAGTCAAATAAAATATTAAAAATTAATTTCAACTATTTTTTTCTTCTTTTTTACCTGACTGTAGAAAATGTTTAATTATGTATGTGGATCGTCTTCTATTTCTGTGGCACAGTGTGGTTCTAGAAGGATGGTTAGGAAAGACTTCTGCCTAGACAGTATGCTCCCCCAGGCTTTTCCTAGCTAACTCCTACCTATCCTTCAGATTCATGCTCAAAAGAGATTAATTCATTGTCTACCTCTTCCATTATCAAGAAGCTCTGTGGACACAGGGACTGCTGGAGCGTGGGAGAATGATCTGGAAGTTCTGTGTACTTGGAGATTAGGCCAAGAGAAGACTGGCTTTCAAGGCCATAAGGATGTGAAACCGGATAGCAAAGAGGAAGAAATTGTAGGGTCTTCTGCAGGGGAACAGAATCATCAGGGTACTGTCATAGGAAGAAAATGTTAATATATAATCATCATTAGAGTAGGGAAGGAATGGTAGCTGGGGGACCTCGTATGTTCTAATGGAGCCTCTTGGGTAACAGCAGGTTCTTCCTGCAACTGCTGTGCATCCTGGCTTGGAAAGTAGATGCCAATCAGAATTTGCCTCCGGAATTCCAAAGTATTCAGACTGTGTCTTAGAATCTACTTAGTGTTCACCCGTTATTAATGTTTCATTGTTTAAAAGAAAATAACAGTTGTGAGATACCCTTTGTATTTTTCTGAAGGTTTGAAATATTTCACAATAAAAGTGATACATAGGTAGATGGATAAGATTAGATGATTAGATAGATAGATAGAAAAGACACATAGATAGAAATAGATATAAAACTACAAAGGCTCTCTCAGAATGATAATTCTACCCCGTGTGAGATGATCGCCCTGTATTATCATAAGCTATCCCACTTGATGCATTAGGTCCTCATTGATTTTTCATGCACAATTTTCCTGGGGCTGCTTGCAAATGTAGAAATAACACAATAGTCCTTAAAATATGTAAAATTATGTTCAGGTGCCATGCTCCTGCTATCAGTCCCAACACTGGTGCACTTGAATCAATTATCTGTTATTCTTTTATGTTCACTCTCCAACTGGGAAACATCTGTATCCCAATCACCGATGGGTTGACCCATTTTCTGATCAAATTTGTCTTACTTATGGCACCATTAAGTAGGTAAAAAAAATCAACATCAGGATTTCACCTCCTTGCAATCTCCCACTTACGTATTACAGGGTATTTATATCTTGCATCAGAAATAGCATAACCCAGATGTACTGGTTTTTAATGCACATGGGAATTTCTGGAATGACATGATTGCATGACTCTTCAGTATCTGTTTGAAGTGTTTCATTCCCTGTGCCAAATACAGGGAGAAAGTTTGGAGTTGCAACACCAGAGACAGAATGTTAGGCCAACCCTAATCTTCCCATACTTAAAATCCTCTGCTTCCTTTCACCTAGCCAAGGAAAACCTACATACGTGATTGTCAGAAATCCACTGTGCTATTTTCCCAACCCTCTGCCTTCACAAACACTTTAACCTCCAACAGGAAAATTATACCTGTCCATAAGTGTGCCTGAAAAACCCCTTTAATACTCATGCATCAGCTTAAATGTTGTGTGTGATCTGAGAATTCTCCACTTCACAGGAGAAATGGTTGGCCACATCTGAATGTTCGTGTGATCATACGGTATTTGGTCTCTAAATCCTGTGCATTACTGCCAGGTTTCAAGGTTATTATTGTAATGGTTATGTGTAGCATGGACCATGGAGCCTGGACTCAGGATCCAGACTACACAGGTTCAAAGTCTGGCTCATCACACACTAGCCAAGAGATGTCTGCAAGTTATAGAGCTGTTCTTTGTTTGCATTTCAAAGGTGTCAGCCTTGGGGCGCCTGGGTGGCTCAGTCATTAAGCATCTTGCCTTCGGCTCAGGTCATGATCCCAGGGTCCTGGGATCAAGCCCTGCATTGGTCTCCTGCTCAGCGGGAAGCCTGCTTCTCCCTCTCCCACTCCCCCTGCTTGAGTTTCCTCTCTCCCTGTGTCTCTCTCTGTCGAAATAAAATAAAATAAATTATTCAAAGGTGTCAGCCTTGCTGGGTTATTATGCAGATTAAATTAGTTAATATTTTAATGTTTGAAAAAATGCTGACAATAGGATGAAGACAATAGTATTAGCTAGACTTAAAAAAACTTACATGCTTGTATCTATTCCTACCCTGGGAAGCCTTTAAAGGTAGAAGACATACCTTATATAGTCTCCTTCATACCTAGCACAGGGCCAGATGTGTACCAGAGCAGCAGTGGATGGGGGAAACAGGTGATGGGGATGAAGGAATGCACTTGTGATGAGCACCGGGTATTGCATGGAAGTGATATATCACTATCTTGTACACCTGAAACTAATATTACACGGTATGTTAACTAACTGGAATTTGAGTTTTTAAAAAGAGGTGAAAGAGGGAATAATAATTTAAAAAGCACTTCTCTATCAGTTTCTATAATTGACTGCTATCTGCCTCAAATCAAGGGGACAAATCACTACTAAAAACTTTAAAAAGGTGATATACAAATAAAAAATGTAATAAATAATGTAATAATAGCCAACAATTATAAGTGAGATTATTATAAGCCACACGGTTACATTTACAGTTGACCCTTGAACAATATGGGGTTGAGGCACCAACCCCATGCAGTTGAAAATTCATGTATAATTTTGACTCCCCACAAATTTAACCATTAATAGCCTACTGTTGACTGGAAGCCTTACTGATAACAACATATTTTGTATGTTACACCTATTATATACTGTATTCTTAACAAACAGTAAGCTAGAGAAAAGAACATGTTTTTAAGAAAACCATAAAGAGGAGAAAATATATTTGCAGTTCAAAAAAAAAAAAAAAAACCCACAAATAAGCAGACCCATGCAGTTCAAACTTGTGTTGTTCAAGGGTCAACTGAACATAATTTCCTCCTCACTTCCAGAAAGGTGTAGACATTATCCCCAGTACAAGGAGTCATAGGCACAGACAGGTAAATGACCCTCTGAATGCGAGACCCTTAATTCAGTCCTGCCCTTCTGCCTCCCTGAATAACTGCACACATTTTAATTCCAGCGCAGTGGTATTCCCATCTCAACTCGGATTCCCAGGCCCCTCTTCAGGACTATCTCCCTGACAGTCTCCTCTATTTCAACTTCAAATGAGATTGAGGTTGTGATTTTCCTTCTAGGCTCTGATGTTGTAGGCAGTTATTTGGCTGAACTTATGAGAGGGACAGACGCAGGCATGCGCTACACTATCATTGTATTAATTTATTGAATTATATTTAGTGGCTTAAAACCACACTCCTCTTATTTAGCTCACAGTTCTGTAGGTCAATTAGATGTTTTCAGTCTGCAATGGCTTGCTGATCTAATGCTTCCCTGGTAGACTGGCAGGTTGGCTGGTGGTCGGATGACCTGGGATAGCCTTCATGTGTCTGACAATCGGCAAGATGTCGGCAGGGGTCTGGCTGACTGTTGGCTGGGACATCTTGGCTCTTCTCAGTGTGGCCTCCCTTCCCCCAGCACACCAGCTCAGACTCATGCACACGGTGGTCTCAGGGTTCTAGGTACATTGTATTAAACCACACAAATCATCCAGTCTTCTTTGTCAGAAAGGGCTTTGGGCATGTCAAACCCGTACTCTAGGTTGTTCATTTGTGAGTGTATTTTTCTTATTTGGAACACACAATTCTGGGATTAAACTGGCATTTATTTCTTTTTGTCCTGAATGTGCCAATCCCTGACCCGACATTTCTGGGCTATGCCCTGGGTGGCAAGCTGGACATTGGAAACTGTGTTTTTGATGTATACCATGAAAGCTGAGATCTAAGTAGCTTAATAATAATGATACTACAGGCATTAATTGTCCCATGTAGATTTATGTAAATTTATGCAAATTCACAGCGGCCTCCAGGCCTTGGCTTCCACACATTCCTGCTGTGGGCAAGCAGAGTTTTGAATAGGAAAGGAAAAGGTGTCTGAGTTACAGAGTCAGCCCTGTAATGCTGAGTCCCCAAAAATACTCTTTCCCAAGTAGTCACCCAACCTTCATAGAACATTTCCAAGGAATTCATTATTTTTTTTTAAATTGTGGAAACTGAGGCTCTAATTGGTTATCGACTAAGATCACATAGCTGGAAGGCAACAAATCTGCTTTGTTTCTCTAGAGTGTGAATTTCTGTGCTAGATTTGACCTTCACTTCGCTCTATATCCACGGTACTCAGCAAAGTGATTTTGCTAGGATAGAAATTTGTTAATTTATTCAATAAATATTCATTGAGCATTTACCATGTACCAGATACATCACCATTTATAAGGAAATCAAACTAGCAGGCACATTTGTAAGAAGGAAGTCATATTACAATGTTATTTATAATAACAGAAAAGAAAAGCTGTCTAAAGGCACAATAGAGAAGCAGTTAAATAAATTGTATTCACAGCCCAGAATATTGGTATGGTATATTGTATAGTATATTGAAGAAGATCTAATGATATAGAGCGGGGGTTGGAAAATTCACCCTACCGTTTGTTTTTTTATATAAAGTTTTATTGAGTATAGTCATGCTCATTCATTCATGACTCCTCACTCCTGCAATGGTAGAATCGAGTATTTGTGACACAGACCAAATAGCACACAAAACCCAAATTATTTACTATCTGCCAACCCCTGATACAGGTGTTTATAAGATGATGGGCAAGAAATGCAGAACACATAGAGGAAACATGCATACAGATGCTATGACTGTCACCTCATCCCTGCTAGTTTTGATCCACCCACCAGGCTATTCAGATCCACGGCTTCTCATCACCAGGACTTCTTCCTGTGCCCCAGCCACTGCCTATGATCTGGACACTGAGGGCTAGAGCCGAATCAGCCAAACCTCCCTTCAAGGAGTTCACAGCCAAATCAGCTGCTGTAAAATATGATTTAGGAGAAAATGGAGTTGACACCAAATTCATTCAAAGGGAAGAGGAGAAACCAGAAAATCACAAAGAACACACGTTACCATAAATATCTGCAAGAATGGAGTCTAATGACAGAATTATAAGGAGGAAGTATAAAATCAAAATTAGAGAATATTTTATGTGCCTCTCTCAGAAAATAATAAACCAAGAGGACAAAAATAGTGAAGAATAAGATGATTAGAACAAAATATGTTTACAAGACTGTTTTTATATAGATATAAATATAAATCTGTACACACGTGAATGCACACACATATGCACACGAGAGCTAAATGTGTACACACACAAATAAATAACCCTATACCTATGCATAGAATGAGAGAACATCCATTCTTTTCTAAATTATACGGAATGCTCATATATTGGTTACAAAGTAATATACAAAGTAATATATATGTATACCTTATATATATTATTTTATATGTATATATAATATACTATATATATTACTTTATATGTATATTACTTTGTATATTATTACATGTTTATAATATGTACATATATGTACACTCATGTAGATTGGGTTACATATAATCCACATATATATCAACATACATGTATAAGAATATATACTAATATATTTTGAAGAATCGATATAATGCAGCCCAAATTCTCTGACTTCAATGCAATTAAACTTTAAAAATCAACAATAAAAGTATAGTTAATGCCACTCTCCCCTACCATGCTTGAAAATATGATGGGCTAACAAGGGAAACAGAGTTAAAATTATTTAATATAATATATAATATATATAATATAATATATTTAGAATGAGTTAGAAATAAATGTGCTGCATATCAAACCTCATGTGATGAAGCTAAATCAATAGTTAGAGACAAACGTCTAGCTGAACTTATTTAAAACAATAAAAATTTAAAATACAATAAGATAAAAATCTGTAAACTAATTATTACAATTAACAAGAGAATTAAGCAAAGTTGTTGGACAGAAGATCAACATTCAAGAAAATTGTGTTCTTATTTACCAGTAATAACCAAATACTAAAATATCTAATAGATAAACACTATATTCACAGTATTAACAATTTTATTAGGTACAGTAATAATCTCAAAAAATGTGTCATATGGCTATAAAGACAAGTACCAAATGTCATTTAAGGTTAGAAGAAGACCCAAATTAAGGCACCTGGGTGGCTCAGTCAGTTAAGTCTCTGCCTTCAGCTCAGGTCATGATCCCAGGGTCCTGGGATCAAGCCCCATATCTTCTCAGGGAGCCTGCTTCTCCCTCTCCCTCTGCCACTCACCCTGCTTGTGCTCTCTCTCTCTCTCTCTCTCTGTCAAATAAATAAATAAAATCTTAAATAAAAGGAAGACCCAAATAAAATCTGATCAGGCTCATAGAAGAATTAATATCAACAAAGATGCCAATTTCCTCCATGTTGTTGTGTTAACTCAATGCAGTTACAGCCCAAAGTGTTTACTTTGTCTGGGAACTTGCCTTGATGTTATAAAATTAACATGAAAGAACAAAGAATCAATACAAGTTGAGACAGTTTTGAAGAAAATAAGATTGGGTACCTGTCCTACCAGGTATCAAGATGTATTATAAACATCTGGTAATTAAGATTGTGTGATCAATACAGGGGATAGAAAACAGACTAATAAATTAAAGCAGAAGGCCCCCAAACTGACCTATTAATACAGAAACCTGACATGGTACAGGGGAGGCTTTCAAAAGTAGCATGGGGAAAAAAAGGATCACACATTAAAGTTTCAGAGACAATTGTTCATCCATGTGGAAAATAAAGTATCTGCCACCTACCTCATCATATCCTCAAAGCAGAAATTCTAGACATAATTAGTACTTCGATATCAAAAAGGAAACTCTAAAGCTTTAGGAGAACACATAAGAAGATATATTTATACTATAAGGGTAGTGCAGAATTTTTTAAACAAGAAACCTAACCTAATAAGAAGCCAAATCCAATGAAACTGATTGGAAAATTCAACTCTATTATGTGTGAACATTTCTGCATAACAAAAGAAAGCATAACTACAAGAAAAAGTAAGGCCAGACTGAGAAAAAATGTTTATCAAGCATATAGCTAATGTAGGAAAATATCCAGAATACAAAATGAACTACAAATTTATAAGGAAGAAAAAAAGAGAGAGAAAGGAAGGAAGGAAGGAAGGAAAAAAGGAAAGAAGGAAGGGAGGGAGGGAGGGAGAGGAGGGGGTGAGGAAGAAATTTCTAAGACAATTCTAAAATCTATATGAAAAAGCAAAGGATCTAGAATAGTCAAAATAATTTTGAAAAAGAAGAGCATGTGTAAGTATTTATGCTCCCTGATTTTAACACATACCATAAAAGTACAATAATAAAGACAGTGTGATATTGGTATAAGAATCTATACATGAATTAAACAAAAGAGTTCAAAAATAGACCCACATTCTGTGGTTAATTCATTTTTGCAAAAATGCTAAGGTAATCCAACAAGGCAATGATAGTCTTTCAACAACAGGAACTAGTAGATTACCTGTATAAAAAAAGTCAAGGGGCGCCTGGGTGGCTCAGTCGTTAAGCGTCTGCCTTCGGCTCAGGTCATGGTCCCAGGGTCCTGGGATAGAGCCCCGCATCAGGCTCCCCGCTCAGCAGGAAGCCTGCTTCTCCTCTCCCACTCCCCCTGCCCGTGTTCCCCCTCTCGCCGTGTCTCTCTCTATCAAATAAATAAATAACATCTTAAAAAAAAAAAAAGTCAACATTGACACTCATCTTGCACCATGGAAAAACTAACCTGATATGGATATTAGATACTAAATCTGAGAGCTGAAACTCTTATGTATCTAAAAAAACCTAGAAGAAAATGTTCGTGACAATGAGCTGGACAATGATTTCTTAAGCAGAAGAGCAAAAGCACAGCCCATGAATGAGAAAATTAAGGACGTCTGAATCAAAATTAAAAATCTTTGGTGTCTGAAAGATACTGTTCAGAAAACGAGAAGCCATGCCACAGACTGGGATGAAGTATTTGCAAATCATATATATCTGACAAGGAACTTAATGCAGATTATATAGAGAAGTCTTACCACTCATTAACAAGAAGACAAATCAACGAAAAAGATTGGCAAAACATCTGAACAGGGATTTCACCAAAGAAGATATATGCAGGATCAATAAGCACATAAAAACTAGCTTAACATCGATAGTTATCATAAAAAGTAAAAATAATTGCCCGATGATTCTATTCATAACACTGAAAAACATATAAAGAATGCCATATATAAATTACATGAATGGAGTTACACACATATAAATTTCTACAAATACATTCACAATACAAATACATGCCCGTATATGTATATATTACTAATAACAGAATATTTGTGAATATTCACACTAGTATATACCATTTTAGCATAATAACTTGTATGGACATAATAGATACCAATATTCAAAAATGGGGATCTTGAGTAGGAAAGAAGGAGAATGTTGGGATGGTAGAGTCGTATATAGGACAAAGTATTTCTTTAATATTTCATTTCCTAAATTCTGTTCGAATTTGGTAGAGTAGAGAACACACTCATAGGATATGCATATTAATACATACATATCCTATGGCTGAAACCCTTGAGGCAGGTGTCTTCATAATTCTAAAGTTTTTTAGATTTCAGAAAAGTAATATGATCCATGTACTGTATATGCCTTAACAGCCCCAGCAGGATCTGGGGCAGCAACCTGTATTTAAACACATGAATATCCCTGCTACAAAGAGATGAATATTCACATGAAGAGAGCTATGGTAATGATTATAAATAATCTCGCTTCCATTCTTTTTATTTTTTTAAGAGAGGTAGAGGTGGGGGTTGCAGAGGGAGAGAGAATCTCAAGCAAACTTCCCCCTGAGGATGGTGTCTGACCCGGGTCTCGGTCCAAAACCCTGAGATCATGACCATCAAGAGTCAGGTGCCTAACTAGCTGAGCCACCAAAGCGCTCCTCGCTTCAGTCTTGAGGAGGATCTCCTGCCAAATGAGTTGGCTCTCCACTTTTTTGCAAATTGCCTTCTAGAACTTTTCAGATTTTGGTGTGGAATTGTGGCTCTCCAGTAGTTTGTCATAGGCCTAAGATATTAAAAATAATTATAAATAATGAGCAATTTGACCCTCAAGTTGGGTCCCTCCTCACTTTCCCACACACTTGGCTTAGGCACAAAAATAAACAATTATTATATGCTGAGCTGAGCTTTGTAACCATGTTTCCCGTTCTCCTCCCTCAATAGCTGCAGGGAACCCTCACCTGACACATTTTCTTTGCTGGGCTCAGGTTCAGGTTCAAGTTCAAGTGTGTGCTCTGTGTCCTCCCCACACCATTCTCACCTCCGGGGTGTCGGAACTCTGGCACTGCTTTCTCATTTAATGACCCGTGCTTCTGAGTTCTTAGTCTTTACATCTGCAAATGCTCACAGCTAAATTTAAATTTAGCTTGTTCTGCTTCCTTCCAATATGCTCGGCAAAATACTGGCTGCCTATTTAACTCTTTAACTTAGAAGTGGCTTTTATCTGATGCCTGATCTGGCAGATTTCCCCATAACCTGCATGAGCTGCTCTGCCTAAAGTCTCTGTTGTCATCAACATAGGCTGGTTGCTGTGGTGATAAAGTGGGAACTGAAAGTCCCTTTCAGAGTAAAAGTCCTTTTCTGCATGGGGTCCAGGCTGAGAACATGTTCCCACTTAAATGGGGTGATGATGCTTCCTATATAACATCATCAAATATCCCCCAGGGCAGGGGAAGTAGCAAAGAATCACCTTCTGCTCATTCTGTGTGGGTCAGTTGTTTTCAGATCTGGGCATTTCATAGGCCTGTAAAATTTCATGAAAAGTTGTCGAGTTTTTATATTTTGAAAAGTTAGGCATTAACAAACACACAACCTACCACCTCCTATCATCTTCATTCCCAGAGAGGAATACACATTCAGCTCTTTGGAATATACACCACATTGGCTTCATTTTTGTTCTTTCATCCCAGATCGATGAAAATTTTTCCATGAAAGGTCTTGGTACGTGGACTACGTTTATAGACCATTAGACTAATGCCCAGATAAATGTGGGTCAATCCATAGATTCATAGTTTTGCTCTGAAACAGCCATTAGATTTTCCCCTGCTAGTGGACAATTCATTGGCAAGTTAGAAAATATATAGCTAAAGACAAACATTTATAGAACATTCAACACCTTTTCCCGGTGAGGTGAAAAGTAGAAATAGTATTCAAACCAATGATCCATGGTTTAAACAGCTCTGATTTCATTTCTGTAAACCTCCTTTTAGGCACTTAAAATCACCTTTCAGTAACAGGAAATAATCAGAGATGCAAGAAAAGATTTATAGAAGGCTATTCATTGCAATGACTTTCACACACACACACACACACACACACACACACACACACACACACAAGGCAGCTTCTTACATTGTCGAAATGGGTAAATAAATATTAGGACATTTTATTATGGGAAATTCTGCAGCCACTAAAAATCATACATTCAAGGCATATTTACTCATATAGGAAATGATTATGATTGATATAAAGTGAGAAAAGCAGGACACAAAACTATATATATTGATTTCAGTGTGATAAGGTTTATACATATATGCACACAATTGATACTGTGTCCCTCTAAACTATAATTAACACCTATATACTTTATTTTTTCCCAATTTTTCAAAAATTAACATGTATTACTTTTATAAACAGAAAAGATAAATTTATACTCACTTTTATCAAAGAATATAGTGATCAAATCTCTCTTTAAAATAAATAAAAACAAAATCTTAGAAAAAAGGGGGGGTGGCGCCTGGGTGGCTCAGTTGGTTAAGCGTCTGCCTTCGGCTCAGGTCATGATCTCAGGGTCCTGGGATCGAGCCGCTCGTCGGGCTCTCTGCTCAGTGGGGAGTCTGTTTCTCCCTCTGTTCTCTCTCTCGCTCTGAACTAAATAAAAATAAAATCTTAAAAAAAGAATATACTGATCGGAAGCTACCTTCGCTGCCCCTTGAAATAAAGGTCCACTATCCCTAAATTACATCTCTATCCTATATGTCTTGTCCTCTTATCATCATAATCTCACCATATTATTAAATAGTATTTGTGGTGCTGATGAAATGACAAATCAGCTAAAAGCTGATTCTTTGAAAGCTACTTGTTAAAAAGCTGAAAGAATGCAGATGGCTATTCACATTATTGTTCTTCTTTATGAGGGTTTGCTAAGCACATTAATAATGGTAAGTAAGAATTAATGAGGAGACATACTTAAGGCATTTTCTTCAAGTCCTGGCAGTCAATTCTGAAGCATAAAGTAATATTTTCATGGTATATGGTTCTTCTCTGTCCATTAAAATGGGTCCCGCCATGGAAGCCTCCAGAAATGGCACTTTTTTAGCCAGCTCAAGAAGAAATATAATAATTAAGTCCATGATCTCAGAGGTCCAACTATTAGTGTCTGAGTCTTGGTTCCATGTCTTAGTGGCTCTGCCACTTTCACAAACTGAAATTTTCTGTCTTAATTTTTCATTTGTAAAAAGAAAAGCTCTCTGGTCGGGTTTTGTGAGACCATTCATTCATTTATTCATAATCTAGAACAAAAATGTCCTGGACACTGTGCCAGTCACTAGATGTGGAACAGTGAATGTGACAGATGGGTTTCTTGCCTTCGTGGAACTTAGGGAGTTTACACGCAGAGGAAGGAAGAAAGAGCATGGCAGGGTGTGAGAGAGAGGAAGGGAGTATATATCCTAAGAGTTCGGAATGTATTTCAGCTCGAAGTTAAGCTCCTAGAAATACTGTAAGGTTGGTAAGATGAGTTCTTATTTGCGTTTTTAAAATAACTCCTTGGCTCCTGTGAGGAGAACAGGTCATAGAAGCATAGGGGTGTCTATAGGGGGAGCAGTTAGGAGTCTACTACAATCGTTCAGTTGTGCAATGGCGGCAGTTTGCTCGGTGCAGATGTGCAGAAGGGGTCCAAGAGGGCGTTGGTTTAGATGCAGTTGGGGAGAGCGTTGATGGGATTTGCTCATGGGTGGGGAACACATGGTTGTCAGGAAAAGATGAGCAAGAAGATAAGGTCAGGGTTTGGGGGCTGAGCCATAGGGCAAATGGTGACATTATAAGTGAGCACAGAATACGGGTGGGAGCAGGCCTGAGAAGGAGTGAAGAGCTTGGTTCTGACCTTGTTAAGTTTGGGAGACACCTTTGGCAGCCCACCGGGGTAGAGCAGGCAGTTAGAGGTTTTTTCCCCCTGATCCAGGCACATATGGTAGTGAAAGTCATGAGATCAGATGAGTGACCTAGGACGCCATGCGGAAGCGAGCATGAGGGTCAGGGACAATGTTTCCAGGGAGAGAAGATAGGAGTGGCCAAAATGGGAGACTGACAAGGAGCAGCCGCCAAGGAAGCTTGGGAACGCAGGAGTATGGTGGCCCAGAAGTCAAGAAGAAACAATGAAATATCATATACATTATAGCAACTGCTCCGTGTTTCTGAGAGTGCTCTGGGGCAAGTCACAGCCTCTCTGAGCTTTAGTTCCCCCAGCTGAAAAATGCTGATCAAGTCCCCTCATAGGGAGGTTTCATAGGAAGAATTCATGGAGGTAGAGGACATAAAGCATTTGGCACACCACCTGAACATATTATGTGCTCACTAATTATTATGATATTATAATATAATAATAACCAGAAGGAATTTTTTTAATTGTATGAAAGACACAACATTCATGGCCTGCCAGTTACCTGTCTCAGGAGCCCAGGAGTCTGTTCTGGGATTAGTCTTTACCCTGATTCCCTCTATTTCTTCATTTTCTTCCTCCTTCCCTCCTTCCTTCTTTCCTTCCATCCTTCCTTTTTATTGACCTCAGGCAACACATAACTGGAATAATTGTAATTTTGGTTCATGACACACTTTATTGCGTTTGATCTATAGATATTTTTAATAACATGCAATCCACCTTTCAAAATGAAAGCTAGGTCTCTGACAATAGCTACTTCTAACCATAAGTCCCCACACAGTACCCCAGAACCCCCACCTCTCACCCACAGTGATCAATGTGCATAATTCTCAGCTCATCATTAACATGCTTTCTTTTTCTCATAGATGTATATCACCTATGTGTATTCCTAAACAGTACTTTTAACTTACTGGTTTTAAACTTTAAAAAAAGAGTGTCTTGCTGCTAAGTGTATTTGGGACTATTTCCATGTAATATATTGTTAATACTCAGCCTTCAGCTCTGAATCATTGTAGTTAATTAATTTTTTATATTTTTTATTGTTATGTTAATCACCATACATTACATCATTAGTTTTTGATGTAGTGTTCCATGATTCATTGTTTGTGCATAACACCCAGTGCTCCACGCAGAACGTGCCCTCTTTAATACCCATCACCAGGCTAACCCATCCCCCCACCCGCTCCCCTCTAGAACCCTCAGTTTGTTTTTCAGAGTCCATCGTCTCTCATGGTTCATCTCCCCCTCCGACTTACTCCCCTTCATTCTTCCCCTTCTGCTAATTTCTTCTTCTTTTTTTTTCTTAACATATATTGCATTATTTGTTTCAGAAGTACAGATCTGTGATTCAACAGTCTTGCACAATTCACAGCGCTCACCATAGCACATACCCTCCCCAATGTCTATCACCCAGCCACCCCATCCCTCCCACCCCCCCGTAGTTAATTAATTTTGTCTGGTGTCTTGTATTCTGTTTTGTGAATATATCATAGTTTGTTCTTTGACTCTCCTACTAACAGGCAATGTTGTTGCTCCTAAATTTTTGCAATTGTGAACAGTGCAGCTATGGCATGCTAGTATATGTCTCCCACTGTATTTCTTCCAAGAATATTCCTAGAAGCAGAACTACTAGGGCTACTGGCTTTATGAAAACTCAAATTTAGAAAGTAGTGACAAACTGTATTTGCATCCATTTTCCCTCCCACCAGTGATGTATAGAAGATCCTATGGATCCTAGAACACCCAACATTGGAAACTTCAGAATTTAAAAATTTTGTCAATTTAAGCTATGTAAAATAATTTTTGTGGTCTTGGTTTAAATTTCCCTTTCACCAGGCATCTTGGACATTTCTTTATCGGTTTATTGGCTTTATTGTTCATATGTATTTTGTCCATTTTTCAAAATGATTATCTGATTTTTGCATCAATTCTTTCTTAAGTGTGTGTATTACAAACATCTACTAGTTTATAACTTGTTTTTTCACTTTATTTACAAGTGTTTTGGTCAGGGGCACCTGGCTGGCTCAGTCAGTAGAGCACGTGACTCTTGATGTTGGGGTTGTGAGCTCAAGCCCCATGTCGGGCATCGAGCTTACTTTAAAGAAAAGCGTGGGGGGGGGGGTGGATTTTGTTAATTTTAATAAGTTGAAATTTTCTACCCTTTATCTCATAGTCAGTACTTTCGTGTCTTGTTTAAAGGTCTATTCAATTCTAAAGATCTAAAGCATATTCCCATCTATTTGCTACAAAGATTTTTAGTGTTCTGTCTTATATTTGAGAACTTAATTTATCTACAATTAATTTTTATACATGGTGTGAGGTAGGGGTTCAATTTTTATTTTGACATATGGATAACAGTTTTTCCAATATTTTTTTCTTAGATTCATTCTCTCTTCTGTCATCTCACATGCTACTCTGATATAAACACCCAAATCCCCTATACATGTAGATGGATTTCCCCCTTACATCCCATTGCTAAACATGTCTTTCTCTGTTCTATTTCCACACTACTGTGATGTCTTTGTTTCATAAGAGATCCTAATATCTGTTATCACCCTTGCCTACTTTTCTCCTTCAGAAGTGTCCTGGCTAAACTTGCAGGTTTAATCCTTATTCTCTGGTACATATTTTAGAAATTGCTTCTCAAGCTCCATGACTATAACTGGATCAAAGTGAAAGGTCTATTTCAGGTAAAATCAGTATCTTTTAATTTTAGGTTTTCTATCTATGAACATAGTATATTTCTCCTTTATTTATATATCCTGTGTTATTTCTTACTAAAATTTCTGTAGGGTGTTTCTTATAGTTATCTCTCTTTTTCTTCCCCTAATTCCTCCAGAGTGTTCTTAGGAAAGGGATTCATTCAGCAGTTATGTTCATTCAGAATTTTGGACACAACCAAACCCAAAAGTCTTTCTATCATCCACCCTGCCTTTTTGCCCCTAATAATGATGCCTGTCAATGTCAGTACATAGCATGCAAGTTTGCACTTTATGTTGTTCCCTCTGTTTTTAATGCCTGGTGTTCTCTTCTCATCTTGGTTAACACCTACTTATTTGCTAACATTAGGCCAGGCATCAGCTTTTCCATGAGAGTTTTTCTGGCCTTTCAGCCTGGGTGAGTTGCCCATAATTCTTGGTGTTTACATCTCACACAGCCTTTCAAATTTTCAATTGAACTGATGTATGTGTTTGTCTTACCCATTACGCTTTGAGCACAGAAGTATTTTTTGTCTTTGGCTTTCCAATGCCTAACATAGAGTCCTTCATATACAAAATGTTCCTTTAATGTTTGTTCAGTTAAAATGCAAAGTCATTTTTTTATTTTATTATGTTATGTCACCATACAGTACATCATTAGTTTTTGATGTAATCTTAATAATCTAGAGGTCATAGGACCGGGGTCTGGGCTAAGTCAATATCATTAAGTGAACAATGATTCCAAAAAAAACAGCCAAGGAAACTGAATCTTAGTCCTTTCTCCTCCTTAAAAGAGTGGGAGACCATTGATGGGCATTTCTTTCTGAGCATCTATCTTTTCATTTACCACAGGGGCTTAATCCTGGCCTCCATATCTAGTTGAAAGCTCTTTGAATTTTAAAAAAGGGGGGAAATGTAGAAAGTGTTGAATGTTTTGAAAACACAAAGATGCATACTACACAGGGTTTTGTTTTTACTAATCCCACCACTACCTTCATTTAGAGAAACATCAGGATGTATTTCGTAGCATTAATGTTCTTACTAGGACAAGAAGTTTTTTATATGCATAATGACATATAAATATCATTTATATAGAGACATATAAATGTCTCTCTCTATATATAGGTATATATATTACACACACAGACACACACACACCCCTTAATTGTCAGGTAGTCTTTGCTAAAGAACCATTGAAAAGTGTTAAGATACAAAGACTCTCTTTTTTTAAGATTTTATTTATTTATTTGACAGAGAGAGACACAGCGAGAGAGGGAACACAAGCAGGGGGAGTGGGAGAGGGAGAGGCAGGCTCCCCGCTGAGCAGGGAGCCCGATGTGGGGCTCTAGCTCGAGACCCTGGGTTCATGAACTGAGCCGAAGGCAGACGCTTAACCCAGGCGCCCCAAGACGGTCTTTTTTTATTTCAAGAATGTAGCAACTATTTTAACAGTAAATTAAAGATTCATTGTATTCTATTATTTAGTAACGTTTATAAAGACCTCTTTATATTGCTTCAATGAAACTTTTAAACTATACATTAAAGATTTAATTTAATTTTATCATGTCCTTAATCCCATTTTGGGGGTAAATTCCTTAACACTAAGCATCATTTAACATTTTTATGAAACACTTGGTTATTTTGACAAAGAAGGCAGCAGTGGCTATCACTACAGTGGTCGCATCTTCCAAAGGGGAGAGAATTCTTAACCTGGGGCAGTAGTTTGAAATTCAGTTCTGGGAAACCCTTGGGTCCTGAGGTGGTGAAATGGGGTCACTGTGGGGAGTGAGGAGGGCTGTGCAGACAGGGGCGAAAAGTGTGTGTGCTCCTTTAATAGTTACAAAGCACACTTAGGGATGACTGGGTGGCTCAGTTGGTTAAACGTCCAACTCTTGGTTTCAGCTCAAGTCATGATCTCCGGGTCATGAGATCGAGCCCCACGTCAGGCTCTGTACTCAAAGGGGAGTGCGCTGGAGATTATCTCCCTCACCCTCTGCCCCTAACCCAGCTCATGCATGTTCTCTCGCTCTCTCTCTCTCTCAAAATAAATAAATAAAGCTTTAAAAAAATAAAGTACACATAGAACTAAAGATACTAGGTTCACAAATGCCCACGTTTCTGTGCTCCAATATAACAAATGAACCTATACACCACCATGTCTGCTTCTGACTCCTTCAAGCTAACACATTAGGGATAACATTGAGCTCCCTTTGAAATTTCCTCATTCCACTCTTCTCCCCAGAGGTCATTAGCATTTCAAGGTTGTGTGTCCTTCTCAGTAACACTTGTACTACGTATCTTTTTACTTATAAGTAGTAAACTGTATTATGTGGTGTGTATTGAAAATTCATATAAATGGTATCATGCTCTATGTCCTTCTGTAACACTCTGTTATTCACTCAAAATTACTTGTAAGATTTTATCCATGTTGATACACACAGATCCAGTTGGTTCATTTTAACAGCTGCGCATCTGTAATCATCAGGGGTCTTGGTTGCAAACAACAGAAAGTGACTCTCATTAAATTAGACAGAAAAGGACTTAATGAGAAGGATGTTGAGGGATTGACAGAAGCAGATAAAAAGTCTGAAGAAATAGGGCAGCTGGGGGAGAGATCAGGCAGCTGAAATCACAGTTAGAATCTTATCAAAGGAAGTATGACCAGTTACCCTGTTGGCACCTCTGGACCGTGCGTGTCACCAGAATGGCCAACAGTACAACACCACAGCACTGCACGTCACTCAAGCATGACACCATTGCTGGTATTGCAGAAGCATGTGGGTCACCCCGAGCATGGCTTGCTGCTGACACGGCTATACCATGCATACCACTCGCAGCATGCATGGCCATCTCTGGTGGCACACAACCCTGGACAGTGGATGCTGAGCTGCCCTGCCGCCATCCCTGGGGCTTGCTGGGGCTTGTTGCTACTGTTCCCTCCGTCTTCATTCCAGTATTCTACTTATTCTGTCATTTCTCAGGCATTTCTATGCCCTGAGAACAGAGCACTGAAGAAGACTAAGCATTTATTCTCACAGGGCTTACACTCTGGAGGGAAGATAGAAAAAAAAAGCAAACAAATATATTATATCTGCATCTGCTTGTGATGCGTATCTACGTAACTGATGACACCTGCTCAGGACTCAAAGTCCTCAGCAGAAATTTGGTGGAACTTGTGATTGTTCAAACTCAGATCTTATCAAGACTTATCAGCCAGGAAGCCAGAAGACGTACTATTTACTCTGCATTCGCAGCCTGTGGTAACTATGTTTTTTTTTTCTGAAAGAGGGCATTGGGTCTTGGCATGGCCATCTTCATTTTAATCACTCCAACAGGAGTGACATGATACCTAATGTTGTTTTAACTTGCATTTCCCTGATCTGTAATGAGAAATGCATTCACTGCCCACTAGAGTTTCCTCCTTTATAAATTGTTATTCATATCTCTGCCTGCTTTTCTATCTCTTTCCTATTATAGTGCAGGGGGAAAAATGCATATTCTGATCTAAATGTACTAATCCTGGATAGGTAAGTATGTTGCGAGTATATTCTCCCAGCCTTTGGCTTGTCTTTTAACAGGGTTTAGGCTTTTAAAAAAAAATCAGCTTTATTGAGATAATTTACAAAAAATCAAACTCACCAGTTTTAGTGTAAAATTTAATAAGTTTTAACAAATGTACATATTCACAGTCATGGAATAGACTATTTCCATCACCCCAGAAAATTCCCTCATACCTATTTATACTCAGTCCTCTCTCCCATCCCCAACTCCAGGCAATTGTTTTCTTCCTGCCCATACATAATTCTTCAAATTTCATATGAATGGAATCATACAGTATGTAGCCTTCAGTGTCTGGATTTCTCCATTTAACATATGCTTTTGAGATTCATTAATGTTATTATATATATCAGCAATATGTTCCTTTTTATCGCTGAGTAATATTCCATTGTGTGAACGTACCACAATTTGTTTGTCCATGTCCCAGGCAATGGATATTTGGGTTATTTCCCAGATTTTGCACTTATAAATAAAGTGACTATTCAAGCACAAATCTTTGTATATAGGTAGGTTTTTATTTATCTGGGGTAATCCAGGAATAAGATTAATGGTCATAAGTATTTGTATAGCTCTATAAGAAACCACCAAAGTGCTTTTCAACTGGATGCCTTTTGCACTGCAACAAGCCATGAATGAGAGTCATGGTTGATCCGCGTCTTCACCAACACTCGATAATGTGAGTCATTGGGAATTGAGCCATTCTAGTGGGTGTAAACATTTTTTAGTGAAGTTTCATTTTTTTTCCTCTAAAGGCAAATGATTTTGAGTATTTTTCAATGCATTTGCTTGCCATCCCTGTATCTTCCTTGATGAAATGTTTGTACAACTCTTATACCCACAATTTCTTAAATCAGGTCATTTTTCTTTTTATTACTGAGTTTTACAAGTTCTTCAAGTATTTGGAATACAAGCCCCTTGTCAGATAAATGTGTGTATTTTCTCCCACTCCATGGCTTGCCTTGTCATTTCCTTAACTGTTTTATGAAGAGCATTTTTTTTTAAATTTTTACAAAGTTCCCTTTATTTTTTTTCTTTTTATGATGCATGGTTTTTTTGTCCTATCTAAGAAATCTTTGCCTAGCTCAAGGTCACAACAATTTCTTTTCTACATTTTTATCTAGACATTTTACAGTTTTCACTGCTGTTATATTTAGGGGTATGATTCATTTCTAATTCACTGTTTATGTAGTGTAAGGTAAGGGTTGAGCTTCATTGTTTTCCATCTGGATGTCCAATTATTCAAGCACCATTTGTTGTAAAGACCATTCTTTCTCTTTTGAATTACTTTGGCAGCTTTGTTGAAATTCAATTGACCATATATTGAGGATGTATTTTTCCACTTTCCACTCTCTTCCATTGATCTATTATGTCTGTCTTTACACCAATAACACAATGGCTTGATTACTACAGCTTTATCGTAGGCTTCAATTCAGGTACTGCAATTCCCCAAAAACCTAATTTTTAAGTATTTTGAATTTCCATATAAATTTTAGCATCAGTTTGCCAATTTAAAAAACATCCTGCTATGATTTTGATTGGGATTTTTTAAATCTATAGTTGAATATGAAGATATTAAACTGAGTGATACTGAATCTTCTAATCCATAACATGTTTCATCTCTTCATTTATGTAGGTTTTTTTTAAACTCAATTCAGCCGTGAATTGTAGGTTTTGGAGTACAGATCCTGCAAAGACTCTGTTAGATTTGCCCTTGTGTGGTATTACTTAAATTTTGATTTTTACTTGTTCATTGCCAGTATGAGAAATACATTTGATTTTTGTATAATGACTGTATCTTATGGCTTTGCTAAACTCATTTATGAGTTATAGAATTTTTTAATATTTTTCTTAGAATTTTCTACATAGACAATTATGTTTCTGTGAATAAATATAGTTTCACTTCTTCTTTTCCAATCTGGATGCCTTTTATGTCTTTTTTTCTTGCCTGATTGCACAAGCTAGGACCTCCAATGCAATATAAAATACAAATGGTGAGCGTGGACATCTGTGCTTTGTTTCTGATCTTTAGGGGAAAGCATTCAGTCTCTTGTCATTAAGTATAATGTTAGTTCTAGGTTTTTGCTAGTCCCTTTGCCAGGTGGAGGCAGTTTTTGTTTATGCAAAGAGTTTTTGTTTGTTTTTAAACTATGAATTAGTGTTAAATTTTAAAAATATATTTCTGCATCTAAGATGATTTTTTTTCTTTTAACCTGCCATTATAGTGAATTACATTGATTGATTTTAGTATGTCAGGTCAAATTTTTCACTGTTAGGATAAACTTCTTTTGGTTTTGATGCATTACTACTTTTGTGTGTGTGTGTGTCATTGGATTTGATCTGAAAAAAGAAATCTTATGTATTTTTACCTCTATATTCTTAAGGGACATTGCTCTTTTGTTTTAGTATAGTAAAGAGAAACAGGTCTAGTTTTAGTATGACGATGTAATGATGTATGATAATGGAATATGATGATGGAAGACTCAAAATATGAGCTGAAAAGTATTCTCTCCTTTCATATATTCTGCAAGAGTTCCTGTAGAATTAGTTAGAGGTATTCTTAAATATTTGGTGGAATTCACCAGTGAAATAGAAGGAGACAGGAGCTGTTTATGTGTTTGATTTGTTTGAGGTTGTGTGTGTGTGTTTGCACAGAAAAGTTTTAAACTAAACATTTGATTTATGCAATAGATACAGCAATTTTTAGGTTATCTTCTTTAGTTAGTTTGATACTTTGTGTCTCTGTCTATTTTACTTAAATGGCTGTTTTATTCTCTTGCCATAAAGTTGTTTAAAATATTTCATTATTGCCCTTTTAATATTTCTACCATCATTTGGAATGTCACCTCTTTCATTCCTGTCAAGGGTCATTTGTGTCTTTTCTCTATTTTATCTTCATCAGCTTGTCTAAAGATTAGTCAATTTAATTAACCTTTCAAAGAATCAGATTTTGCCCCCACTAATTTTTTTCTATTGTTCTTCTGTGTTCTATGTCATTTGTTCCTTTTTGTTTTAATTGTTTCTTTCAATTTTCTAGGTTTATTTTGCTGTTTTCTGTTTTAAGTTTCTTTTCTGGAAGATTTGAGACACTCTCTTTTCTACCACAAGCCTTTAATCTTAAACATGTTCCTCTAAGAACTACTTTAACTGTATCCCATATATATATATACATATATATATACATATATATATATATATATATATATATAGTTTTCATTTTCATTTTCTAGTTTTCCATGTAATTTTTTCTTGGAATGGTTATTGAGAAGTAGGTTGTTAAATTTACTGGTATTTAGGGTTTTCTAGATATTTTATATTATTGGTTTTTACTCTAATTTTGGTATGGTTAGATAATTATTTTATTGCATTATTTGAATCCTCAAATTTATGGAGATGTTTTCATGCTCTGTGTTGATAATAGACACTCCTTTTTTTTTGTATTTTCCTATTAGTTTATCAAAAGTGTTTATGATAAGTTGTGCTGAATTTTATTAAATTGTTTTTCTGCAGCCATTGAGATGATTATATATATTTTTTTTCTCTTTTAATTTGTTGATACCATGGTCTATTTTTATAGACTTTATTATGTTAAACAAATCTTGAATTTTTGAGGTAAGTCTGGTATGTGGTATTTTTAAACATAACTAAATTTGATTTGTTGATATTTTAACTCGTGATTTCTTACCTTTATCTCAGTAAGAGTAACCTATAATTTTTCTTCTCTTACTCTGTCCTCCAGTTTTGAAACCAAGCTAATACTAGCATTATACACTAAGTTGGATAGACTTCCTTCTTTTTCTTTACTAGAAACATTTGTTAAAGTCATATTTAGTTTATTTGTTCGCTGATGGCTTGGTAAAATTCATTCATAAAATAATCTAGACCCAGAGTCTTTCTAGAAGAGAGACACCGATGCAATCTATATGCCAGAAAATTTATTTTGTAATACTAATTTGTCTATTCAAATATTTTATTTCATTCATTTCAATATTTGTCATTCACATTATTTCAAATGATCATCCATTTCATATGAATTGTCACATTTACTGTAACAAAGTTATCCATCTATGTCTGGTATTAATCTTTTTTGTTCCTCATATTTTTATTTATAATTTTCTCCTTTTTCCCTCAGTTAATCTCATCAGAGATTTGTCTGTTTCAGTAGTTTTTTTTAAAGAGCTAGCATTGATTTCATTGATTCTTTTTATTTTTTTCTAATATTTGCTCTTATCTTTATTATATCTTTGCTTCTATTTTCTTTGGGTTTTTTCTATTGTTCTTTGTCTGACTTATTGAGTTAAGTACTTGCTTCACCAATTTTTAAACTTAGTATTTTTAAATATATACCATTAAAATTATACATTCCCATCAAACACTTTAATTTTACCTTCTATAGTGACTTTGCTATTATTTAGTTTTAAATAATTTGTTACTTACATTATGTCTTATTTATTCCATGAATTATTGAGTTATCTTCTTTTTTAGTGTCTAAATATATGGTGAGCTTAAGAAATATCATTATTTCTTGATTTCTGATTTTCCTGCAATGTGTTTAGAAACAATGGTCTATTTGATATAACTTTTTTGGTATTGGTTGAAACTTCCAGTACAGATTATTATTGGGCCAATGTTTGTAAAAAATACATGGATAATCTTAAAGAATTTGTATTCTGTGTTTTTCAGGATTTTATGCATAACTTGAGCTTTAAAAGTATGTTGTTCAAATTTCTTATATTCTTGCTAAGTTTAAATCTTTTTTTAACAGTTTCAAAAGAAGGCTATTAAAATATCTCACTCTGATTATGGACTTGCCTTATAATTCTGTAAACTTTTGCTTTATACAGATTATAGTTATATTGTTAGTTGCATTAAGATTCATGATTATTATATATTCTGATAAAGTGTTCCTTTTATTATAAGTAACAACCTTCCAAATCCCTAATGACAACTTTGACTTGATATTTATCTGATATTCATTTGGAATGCCTGATATATTCTTTTTTATTCTTTCACTTTCAAATTTCTGCATCATTTTATTTTTAAATGTGTCTCTTACAAAAAAACCTTTGATTTTCTGATTCCTCTGGTCCTCGATTTGCCAATTTGTTGCACCAACCAAAACATGGTTTTCCCCTTCATATAATTATCATTAAATCCACTTTAAAGGTGAGGAAATTCATGTTCAGTGAGGGATTTACTTGTTACAAGTGAAAGATCTAGAAAGTATCATTTTATTATGTCATGCCATGTCCTTTTAAAGGCATCTGTTATGGGCTTGTGTCCCCCCAAAATCTATATGATGAAACCCTAACCCCCAGTACTTCGGAATGTGGCCTTCTTTGGAATAGAGTTATTACAAATGTAGTCAATTGAGGTAAAGTTATTAAGGTGGGTCCTAATCCATTATGACTAATGTCCTCACAAAAAGAGGGCAAATGGACACAGAGACCAACACAAGAAGAATGCCATGTGAACACAGGGTTATACTTCTGTAAACCAAGGAATAGCAAAGATTACCAGCTTCGCACCCAGCTAGGAGAGAAGCATGGGACAGATTCTCCTACCCAGGCCTCAAAAGAAAGCAACCCTGCTGATATCTTGATCTTGGACTTCTAGACTCCAGATCTCTGAAACAATTATTTCCTACTGTTTAAGCCACTTAAACTGTGGTACTTTGTTACTGCACCTCTAGCAAACTACTATAGCATCTTTATTACAACTAGAAAGCTTTTTGCTGACTGTCTTCTGCAAATAAGCACATACATATGTACCATCTTGCAGACTTACCATGGGGAAGTCTGTCTAATACATGACATTGAGAAAAAAAATCTCACCATCTGCTTGGAAGATCTTCCAGGTAGTGGAATATAAAAGGGTAGAACCCTGGGCTGGGTCAGGAAACTTGAGTTTGGTCATTAATTTAGACAAAAACATTTTCTGCTGGTTCTTGGTATAATTTACACATTGAGAAGGCTACCACAGTCTGACTTGACTAAACTTCACATTTTCAAAATATTTTGCCAACAAATCTGCCTTTGTGATGACATAATTAATTTGATTGCCCAATGCTTATTAATCAAAGACATATATAACAGGATATGCAATAAAATCACTTCTCCAAATTCCGATGAGGTCACTAGCAGCCAACCAGAGCTGAAGGGGCATTCTTGCGGATTTGTCCTAAAGCCCCTGCACAGCTGGGCCAGATGAGTGGGGGCCTGGCAGGGCAGCCCTGCGTGGCCGGGGGGCCAACATCTGCCTGAAACACCCCGTGTGGCCTCGTGAGTTGAGCCTGTCCATAGGGAGGCTCTCCCATCTGGCCTGAGTATCAAGCGTTCCCCGAACACAGCGGGTAAGAATGGAATCCAATCCTCTCCCTGCTCCAGCCTGGGTGTGCATTCCCTCAGAGGGCCCAGGACAGGGGACACTCGACAGGGACAGAGCAGGTTCAGAGAAGCCAGTGGCTGTCTTGCCCACATGTAAGCATGAAAGTCAAGTCCCCACCAAGGAACCGTGAAGAGACACCAGGTGGGCCTGGATTAGCGCTGAGTGTGCAGTGACCTTCAGCATAGAGCCCATGGCTGCTCCATCACCTCTGCACGTCAGCAGGCCTAGGTATCAGGCCATCTCCAGCTGCCAAGCATTTTGTCCCTGGGAAAGTTGCTTAACTTCTCTGGATCTCAGTTTTTTGGGGTTTTTTTTTTTTCCTTTGTTAAATGGAGATGGTAAGTCCCCGTGCTTCCTACCTCCTCAGAGTATATGGGAAAAGTTTGTTTCATATTCTGTAGTCCAGCAAACTTGTTCTAAGTATACCTAGTTATCATTTGTCAATCAGCAAAGACATACTGAGGGCTTACTATGTGCCAGGAAACAAATCAGCTGCCAGAGGCTCGTGGGGAACAGAACCAACTGTGTGTGTTATCACAGGAACATGTGGAAAGAGCAAAGGGACCCGTCAGGATGCAAAATGCATCTTTCAACCTCTAGGTATTTAGGGGAAGCATCACCAAGGCAGGCACGTTGGCTTGATGTGGGGTTTGGGGGAGCAGAACAAGTTGTCTGGGAGGGTAAGGTGGCACTCCAGGCTGGGAGGACCCATGTGCAAAAGACAGAAGCCTGAGGAAACACAGCAGGTCCTAGGGAGGGCAGAGTTATGTGGCTAGCCAGAGTCAGGGCAAGGTGGAGAATTAGATTCTTTTCCTCAAGGAGTTTACAATCTAAATAGGAGATGGGAAGAAAAGGGCAATAAAGCAATACACTCGGGAAATCTCATTTCTGGAAATTAAAATAAAAAATAATTTTCCAGGGCCACACGAGAAATGGTATATTGAGTCTCTGGGCAGAGAGATTGCTCAGCACCTGGGTGGGAGTAGGGGTGTTCCAGATCTGGACAGCACAGTGGCTGAAGACTCTGGAAACAGTGAGATTGGGGTCTGCAAAGTAGGAGAAAGAGAGAAGCCTGGACAGGTCCCCAAAGTCTGGAGGGAGTCCAGCCTGCTCCGGGGGTGTCAAGGCAACGGGGAGCTAAGCCATCAGGTAAGTGACGGGCAGTCTAGGGGCCTGAATGTTGAGGGAAAGAGCTATCAGAAATCCACTGAGGTAGGACTGTGCTCTCTCACTCAGCACAGTGCCTCCAAAAAGCATAGAGGTCATGGGCATAGAAGCCCCGGTCCTGAGAGGAGTGACCCAGTGGAGACCATCAGACCTGGCTTTGAACCCGGCCCCATCACTCACTAGCTCAGGGACGCTAAGAAAGCAGTTGTCTCTCATCCAGGTTTCCCCAACTGTAAAATGGCCATAATATTAATACCTAGCTCCCAGAGTGGTGGCAAGGCCTCAGGCGTTCTAGCCACATGCCCTAGCTCAGTGTCTTGGAGGAGAGCAGGAGGGGATGGCCCCTTCAGGGGCTGGCCAGTACCTTCCCTCAAGCCTCCGCCTCTGCCAAAAGCACCTTGCAGGGAGACAAAGAGACAGAGCCCTGCCCCACGATGCCATCCCTGCTGGGTAGAGAGAGCGGTGGCCATTCATCCACGCTCTGCAGAGTACAAAACAGAACAACAACAATGAAAACGAAACAAAAAATAAATAAATTTTAAAAATAATCAACTTCCATCATCATTTTTGTCGATTTTCCTCGGAGCTGCTAGCATTCAAACTTTGGGATGTTTCTAGAGAGATGGAGAGAGGGAAAAAAAAAACCCAAAAACAAAACGCTTGCACTTTCTGCTCAGCTAGAGTCTTATGAGTTCATTTTCTTCTCCCTCTCGGTTCTGCAGCCACTGGTGCCCCCGGGCCCCAAAATGCCTCTCCCCAGGCAATTGAAGGGCACAATGATCCCAAGGAGGACAGAATAAGGGGAAGACTCTCCGACATCCCGCTTCAGCCATGCTGAAATATCACCCCTTTGCATAGGATTCCATGGCTCGCCCTTCTCTGTCGTTCCATGACCTCATTCCTACACCAGTAATGTTGGCCCCATTCGACAGATGAAGAAAGTAAGGATGCGCGTCACGGGAGACAGGAAAAGCGTTTTCAGTCTGAGCAGACGGAGCTCCATCCAGGTTGGCCTGGGGCTCGCTTGCAGAGCTTTGCCTCAGAACATCACGTGCTGCTCGCAATGCAGGGAAACCCCTCTTCCTCCCAAGGGGTGGGACAGCTTGGCAGGGAGGCAGCCAACTGCTCAGTTGGTTGAGGAGATAATGATGCTTAGAGCTGTTTATCAACCATCTTTGAATGGCAGGCCCGGAATTCCTAATTAACTAGCATCCGTGGTCTGGTAACTCTTCTAAGAGTCCAGCCGTATCAGATCACTAACATTTCTGCATGGGTCTATCTCTCCCTAAAACCTGTGCTCAGCGCCTGATAAATAGAAGTTTCTGATGACAATAATTAATGAATGGGAGGGGAGGGAGGGGAAGGCATTGTGGCCTGCCCCAAATCCCTGGAGCTCCCAAGAATTAAAGTTGATTTTCCTGCCAAAGGGAGGCCTGTGTGGACAACGTGCCATGAGGATAGGGCCAGGGATGCTCAGCTGTTCTGAATTTAGCCAGGAACGCAAAGGCCGAAGTCCTGGGCCACCTGGCACCCAGCTGTTCATAGCATCATGGCCCCAGAATCCTGCCCTGGCGGGGGCCCGCAGAAACCAGCTCATATAGCCCTTCATTATCCATACCTTGCTGGGGTCACCTGGCCCCTTAGCCACGGACACAGGACAGCAATCCAGGCCACCCTCGATGGGCCCGTGTCTCAAGTCCTATCCCTGCCCCCCCTCCGCTCCAGTCGCAGGGGACAATATTGATACCATCCTTTTGATACAGGCCACTATCCTCGCTCACCCTGTTCCTCTTCCTCCCCTTCTCCTCCAGGAGAGTCCCAAATCACTGGGAAGCCTTCCATGACTTGCTCCCTCTTGGTGCTGAGTGAGTCCCCTTCCTCCATGAAGCCTGCCTAGATTCATCGCCTCCATCGTGACACTTTCCACACTGCACTGACGTTGTCTGTGACTGTCTGAGCTGCACACTCAACCCCAAGCTTCTCAAAGTCACCTCTGGGGTCCTGTGCACTGCTCTCACCCCAGAACCCAAGACAGAGCCTGGCAGAAAAGAATCAGTGCCCAGATCATTTCTCGTGCATGGAGGAATGGAGAATGAGCACATTAATAAAGGAGTCTTTTCTTTTTTAGTAAGAGTTTTTCACTCTCTAAGGACAGGCATGCTGGTTTGGTCATAAAAGTATTACCCAGTAGGGCTTGTTCCTGAAATGAAGCAAGGAGAGAAGAGGTGTCCGGGGTACTCCTGATATGCTGAGGACAAACCCCACAATAACGAGGATGGCTCAGGGCCAGCCAGCCCAGCAGGTGAGGCGGCACGCCCTGTCCGATGGCCGTGTATCTCTGAGGACTCAGATAGCCCAGCGAGTGTCCCCTGTCTGCAGCTGGCCAGGCAGATCCGACTCAGGCCTGAGAATGAGTATTTAGCACTGCCACAGGAGCTCGGCCACCACGAGTCTTCTCCGCATCAACAAAGGTTTGCTGCTATGTCTGTGTCCACCAAAACAGAAAAGGAGACTCATGTGGCAAAGGGGACCCAGGCCTGGCTGGACAGGAAGGCTTTCAACCCCCAGAAGAGATGATCATTGCTTTTGCTTAGATCCAGAGACACAGAAGTTCAGAATCAAATGTGGAGTGTTTTTTAAGCGGTGTCATTTCACACTAATGGGCTGGGGACACTCAGACCACCCGAGCCTCAGCTTCCTCAGCTAAGAAACAGGTGACAGTGTCTCTTGTGCAGAGGACGAGAGGCACATCATGCAAGGAAAGTGCTAGATGTCATGTCTGGAGCCTCCTAGGGCTCAGTCTGTACCCTCTGCCTTCCTGCAGGCTAGGCTAGGGGAAGCAGGGAAGGCGCAAGGAGCAGCTCTCTCGCAGATACATCCCTTACCTGTTCTGTCCTGGGTGTGTTGCTGGCTCTTAGCTTCCACCTGCCTTGGCTCTTGGCTGCCATTTAAGGTTTTTCCTTGAAGACTCATACGGAAGATACTAAAACATGAGTCTCTATCAGCCTATAGCGCACGCACCCACAGGCCCGTCTATGGCCGGAGTTCCTGCCGTGGCCCACAGCAGTCCGCAGGCTAATTAGTGATTAAGTCCTACCCCTCGCCCAGACATCCTCTGGCTTCCAAGCTCTGTGAGGACATGAGCATTTCTCTTTGTTCATGACTGAATCTAGTGTTCACAATTGCCCAGCACAGTGCCTGGAACACAGGGCCACCCAATACGTTTTGTTGAAACAGCAAGGGAAGGATGCTGCAGGGAGAACGGGAGGCAGGAAGGGAAGCTCCCCCCATGTGACATCTCAGGCCATGGTCTTAGAATGCTGTTCTTGTCTGCTGGCAACTCTTGCACACAGTGCAAGAGGTGGCTGTGGATCCGCTGCACACTGCAGCCCTCCCCCATGTCCTTGGGAAGCAGTAGTGGTGACCTCATCCATGCACCCCTGCATCCTGCTTCCTCTGGCACCACAAGGACTGCTGCCCCAGAGTGGCTCCTGGAGACATTTGTCAGGTAAGCTGCAGCCCCCCCCCACCCCTGCCACACCCCCACCTCCGCCACAGCGGTCCACTCCTCCTACGGCGTCTGCACGCTGGGCACTGCTCACCCCAGTCACTGGCATCTTTGGCCTGGTTTGTAATCCGCAGTTCACGCTCACCAGTGCCCCACATGGGCCCTCTCACCAGTTGGGGGTGAGGGGGGGCACACCAGGTGCCCAGGCTCTTGGCTTCATGGGGGAGCCTTTCAAAGGTCACAAGTTTTTGCAATGGCACACTTGGCTCCTAGTGATCAAAACAGGATTTGAACTTAGGCACAAAAAGCAATTCCTGAGCCCCTGCAGAAGTACTGTGTTTGGAACTCACACAATTTGACGCAAGAGCAGAAGACATGTAAGTTTATGGATAACAGTAAGTCCAAGTAGCCACTTCACACAAAATGGAGGCCTCATTACATGGCACTCGTTCCAAACCTTGCTTTCTTCGGTAAGTCATTCATTCATTCTGCCAGCATTTCTGAGGGGCCCTCTAGGTGCAGGCTGTGTTCTAGTGTGGGGGCCCTTTGACAGGCAAGATGGAGAAAGTCCTTGCTTTCACAGAGAGTGAGGGGGACAAGAAACCAGCAAAGTCAAATCATTGTATCTGCAGCCAGGTAGTAAAGAATGCTGTGAAGGAACATCAAGAGGTTTTAGGGCAGAGGGAGGATCCTGAGCTTCTGCTTAGGCAGGCCCAGTTCGCCAAGCCTCTAAGGAGCTAACAGTGGACCCCGAGATAAGTAAGGCTGTGAGCCACGGGCCAGTGGGTCAGGCGTCTCAGGCAGGGGTCACAGCAGGTGCAAAGGCCCAGTGGCAGGACTGTGCTTGTGATGCATGAAAAACAAGGGGCTATAGCCATGGGCAGCCCACAGGGGGAGCAGGGGCCAGTGGAAAGCGTTTTGGTTTTTATCAGAGAGCAAGCAGAGGGACTTGAATATCAGGGCCTTGGAAGCCACCACAGGGAGTGCTTTGCTTCTACTCTGAGGTCAGGAGCATCAGAAGCAAGGAATGATATCTTTTATCTGAAGGTAGCACTCACTTGGGGGAGAAAGGACTTGGAAAGCAGGCAAGACCGAGCCTGAAATCCCCGCGGCACCGCTGTGTCACTGCCTCCAGAAAGAAGGTCTTCACAGGCTGTTGTGAGGATTTAATACCCATGTAATACTCAGGTAACCTGCTGGGAGCACAGGAGAACCCGACAAATGCTCGTTCCCTTCCCAGTGTATTTTCCCAAGCCCAAGACTCCCTGTAGGCAAGCAGCTAACTGTAGGTTTCTGAACCACGTGCAGCGGACAGCCCTATGAGAAAGTAGCTCCTGTTTCTGGGAGGAGAGTCCTCCCCTGTGGGCACTATTCAAACCCCGATACTGGGGGTGCAATATGTACTCTCTCTGTGCCTGACACACAGCCAGTGACAGGGGTCCTTTAGGTCCATGTTCCTGCCCATACTTCCTCGTCCAGGCACACTGACACACCCCGTGAGCTTAACTTTGCTGGACACAGTTCACACGGCCCATGCCCTTACTCAAAAATCAGTAATAATAATAATAATTATGACAGCAATTGCACTCCTGGGTATTTACCCCAAAGACACAGATGCAGTGAAAAGAAGGGCCACATGTACCCCAATGTTCATAGCAGCAATGTCCGCAATAGCTAAACTGTGGAAGGAGCCGAGATGCCCTTCAACAGATGAATGGATAAAGATGTGGTCCATAGATACAACGGAATTTGACTCAGCCATAGAAAGGATGAATACCCAACTTTTACATCAACACGGATGGGACTGGAGGAGATGATGCTCAGTGAAAGAAGTCAAGCAGGGAAGTCAATTATCCTATGGTTTCACTTATTTGTAGAACATAAGGAATAGCAGGGAGGACATTAGGAGAAGGAAGGGAAAATGAAGGGGGGGAAATCAGAGGGAGAGACGAACCATGAGAGACTAGGGACTCCGAGAAACAAACTGAGGGTTCTAGAGGGGAGGGGGTGGGGGATGGGTTAGCCCGTGATGGGTATTAAGGAGGATATCCACTGCATGGAGCGCTGGGTGTTATACGAAAACAATGAATCATGGAACACTCCATCAAAAACTAATGATGTACTGTATGGTGACTAACGTAACATAATAAAATTAAATTTAAAAAATAAAATAAAATAAAATAAAATAATAATAATAATAATACACAACAACTTGGATAATCGCCGAGGCCTGCCCGATGTAATTTCCACGTGAAGCTGGTACAGGTTGTCTCTCTTCTCACTGTATCTTCTCAGAATAAAAGTTTCGGACCAAAGAGACTCTGAAATGCTGGGGCAGGTGCACACCCGTTCACCTTCAAAGCGGCAACGCCCACCCTTCCCGCTGCCTCAGACCTGGTTCTGAAATTGACTTTGCAAGTCTAATGCACTTAATTGAGGCAGTGGAGAGGAGTGTTTTAAAAGATTATAGAAGTAGGTGGGGCATTTGTCCAATCCGTGCAACTTTCAGGGGCCCTCCTTTGCCCTTGGAGGCGAGCCAGTCCTGTAGCCGTGGTATCTACATCTGCTTATCCTCCGAGTCAAATGCCTTTTGTCTAAACCGTTGACTTTGGAGCACAAATGTGTTGACCTCCACAGACCATTCTCAAACTTGAGACAAAAGCTCATTGCTTTTTTTTTTTTTTAAAGAATAAAGTCAGAGGTCTGTTTTTCTTTCCCCCCTCCCTTGCCCTCCCCCACCCCCCTTGTCCGAGATGCCCATCGGAGGCAATTGCTAGTAAGACCGACCTAATTCAGCAGAGGCATCTGGCTGGAGCTGCACAAAAGCTCAGACTGCCCTTTTGAGGGTGTTATCAATAGTTCATTCTACTGCTGTTCACCCTGTGCATGACAGGCCTTAGACTTGCCAGCTTGGCAGGCAACTTGGGGGTCTGCTCAAGGGCCTTCCACGAAGCATCACCATAGCTACTGCGTAGCGAGTGCCCACGATGTGTCAGGTGCTGTCTCTGAGTTTTGTCCAAATCCAGAAATACTCCTGGGAGGGTTTTTAGCCCTCTGAGGAAACTGAGGCTCCAAGGAGATAGAAAGTTGCCTAGAATCGCGGCTAGCACGTGTCCACGCCCAGACGGGAGCCCAGACGCCTGCGAACTCACCACTTCCCTCATGCTGCCAGTCACAAGACACACATGCTGTGTCGTCCTCCTTGCCAGCACTGTGCCAACTGCAGGGACATCTGAGATCAAGCAGACATGCCAGAGCCCTCGGAAACTCAGGCTGAATTTGAGTTCCCGCAGAAGCACAACGTGAGACGGGGTTAGCAAGCAGGCAGTTCGTTTTTGTTATGTTCTTTATTTCTGGCAAAAAAAAAAAAAGAGGCAGTAAAACTAAGTCACTTGAGAGAAATTGGTATTATGGTTGTGACCACACAACAGCTATAAACAAATCTGGGCTTAACCCCACCCGGGACTCTGGGAGACAATACACAACACCCCTGGAAATTAACCACTCCCAAACCAGGGAAGAGGGATCTGGGGTATTTATCCACCATCTCACCATCCACTCTTGGCCGAGGGTTGCTTCGAGGGCATTAACTATCAAGTGTTTTCAACTTCTCACCCAGGTGAGCAAAGCGTGCTCCTCCTGCCAGGAAGGAGGGCTGTCGGGCACACGTTAGCTGCAGATGGCCACTGGAAGGCACAGGGGTGGCATGTTTCGAACATCTCCGTGCCAGGCATGGGGCATCTATCTCCCTACCTCATACAGAGAGAGGCAATGCATAATTATGATAAGGAGTGCAGATATCTGGAGTCCACATTTATAATCTAGATGATCTTGAACAAATCCCTAAATATTTCTAATGTCTGCAGTAAGATGAGAATGGTTATGCCCACCATGTAGAAGGAAACATGGATTGAAAGAGATGAAGTGTGTAAAGCGGTCAGCCTAGTGTCTAGTGAGTTCCCAAAGCCAGTTAACATATGGGTAAACCATAATATCCTTAGCTCATTAAATGCCCATACTGACCTGTGATGGAACCGAGTCTCCTGGGGGTTAAACTGGTGCCTGGCATCCTACGGGCGTCAGACAGCAGAAGAAGATCTTGATCCAAGTCTGTGAGACACCAGCTCGTGGAGGGAAGGGGGGCGTGTAAGGACCCATGTCATGATGAAAATCAGAACATGAGCTCTCCGTCCTCCCGTTGTGTGCCTCCTGCCCACTCCGAGGAGCACGCGCGGCTCAAAGTAGAGTGAGATCCTCACCCCACTGCCTCAGAAGCGTGAATACTGGAAGCGATGAACTCTGTAGGTATGTTTCTTTCCAGATTTATAACATATCCATTCCCCCAAGTGCTTGACGTGGATGCGTTGGAGATTTGAAGGTGCTCTCTAAAGCTCAATATTTCTGTGATTAATGTTTTGTTGGATGGTGGGCAACAGAAATGCTATCCAGACTCAAAAGAAATAATTCAAATAGGGGACATTGTCTGTTGCATAAAACCTCCATTTAAAGGTTTTTCTTTCTTTCTTTCTTTCTTTTTTAAGTGACTTTGGAAGGAAGTTTCAACCTGAGGAGAAGGATCAAAAGTAAAATTGATGGCTTCAGGGTGAGATTTTTCCCTTCGGTAATTTAACTGTCCTGATAGAGATAATGATGTCCACCTGTCAAGGTGAGCAGGCAGGATAGCTGCAGAGAATGACAGCAGGAACCTTCCAGAGCCTGCACAACTCTGAGGGCTCTGTGCAGGCACTGGGAGGAAAGAGCAATTTGCCCTCCCTCCTGGCCTGGCACTGCCCTCTTTCTCCAAACTGGAGAAAGGATTTGAAGGGCACTGCCATCCCCAGGAGGCTGATGAGGACAAGTGGCTTACAGTTCTGCACGACTTGTTAATCAGCATTTCCTCCTGTGTGTCCTACTGTGCAAGACACCCTACCTAAATTAGCAGACAAAGCTTCCCAATGACCCCGTGAGGGTTGGTGTCAGCATTCCTAACTTACAGATGGGGAAACAGAGGGCCCGAGAACTCAGCATTAGGCAGAGGCTTGGCCAGTTTGAGCTCCTACCCACCATGTCACACTGCCCACTTTCCCTGTGACTCCAAGCACAGTGCTGCTAGAGGTCAAGTTTTCAGCTCATTTCAGAGTGAGCTGATCAAGAACCAGAGAGGAGCAATGACTTGTCCAAGGTCAGCGGGTGCATGGCACAGCTGGGCCTTGAACCACAGTGGTCTGACTGCAGACTATATCTCAGCTGGTGGGGGTTTGGAGGACCTTTATCTGGCTGGTTTTCCTTAATGGTTCATCTTAGTTATTGAATCAGGCACCTTAATAGTTTTTGTTATAATTAGCTTATGCTTTGTGCTACTGTATCAATAAAGAGTAGTTAAAGTATACTTGAAATTTGTGTTGATTTTGTCCTTTATTCCTGGAATAAAAGAATATATAAACAAATCTGTATGTTTGTCTAAACTTATACACAAGCATTACTACAGACATGTTTCATGTGTACAAATAGGTTACATATGCATGAATTAATACACCTCTCTTTGTATTGCTTAGAATTATTAATAGTCATTGAATATGCTTATGTCTGACACTACTCCACCTGAACATGGTGTTGGCCTCATAATAGGCAGGTTTGATCTTCTTGCAAAGCAAGACCGGAATGAAGGTCAAAGATTTGTCCTTGTGACTTGCAGTGTGGAGCTCATCCTTGGAACCACTGTTCATCTTCTTGGTCCACAGCATCTTATAGTATAATCTATCTTTCCTGATAAGCCATCATATACACCTCTCATCAAACTTCAAGGTCAACTCGAGCTGTCTGCCTCTCTTGGAAAGGCCACCAGGGTCCCCAGAGTGAACATTACACATGCCAAAGAGTACAAGTTTTATATCTGGCCATCCCAAAGTCAGTGTGCAGAAATCTGTCTGGCCATCTTTGTTTGATGTGATGACAAAGAAAAAAAATGTTAAATTTATTTTATGGTTTTATGTATACCTCAATTTATTCTGCAAAGTATCAAAGGTGGTGTAAGTAATATGTAGATCTAGATGGCCAATATATCATCTCCTTTCCAGAGGGCTTCATATTTCACTCAGCTTGAAACTGAACATGATCAGGTCATTATGTAAATAACAAAATGTGATGTATAATTTTTTTAAAGAATATCTGATAAATTATCTGTGATCATTTTGGTATTGATTAAGTTAATATAATAAGCACTTACCTTCTTATGAACCCCTCATGGTAATAATCTGCCTGAAAATATAAACCAGGGTCTGTAAAAGGTCAGAACTGGCAGAATGGGTGTGGAGTACATGCTGACCCCAGCTTTACTTCTCAATATACAAGAGACTGAGAAGAAGCTACCCAGCCTCAGAGCCCCCATTCTTTCCTTTGTTTCCTTCTTCCTTCCTTCCTTCCTTCCTACTTTCCTTCCTTCCTTACTTCCCTCCTTCCTTCCTTTATTTAGAGAGAGAGAATGAGAGCAAGCACCAGTGGGAGGGGCAGAGGGAGAAGGAGAGAGAATCTCCAGCGGACTCCATGCTGAGCGTGGAGCTGGACACAGGACTTGATCCCAGAACCCTGAGATTACGACCTGAGCCGAAACCAAGAGTTGACGCGTAACCGACTGAGCCACCCAGGACCCCCCCCACCCCATTCTTTTCTAAACAGGAAGTCCGTTGCCTACTATTCTTACCAACTCAATGTAATTATCTTTGAAGCCCAAGCTGATATCATAATGACCTTGCACCAAGTCATAAGTAAGTCTGACTATAGTCTCTAGTTACACTTCAGTCTCAGGTCTACCCCTTAAAGAGGCTATCCTCCTTTCTTTTTCTTAGAACTGGTGTTTCTGAATAAGTTTGAAACCCCTCACCTGTGCTTGAAGTGTGAGATTTTCTTCTTATTTTCCATGTGTGTGGCTAATTTGAATAGTTAGCTTCTGTCTCTCAAAGCCACGATCTGAGTCAACATTTGGTTTGTCTTGAGTCAAAGACAGTAGCTTCATTCATTCCCTCTGAATCATTTGATTCAGAGAAGTTTCACAGCGGAAGAAACATGAAGATCATTACATCAAACTCTTGTTTTTAGACAGTCTATCTGAAGACCAGGAAAGGAAAGTGAATTAGCCAAGGTCACACAGCAAGTTGATGGCAGAGTTGGGGATAGATCCAAGCAGTCTGAGAGTAGCATAATCATTCACTCCACCACACTGCTTCACCCCAACTCAGAAACATTCACGTTTTATGAAAAGGGGATTGTCCCATGTCTTGCCTGTCTGCCCCAGTCTTTGGCCGTGGGTCCACCTTGCCTGGTGTGACTGTCCACGCTTTCACCCTCCCCCCAAAATGTATCCATTGCTCACTGTTGCAAATGCTGTTCAGATAGCCCACTGCCACCCAGTTTCCACTATGTCCATGTCAGGAAGGGCTGCCAAATCAAACTCCATCTCAGAGGAGAGTCTGTACTTTATGTCAGCAGGTCCTACCAGGAGGGACCTGGGTGTAGCTCATATAAGAGTAAATAATTACAAAGGGAAAAATAGATCCTAGTGGGCATTGTCTTCAAATATCTAAATTTGTGGTACACGTGAGGAGTTAAAATTGTATCCACAGAGGGCCATTCAAGTGGCTGTTCCCTTTATTAACTAACTGTAGACCTTCTGTCCATGTCAGTTGGCCAAAAAATAAATGTGTTATCGTGTGAGGAAAAAAGTTGCCCAACTGAAGAACAAGGTAGCCCTTCACAGTGACCAGGGTAGGTCTGGGTTTATGTCTTAGCTCTGACATGCAAACAATGAGACTTTGTAACTCCACACAATGGTGAACATGCCAAAGATGATGATGATGGTGATGATTACGGTGGTGATGATGATGATGATGGTGATGGTTATGGTGATGATGATGATGATAGTGATGATGATGGTGATGATGGTGGTGACGATGATGGTGACAATGATGATGGTGGTGATGATGATGATGGTGGTGATGATGGTGGTGATGATGGTGACAATGATGAGAAAAACAGTGATAAGGAAGACAAGGTGATAAAAACATAAATAATGCCTGCTTCTGTGAAAAATGTTGAGTAGGAGATCCTTGCATTGGTGGGAAGTGGAGAAGTCAGATGGCTTCTAAGATTCCCCACTTCCCTCATGATTTCATGACTCTTAAGTAATAGAATAGAAACAAAAGAGTTTTAGAGTCAAACCAACAACTGGTCAGATTCTCTAGGTATGAATTACATGATCTTGATCAAATTATTTATGTTCTTTGAGCCCTTTCTTTTTTTAACCCTGGAATGTGGTGATAAAATATCCATCATGCAGAGTGGTGGACAGAATTAATGTTGTTTAATTTTGTAAAGTACCTTGTCACAACTCCAGGTATCTAAGAGTCACCCAGTGAATATTAATCAACCTTTGATGAAAGATGGAAGGAAATAGGGGTGTTGACCTAGAGTACCGGTGGCTAAAGAGCCAAAATGACTGGACTGATGTTTATCAGGGACTTGATGAGAACCGAGTTCAGTAGCCATGCCTTGTGTCTTTAGAAAACCAAAAAACAGGGAACATCTCTATGTTGTCCTGATAAGATGCCAGGTGGGCTTAAGTCTGAGAATCGTCCCCCTCATATGCCTGGACTGTGTTAGAAAAGGTTGGCAATCAAGGGTAGGTCCCTATCTCCCCCAGGACCCAAGGACACAGAGACAGGTCTGCACAACTGGGCCCCTTGTGGCCCCTGGCACTGAGTCCTGGCACTGGCGGTCACTGAGTGTTCTGAGCAGACCACCTCCTGCATGCCCAGGAGCATCTGCAGCTTCATGGATAGGCCTCCATCCCCTGGAAAGAGCAGTCAGGGTGCCATCTGGGACAGCAGAAGATTCCCAACCACACTGCTGTTCACTATCACTCTGTTCCAGCAAGCAGGAAGATACACAGGAACCAGTGGAGGGGACAAATGAGACTCTGAGTGGAGCTTCTCAGACATAATGAGGACAGCCTCTGTGGACACCATGTCAGAAGAAAGAGAAGAGGTTAGAAAAGTCAGAGGACAAGGGCCTCCCTGATTTCTCTGGTCCCACAGCAGTGAGAACCCACAGGCGGCAGCTAAAGTCTGCTGTGCACCATGCTTGCTTATTATCATTCGGAATGTTGCCCCATGAGCTGTGGATGAGCATAGCTGGGGTCACAGTGAGCTTTCAGGGAGTGCCCCCTGAGTGCCCACCTGGGCCAGGTGCTTCACACACATGGGCATCAATTGTCCAAACAAACCAGAAAGTTGAGCCCCATCTCTCAGAAAGAACCACAGGTTCAAAGAGATGGGATTATGTGTCTATGGTCAGCTCGGTAGTGAAGGCCAAAGTCATAAGCCCTTCACTGCCTCACTCTCCTATCTTCCCCCTGTGTTTGTAGAAGTCAAATAAAAGAAGCAATTTCAACTGTCAGATTAGAAACACCGCTGGTCCTGTCTTCTGCAATATGAAGTGGATAACCCATTTAGTCAACGTGCACTGCACTGAAATTTGCCTGTCCATGTGTCTGTTTCTCACGGCGGACTCAGCTCTTTTGAGACAAGAGATATAGTTAAATTACATTTATATCCCCACAACCCAGTGGGAGCCTGGCACATGGCTGACTTATAGGTATAAACAATATAGCGTATGAAATGGTGGTTGCCTGAATGATTAGCAGGGTCTCTAACTCCTAAAAAAACTCTCCTTGCCTGGGCCAGTCCGTGACTGTAGGCCAGCCCCCTCACCACATCCAACCAAGGTCGCTAAACTATTAAGCAAAATCAACATTCACACTCTGTCCATTCTACTTCATCATGCTACCGCTGCCGCATCATACTCCATAGAAACTGATGTGATCACCAAAACCATCCAATGTGCACTGATTGTACACTTTCTGTATGCCACTGGGCAATGGTCTAGACTGGAGAGAAGATTCCTTTACAGAGAAATAGAGCCCCAGTATCTTGGTATGGGAACAGTAAGTCGACAGTTTCAACCAAGGTTCTATATCAGGGTGAGTGCCAGCTACAGAAAACCAGAGGTCCTGTGATGTGAAGGGTGACGTTGCACTGGGTTGGAAAAGGGAATCATGTCAACGAGGCCCTGAGATGGGGTGGAACCCCATTATAAGCCTGTGTGACCCATTGAGTGTGCTAGGAGATTTGGCATATTTGCAAGGTCTAGGGCATGGAAGAGAATCTAATGCCTAAAGAGATGTTTCTGGGGACACCCAAGAGCCACACAAGTATTTATCTGGGTCCTGGGCATAGCAGGGTTTTGTTTAACAACAGGAGGAATACACATAAGCCCAGTAGTCAGAACACGAAGTATTCAGAACACGAACTTTCAACAGAAAGTTACTCTGGAGTTAGGATTTGGTGAAGGGGCAGATGTTTGAAATGCAGAGATGGGGGCTTCCCAGTAGGGTCACCACATGAGCAAAGGCAAGGAGGTTTGTTCTGGGGAAACAAGCATCTCAGCAAATGTTGTTGGAGCACCTGTGGGTGTAAACCCTGCATGCAGCTCCAGGAGACAGGGAGGGATGAGACACCAGCTTGTCCTGCCCTCCCCAGCCTCCCAGCTCCCCTGGCCAAGCTAACAGGCTCCTCTCGCACAGGGATCAGGACAAAAGGCCAAAGAGACGACAGATCAGGATTGGAGGTTACTGATTTCCCTCTGTGTTTGGGGATGGATATTTAAACCAAGTGAGGGGAGCAGACTCTGAGCTCTTCAAGCTGGAAGGGTGTGGGCACATGGGGATGGCCAGGTGATAGCAGAGGACACAGAGAGAGATTGGGACTTATTTGTCACCAAATGCCATCGGCTCTGTGCTTCTCCTTCCTTGCTTTCTCCAGGCCTTCCCAATGTCCAAATCTCTATTTCCCACCTTGAAGCCTGTCCCTCAGCTCTGCACCTACAGCTTACCCTCTTGTCTTCTAGAGGCTGCCTGGCTCCTCACATCCAGCAGCTCCAAACCAGAAGCTCTCACTTCCTGAGACTTCTGACCCCTGGGGTTTGTGCCTCTGCCGGGTGGCTCAAGATGAGAATCAGGCCACCCCTCCCTCTCCTGCCTTTGGAGCATCCTGAAGATTTTGTCTCCTGGAGTTTTCCCAATTTGGCCTCTTTTCTGCATCACTGCAATTACTATTCACCCTCAGGTCACCCTGCCCCTAGAGGACCCTGTCCCAGGTCCTTGGCAAAACTTAGAATGTCCTTCCCAATCTCTTCTGGGCCTTCTGTGGGGCCCTTCTCTGTGTCTTAAATCCTGCAGTGCCAAAGAGCTTGCATTTCCTGGCTTAGGCTGTACACCATGTGATTTCCTACTTCCCACCTGCTGGATTCATCCATATCCTTGATGACTCATAGCAGGTTTGAGCATCTCCAGAAAGTCTTGGCTGATCCCTCCAGGCTGGGTTGGGTACCATTTTCCCCCATGGCTACAGCTCCCTGGCCCTTTGCTTTATGCTTCAGCACTTGTGAAATCTTTGCTATGTATTACCTGCGTCTCTGTTGGCCCCCTGGACTGTGTGCTCCTTGGGTTGAGACTTTCTTTTTTCCAGCACCAACTTCGGTTCACACAGCTGTTGGTGCTCACAAAGTATGTGTCCAATGGGCGTACAATTCATTTGTTTTCTCTGGAGAACAGAGCTGCACTTGTAGCTCTAGAATTGCTCCCTGTGGGGTGTCACAACCAGAGGGAAACTTCTCCCACCCCCTATTTCACCGATGTGGAAACTGAGGCCCGGGGTGGGGGGCAGAGCTCTTGTGGAGTCCACACATGGACTGGCCTGGGATCCCGACACTGGTCCAGGATGCCTGGCTAGCTACAGGTCTTCTCTGTCACTCTCTTCTCTGTCGACGCTGACCCTGGGCCAGCAGAAAGCAGCACTCATCACACCCAGCCTACTCTGAATCAGCTTCAGTTACCCAGGAATCTACCTCAGATGGAGGCAGGAATCAGCATTATTGTGCTTGAAAGGGCAGTGAGAGACTATATCCCCAGCTTCCCCAGGCTCTCGCTGTCAGTGGCTTCTCAAGGCCAAAGACACTAGTGGGAGTCTGGCTGAATTCTGAGCTCCCATTCTAGCATGTTCCTGTCCAATTTCCCTTCTGTTCTGTGTGTAGACGCGTCCTTGACTCACCTGCTAGACTATAGGATCCTGTAGTGCAGGCCTGGGGGGTCTCCTTCATCTTCCTTTCAGCACCCCTCCCCCTCGAGTCAAAAGCCAGGCAAACAGTAGGTGCCCAGGTGAGAGTGGTTGAAAGAACTTTGTTCTCCTGGCTTTGGGAACAGGGCATGTGCGATCATCCCAGGCAGACTCGTGCTCAAGCAGGCAGGAAGCGCTAATAATTGTGCCGTGGTTATGTGCCTGGCACAGGGCTGTGCTTCATGTCCACAGCCTTGTTCAATTCTCAGTCCTGTCCAGGAGGTAGTCCATTATGGTTCCCATTCTAGCCATGAGGAGGTGGGGGCTGTGTCACCTGCCTAAGATCACCCAGCCATAAATTTAAGCCTAACTTCACTTGACCCCGAGGCCTGAAATCCTATCGGCATTAGTCCACCGGGATGTGCTCATGCTGCCAACAATTTGCCATTTTCCAGGTGTGCGCTGGAGAAATAGAGCCCCGTCAACTTCAATCCCATGGACTTATTTCCCTCAATTAAACAAAAAAAAGAACTAAAAAAAGAAAGAAAAGTTGGGTATTCATCCTTTCTGATGGCTGAGTAGTATTCCATTGTATATATGGACCACATCTTCTTTCTCCATTCATCTGTTGAAGGGCATCTCGGCTCTTTCCACAGTTTGGTTATTGCAGACATTGCTGCTATGAACGTTGGGGTGCATAGGGCCCTTCTTTTCACTACATCTGTGTCTTTGGGGTAAATACCCTTGAACTGGAGGAGATGATGCTAAGTGAAATAAGTCAAGCAGAGAAAGTCAATTATCATATGGTTTCACTTATTTGTGGACCATAAGGAATAGCAGGGAGGACATTAGGAGAAGGAAGGGAAAATGAAGGGGGGGAATCGGAGGGAGAGATGAACCATGAGAGACTATGGACTCCGAGAAACAAACTGAGGGTTCTAGAGGGGAGGGGGTGGGGGGATGGGTTAGCCCGGTGATGGGTATTAAGGAGGGCGCGTACTGCATGGAGCACTGGAAAGCAAAGAATCATGGAACCACTTCATCAAAAACTAATAATGTATTGTATGGTGACTAACAAAACACAATAAAAATAAATTTAAAAAAAAGAAAGAAAGAAAAGAACAACACCTGAAAGGCAAAAAAGCCACTGTCATCACCGCCCAAGGTGGGGAGTGAGCCAGAAGCCAAGGGCTGGTGGCCCAAGACACGATTACACTTAACATAAGTTCTTTTTTGTTTATACTTTTTTTTTTTTTTGTCGTGGCTGCACTATCGGCCTGTGCTGTCTAAAAAGAAAATAGTTAATTGGTTTATTTAGCCAACTATAGATGTATCCAGTATTATTCTTCATCGTGTGAATTAAATTAAATAGTTTATTTACCCCCATGTAATTCATTCAGTTCATTTAATTTAATTTCATAGTTATAACATGGGGAACAAACTAACTAGATTTCTCCCTTTGGGATGGAAATGGGCAAATATTTTGGTTCTGAATTAACAAGCAGCGAAGCTGATATTTATAATAAACCATCCATTGTTAGCCATCCTGATAATTATTCCATGAATGGTCTAAAACAGACATGGGCATGGAATAGACGTATTGTTGGCTTTTACTGCCATTTAGATCTTTGTGTTAACGCACATGCGGAACTGAAAATCAGAGGTGCCTCCGGAGCAGATTGCTTTGTTTCATGGGAATGGACCGAGCACCTACTACGTGCCTAGCCCTATGACAGAGGTTAGGCATCACAGCAACCCTGCCCGAAACATGCCTGCACCTTTCATCTCCTCCAAGAAGACCCCCAAGCCCCTTACGAGGCTGGTGGGACCCTACAACCTGGCCCCACTCACCTCTCTCCCTCAGCTCCTGGCTTTCCCTCCTTGTACCCCACTCGACCTCCCCCCCACAATTTGCTATAAAGATTAGCAAAGCTGAACTGTGTGCGGTTGTATGTACACGCTGAGCTGCACCAGGACTGTGGGTGTGTGCTCCTTCTGCCCTCTCCCTGGTGAAACCTGATCCCAACATTCAAAATTCAGTGTAGGTTCTCCCCAGCTCTGGGCAGCCTGCCCTAAAATGTCACCAAGTATGGTGAGTATCACATCCTAATGCAAGTGACTGATCACCAGCTGTAAGAGTGTGGTTTTGCCATCCCCCAAATAGAGAAGGAGCCTGTCTATACCTCTTCCTTTCTCACCCAAAACCCCCACTTCCATGAAATGGGCTAATTATAATACCTTCACAGTATTATTGTTTGTTTTGAGGATCAAATGACATTACGGTATATAAAGGATTAAATGACAATGTATATAAGAGTAAGCCTCTAATAAATATTAATTCTCACTATTTGTTTATATATCACATTTTCTACTAGACTGGGAGTGGGTGGAGAACCAAGACTTTGTCTTGTATTGTCTCACAATTCCCAGGAAATAGCACAGTGTTTCAACCAGAACTTTTCTTCTTCAATAAATGCATATATCATAATCTGTGAAGACAGTCGGAGAATTTCAGGAAACAAGACGTATCTGGGCAGTGGAAAAGGAGAGAAGGAAAGAGATGAGACATATTTGTGGGACAACAAATATTGCAAACCAAAGCTCCCCACTCTTTGGTAGATTTTGGACCCTCTCACGGAGGACAGGCGGGATTTGGGGCATGGGCTGATTTCAGGAGTATGCAGAGAACCCGCAGCCTTCTAATGACATCCATTGAGAAGCTTTTAAGCAGAAGGGTAAGTTCCCGCTAAAAACAATGCAGTTCTCAGGGACGCCTGGGTGGCTCAGTCGGTTAAGCATCTGCCTTCGGCTCAGGTCATGATTCTGGAGTCCTGGGACTGAGCCCCACATCGGGCTCCCTGCTCAGCGGGGAGTCTGCTTCTCCCTCTGTCCCTCACCCAGCTCACGATATCTCTCTCTCTCTCCCTCTAGCTCTCTCTCTCTCTCAAATAAATAAATAAAATTGTAAAAAAAAAAAAAAAACCCACAGTTGTTTTTTTTTTTTACTGCAAAAAATGCAGTTCTTGAGTCCTTCTTCACCTGATAAGGATAAGCTCCTAAGCAATCTTTGAAGACAAAAAAAGCCAGAATCCTAAAAGAGTCCTAGGAGATGTCTTCTTGAAAGGAGGGGAGCAGATCCAGAAAGAAAAACAAACAAACAAACCCCAAAACTGACAGGGCCACTTGGGTTCTCAGTGCTACCTATTATGAGGTATGTTACCTGTTATGAGATGAGGCATGACCCTGGGGCTGAAGATCCCTCACCTGAGAAAGGGGTAGACAAGGGCAGGAGAATGAGGGTGCTGGTGAGCTCATGTGGGAAAGAGGTCTGGGAGAAAGTAGGAGCGGGCATGCAAGTGGTCCCAGGGGTGTGATGCCCAGCCCTGCAACTCTGACTCTCCTGCCCTGCACTGTGCATATCAGCTTGTCCCAGGCCTTAAAGCTGAATGCAATTAATTCTAGAATGTGCTGCCATTCTTGCTGCATTCCAGTAAAATCACGTCATGAAATTGGGGCCTGATGAAGGAGTTCTGACAAAGTGAAGGCAGACCTGAGTCAGCCGTCCATGGGCTCTTCATACCAGGCTCTCGTCCAGGACTCCTGAGCCTAGTGAGGACCTGCAGATGTCCTTCGTGTGCTCTGCGGAGGGGAGGCATATGGGCCTGCTGAATTACGTCCCGACCCAGGAGAGTGCACTGTGTGTGTGTGGGGGGGGGTGGATTGCACATGGTGGGGGGGGAAGGAAGGAAGGAGTAAAGAAGAAAGGAAGGAAGGAAGGAGGAGGGAAGAAGGGAGGAGGGAAGAAGGAAGGAGGGAAGGAGGGAGGGAAGAAGGGAGGAGGGAGGGAGGGAGAGAGGGAGGGAAATAAGGAAGGAAGGAAAGAAGGAAGGAAGGAAGGAAGGAAAGAAGGAAGGAAGGAAGGAAAGAAGGGAGGAAGGAAGGAAGGAAGGAAGGAAGGAAGGAAAGAAGGAAGGAAGGAAGGAAGGAAGGAAGGAAGGAAGGAAGGAAGGAAGGAAGGAAAGAAGGAAGGAAGGAAGGAAGGAAGGAAGGAAAGAAGGAAGGAAGGAAGGAAGGAAGGAAGGAAGGAAGGAAGGAAGGAAGGAAAGAAGGAAGGAAGGAAGGAAGGAAGGAAAGAAGGAAGGAAGGAAAGAAGGAAGGAAGGAAGGAAGGAAGGAAGGAAGGAAGGAAGGAAGGAAGGAAAGAAGGAAGGAAGGAAGGAAGGAAGGAAGGAAGGAAGGAAGGAAGGAAGGAAGGAAGGAAAGAAGGAAGGAAGGAAGGAAGGAAGGAAGGAGGGAGGGAGGGAAAGAAGGGAGGATGAAGGGAGGAAAGAAGGGAGGAAGGAGGGAGGGAGGGAAGGAAGGAAGGAAGAAAAGGCAAGACAAACAATGTGCCTGCTGACTCAAAGCCCATCAAACTAGACTTGCCTACATCCTATCTGCAAAAATGTTGGGAAACATGGTTTCTTACAATATTTTTTATGTGGTAAAAGATACAGAACATAAAATTTACCATTTTAATCATTTTTAAACATACAATTCAGTGGCATTAAGTGCATTTACATTGTGCCACCATCACCACCATCCATCTCCAGAACTTTGCCATCAGCCCAAACAAAAAACTGTGTGCCCATTAAACAATAATTCCCCATTCCCTCCACCCCCCAGGCCCTGGCACTTATTATCCTACTTTCTGTCTCTAAATTTGCTTATTCTTGGCACCTCATATAAGTGGAGTCCTACAGTGTCTGTCCTCTTGGGTCTGACGTACTTCACTCCGCATAATGTCCTTAAGGTTCAACCATGCTACATCATAGATCAGAAGTTCATCCTTTTTTTAAGGCTGACTAATATTTCATTTTTTAAATGCACCATATGGTGTGTACCTTCATCTTTTGATGGACGTTTGGGTTGTTTCCACATTTCGGCTGTTGTGAATAATGCCGCTGTGAACACTGGTGTACAAATCTGTGTTCAAGTCCCCACTTTTATTTGGGGCATATAGCCAAGGAAGAACTGCTGCAGAGGAAGAACTGCTGCATCCGTATGGTAATTCCATACTTAATTTTTTGAGGAACTGCCATTCAGTTTTCCACAACGACTGCACCCTTTTACAAAACCATCCTCAAAGTACAAGGGTTCCAGTTTCCGCAGATCCCCACCAACACTTCCTGTTTTCTGTTTTTCAGGGAAAAAATATTATTTCTAAGTTAGACGCACTGCTCCTTCCAACAACATAGAGGTTCTGCTAGTAAGGAAGGAATGGGGAGTGAATCTTGGGAGGAAAGAAACTTTTTTTACCCTAACACCTAATAATGTAACTCCCCAAATACAAAAAACAAAAACTTGAATGAATTGCCAGGAGATTAAAAAAAAAAAAAAAAAAGATAAATTCCCAACCCTCATGAGTGTCTCTAACACACTTAGGTCAAAAGATGATAAGACAGATATAACACAAGTAAGAGGTTAATTTGACTATTGAAACTCTAGCGCAGAGCAGACACCTAAGTGTCTACGTGTGGGATAGTTGCTAGATACAATATAAAATGGGTACACCAACACACAGGGAATGGATGTTACAGAAGTGCACTCAGTCTAAGTCTCCTCCCTCCTGCCAAAATAAACATCCGCAAGCTAGGGCCACAGTACAATTAGAAACCGGAAGGATAACCAAGAAGCAAGGAATCTGCACTTCAGAATGAAGAAAGATGGAGCCTGAAGGCAGGCACCAGATCTGGATGGAGCAGAGGTGGGACCCCAAGGCGGCCTGCACCCACCGCCCCACACGATCTCTTTCCATAGACGCTTCATTCCTTGACCACCTCCTTCTATCTTGGATTTGTCCTTGTTCACAAATGACCAAGGAGGACTTGTGTCTAAAAATTTCAGCGGGGGAAATCTTTATCCTCGGAATTAGAAGGTGGAATTTCAAGGGACATTTGTTTGTCCCCATGCATCATGATGAAGCACCCAGGTTGTCTATGAGCCAAGCTCAGGTCGGGACCCCCCAACTGAACACCCACGTCAGGACTGTTCTCAGAGGGCTGAGCATCTCCCCCTCCCCTGCCTTCCTGCCAGGCGCCCACTTTCTCCCACTTTTCTTTCTTTCTAGAGATCGAAGACTCTATGAGCAAAGCAGTCACCACCTTGTCACATCCAGGCCACCAGACTATTTCTGTGAGGCTGACAGAGCCACAATGTTTCAATACTTTTAGCAGGCACCACAAGTTCTTAACCTACACCTGGTCTTCTCACCGCTAGCATCTTCTTCTTTGCCCTTTTGTCCCTTTGAATTCCCTCTTTCTGAGATTAACATTGACACACCTGGTTTTTTTAGGTGAGGTGTTTGCCTGGAGGTCTCTTTCCACCTGTTCTCAACCCTTTGAGTCATTTGTTCTGCTGTGTCTCTCCCACACAGCATTTCCTCCTATTTTAGTAGGTCCATTTTAGGTGAGTTTAACTTGTTTTATGCTGGAATTGCTCCAATGTTGGGCTTATTTCTGCCTTCTTATTTCATGTTTTCTACTTCTGATACTTCTTGCTTTCTTATTTTCCCCCCTCTCCTTCTGTTAGATGATTAAAGTTTCTTTTAATCCTTTTGCTTAGCATCTACTGATTTGCAAATCATAATTCCCCTTATTTTTTAATGTCTCTCAAAAAAATTAACCTACATATTTAGAGATATTTTCTCTAAAAGACATAAATATCATTAGTACCTCCATTTACCTAAGCAGACAATCTGCACAGAGCATTTACTTCCTTTCAAAAACTCTACTCTGTGACATTGCTGGAAATGTAGTTGCAGTTTGTTTTCACACATTTTAATTTTTTTAAATAATGATTACTATGTCATGATTTATTTAGATCCTCAAAATATTTGTTGAATGTATGGTTTGCTTTCATCTCTTGCATCCAATTCCGTTTATCAGGGTTCATGTTTCTTCTTCCTTTTGGTTGGCAAACATTTCTGTAACAGCCCAGATCCTAAACAATTTAGGCTTTGAGGACCCTGTGGTCTCTGTCACAACGACTCAGCTCTGTCCCTGTGTCTTGAAAGCAGCCCTAGACACTATGTAGCAAATGGGCTTGGTTGTGTTCCAGTAAAACTTTATTTATGGGCACTGAAATTTGAATTTCAAATCATTTTCATGTGTCACAAAATTGTATTCTTCTTTTATTTCTTTTCAATCATTTAAAAGGGTGAAATCCATTCTTGTTGTGGGAATCTCCTTTGTATGTGTTATGTTTGGAGGTTTCAGCCAGTTTTTAGAATGTCCATACAGCACATCTTCAAATATTCCTTAAATGTGTCCTGAGCTCTGTTCTGTCCGTTCTCTTCCAGAACCCTGTATGTTGTGGTTTCTGGATGGGTCATCATCTATGTCTCAGTGTTTCCAGATAGTTCTCTCTTTGCACTGCTATGGTCTTGGAGGTTTCCTCTGTCAAGATCATCTTTGAGGGTACTTTCTTTTCTTTTTTTTTAACTTTTTATTCTAATCACCCAGTGCTTATCATTACAAGTACACTCCATAACCCCTGTCATATAAGGTACTTTATTTTCAAAAAAAAAATTATTTTTATATATGGAAATTATCATTGCTTTTCTTAACTCCTTGTTAATGTTTCAAAATTTCCTTTCCCCCACAGCCTTCTTTCCTTCTCTCTTGGTTATTCTCCCTCCTTTATTTCTTTCTGGGCATTAAAATATTGTAAATTTATTTTTAGATTCCTTAGTGATCTTTTCATTTCATCATGTGAATAATCTTCTACTCTCTGCATCCTTGTTTGTCCCCCATGGGCTTCATCTTCCTTCAGTGTTCTGTGAGTCTTGGTTATGAGGTCAGCATCATTTTGGGGGATTTCTCCTCTTTGGGTCCTAGGAAGTCCCAGGGCGCATCCTCATGGCTCCTAATCATGGGTTCTGCACGTGTCTCAGTCTGGATCCCACCCCACACGTGGGACTTCTCCGAAGATAGGCCCTGCTCTTTGATGACTCCAGGCCCTGCAGTGGGCAGAAGGCACAGCTCAAGTCCATGGGCCAAGTCCTAAGCCAGACCTCTGGGTAGACAGACACAGAGCAGTGCAGACTCTAGAAATGGGGCTCAGGGAGCAGATTTCTAGCCTCAATGCAAATTCACAGCCTGAGTGTAGTCCTCAGCCATGCCCAGACTTCCAGATGCAGCTCCAGCACTTCCTAGGACTCAGTGCCCTTGGCCCAGCCTCAGTCCGGGCTCTTCCCAGCATCCCCTTGGGCTTCAGGGACTCAGACCCTGCCAAGCATCACAGCTGCCTTTTTCTTAGGAAATATTGTCCGTCTTGATATTTAGAGAGTCTCCATTCCTGTTTAAGTGCGCTGCTATGTGTTTAATATACCTTACTAATATTTTCCCCACCTCCCTGATGTGTTCAGAAAAGTGAGGAAAGGTTGCAACATTTATTCTGTGCACCATCTTGCACTGAAATTCTTTTTGCCATGTGAATACAATGAAGTAGCCAAACCATATCCCATCTCTCAGGGTCGTTTTAAAACCAAGCAAGGTAAACACTGTGGAAACCACAAAGTGTCTAAAATGTAACAAATAGTCATGATTCTTTTTTTTTTTTTACATCGAAGCTAAACCCCACAGATTCAGTGCCAAGGAGAGAAATTAAGATTAAGTGGGAGAAGCTTTGATTTCTGTAGATACCGGTGTTATGATAAAGGGGTCCTGGGGTGAAATACTTTGGGAAAGGTAGCAAACTGTAGCAACCTCCTGGAGATTCCAAATGCCCACCTGTGTATGACAGGTTGTACCAAGTCCCGCTGTAGACTTTGACCCCATTTCATTTTGTCTCAAATTCCAAAATCATTGATCATGAAAGCCTTTTACCTAGAATAACTAATATGGGCAAGAATGCATGAATCAGGGTATTCCTTGAGGAGTCTTGATTTTGTGAAAACACTGAATTACAAGACCCTGAATGAGGTTTTACTAATTAATATTAGGCACAGAGTAAGAAAGCAACCTCATTTAAGTACCAAAACATCATAAGTAGTGATATATTGCAATCCAAAATAGACTCACCTCATTTAATAATGTATCATAAATAGGGGGTCCTAGGTGGCTCAGTCAGTTAAGTATCCAACTCTTGATGTCGGCTCAGGTCATGATCTCAGGGCCATGGGATCAAGCCCTGTGTCGGGCTCTGCACTCATCAAGGAGTCTGCTTGAGGTTCTCTCTCTGCCTCTCCCTTTGCTCCTCCCCTACTCTCTAAAAGAAATACATAAATCTTTTAAAAAATAATGTATCATAAATAACAATTCGTATCATGCATCAGAATTACCTGAAGGACAAATAAGTTGGTCTACTTTGGGGATGCTTAATAAGATTGGGGCCCTTTTAAGAAGAATGGGCTCGTGTCATATATATGAGTTTGAATGTTAATTGCAACCTCATGTATCCTCAGTGTTATCTTCTATATAACAGGAAGGATCTCAACCACAAAGTTATGTTGTAAACATGCAAAACACAGGGACCACAGAATAAACATACATTTTCTTCTGCTGTAGCCGCTGCACCCTGCCTGGTGGTGAAAAGGATATTCAATGGGAGCCACATGCATCGTCCTGCAAAGTTGTAACTATTAGTGCAGAAAGGATCTCTCTTGTTTTCTAGTCCTGCATTATTTCTTAAATAGTAGCTGATAGATCATGGAATTTTACAGCTAGAAAAGGTCAGAGAAGTCATCTAATTAAAGCATCTCCGTGTTTAGATAAAGAGACTGAGGTTCGGAGGCAAGCCGTGACTTGTCCGAAGTTAGTGGCAGGTGGCAATTAGAACCTTGTCTCCCTGGCTTCCCGCCCAGTGATCTTCCAGGACGCCATGAAACAAAAGTTTATCCAAGTTCAGACAAGAAACCCAGTGCTTGAAAGAGGCAAAAATTTCAAAACTTCTTATTTCTTTCAGCAGATCTTCAAACACAAAAGAGGGGGATGAATCACATTCTCCTTTCCTTTAAGTCATGCTCCTCCTTCCGACTTCTACAAATAAACTAGAGTTCTGCAGGGTTTCGAGTGGCCGGCAGACAGGGTAAACTTTTGCTCTGGGTCAGTGCCACTGCCACTTTACCGGCCTCTCCCGGGGAAGCCTGAACCTGGAGTTGCTCACGTTGGTCCCCAGGAGGGGCACACACTTGCACTGTATTTCCGTCACCTGGAAGGCAATCATCAAAGCCAGCCATGTATGCATGTGAAATGCCTCTGTGTATTTTTAGAGAGTTTTTAGGAGAGAGACAGCCAAAATATTTTTACAGCACAGCAGGTACTGTTTCATGTTGGAGTGTTGGAAAGGAAAAGAACAAGAGAAGCAAGGGAGAAGAACGGTTAAGACCGGCTCACACATTGCAACGGTTAATGGCCTCCATGGGCCTGGAGGGCGGTCACGGGGCTGAGAAAACTGCACCCCAGTCTCTGTGTCCAATGCCCCCCACAGGTTCCAGGAACCTCCCGAGGGAGGCATGTTCCGCCATGTGCTTTGGGCCACCTGAGTATGAACCTTGATGATCAGGTAGCAGCACTCAAGTGCGAAAGGACACAAGAAGACAGGAGGTGAGAACAGAGCGGTGGGTGGAGGCAGGTCAGGTGGAGAATCCCAAGGAATGAGGTCGAGGAGCAAATGGGGCCCACTGGAGACAGCCTGCAAAGCAGGCTCTGGGGTGTGGATGCCACCCCATGAACAAAAGAGTTAAGAAAGAATCCCGAACTTGGAAGAGCTCTCTGCAGCTCGGAGTTTATTTTCATCCCTCACAGCGGCTGGGCCCCCAATAACCTCTAGGTTAGCACCATGAGTATCCGCATGGCACAGATGAGGAAACAGGCTCGGGGGTGGGGGGGCATGTAGCTCATCAACAGTGGCATTGGGATTTGGATCCAGATTTTCTCAGATCACCTCCGGGGTGCTTTTCCTACACTCGAAGGTGTTTTAAAGATTTTTGAGCAGGGTGGTGATAAGATGTGCTGGGTCGGGTGGGGGTGGGGCCCCGCGGAACTAGGCAAAAAAAAATTATGTTACAAGGTGAAGAGTGGTCTATGGCAAGGGTCAGCAAGTGGGATCCGAAAAACACCAGATTGTAAATAGATTTTAGGCTTTGTGGGGTTTGCTGCATGTTCTTCTTTATTTTTATTATTTGTTTGGTTTGTTTAAAAGTGTAAAACTATTCTTAGCTAAAAATAGGCCCAGGGCCAGATTTGGTCACTGGTCTAGAGTCTGGATGTAGAAAGCCATTCAAAAGGCTGCTAAATTATCCCGGTGACACATGGGGAGGTCCTGCGCCTGATGGAGAAGAAAAATCAGGACCCAGCTCTACAAAGAGTCTGCAAGACATAGGGACGAGGGAAGGATAGACGGCAGGACAGGGGGCAGCTTGAGGACCTGGTTCCTTCCAAAGGGCCTACAGCAGGTGGACGTCCTGAGGCCAGTCTCTCACCAAGCTTGCTCCCTCCACGCCTTTCTAACCAAGGCATGGAAGCCACAGCCAAAGGCCCATGGCCATCGGTGGGATCTGGAGCCAAATCACTATAGCAGGACTGTGCACCTGACAAAGACAATGGCCAGGCTGGAGCATAAGAGAGGTGTCTGCCAGACTGCACAAGCAGAGGGACAAAGCCACCATTTACATTCAGCCACCATGGTAAAGGGACAGATCCAATGAAGGCCCAAGTACCACCTTAACCAGACATGAAACAACACATCCTCACATTTCCATGGCCAGGTGCCATGCTAGGTATTTACCTGCTTGGCCTTGCTTAATTTTCCACTCTGTCCCTACGTGGTGGTACCGACTCTAATCACCCCTTTTCTGCTAACATAGGTAACAACGACTTAGAAAATTCAGCCATGGTGGTCATGATGACAGTCCCAGGCCTGACTCCACGATCCCAAGGCCATTTCCCAGCAGTGGGCTCTGGGGCATCAGGCTTACTTCAGTCTGCCTCAATTTTCTCACCTGTGGCATAAAGATCATGATCATAAGGTGGGGGGGAGGGAAGATGTGACCAAACCCTTAGACTAGGGTCCGGCAAGCAAGTGAGCGATGTCTTCAGGGATGGTGTGACAGTGGTTCCCACATCATCACACAGCCGGTGAGTGGCAGAGTCAAGATCTGAATCCAAATAGCTCGCCAGTTGAATATAGGAAAGAACTGACAATCTTAAGTCTCTAAATTTCCTTCCATGGAAGGTGAAGTTAAGCGTCATGTCAATTTTGGGAAAAGTGTGAAATGAGATAAAAGTTTGTTGGAGTTCTTTACCAAAGCAAGGATCGCTACTGCCTGGTCCAACGATGACAGTGACATGTATCTATAATGTGGTGGCAGGAGTGACTTCGCTGCCAGAGCAGAGCTGGCCTTCGGGATGCCCAGGAATGATGTGCACTTTGCAGAGAGGGGAGGGGAGGGCCACTATGTTACATCCCCAGGGGGCCTCCCTATGTCCAGACTTTTACTCATTTCACTTCCCCTCCAGGCAAGCATCCTACTTATTTGTTGTTGTTGTTGCTGCTGTTTTTCTACAGAAGAAAATCCGAATTCCAGAGAGGTGAAGAAATGTCTCCAGGGTCATGTAATCGGCAGAGGATGTTAGTTGACAACCCCTGATCTTTGTGCTACACCAAAGATCTAAGCAGCTGTTCAAAAGAACAGTAGAAGAGATGTCATGGATGGAAATATCCTTGAGAGGAAGTGAGATTTCATAGATAAACACTGGCCTTGTCCATTTGTCTCTTCCATCCCCATAACTCTGGATAACGGGGTTGTTATTGTCGGCGAGGCTTATGCACATGTCAGAAGGCTGCCTGAGCAGAGTAATCTATGTGGCAGACCCCCCGGGATAGGAAATAGGAAGTCTGCTCATGCTGACAGTTCTAGAAAATTCTCCACTTTTTGTGAAACATGTGCTTGTCAAGTGATCATGAGACAGCTGGAAATCTGAGCCATGCCATAAGAGCAGAGAACCTGAGGAGGGAGAGGCTCCCTCGGGCATCTTGAGAGCCTGTGCCTTGTCCACACACCACTTTATCCGGCAGCCCTGTCTCTCTGCCTGGCTGGGTCAAGAGCAGGGATTCTTCTCCTATTCCGTGGGCAACAGTATTCCATCTCTGCTGTGCTGGTGAAGCTCCCTAAAAATATAAATTTACAGAACCCACTTCCTGGAATTCTGATTCAGTGTGAGGACCCCTGAAAATTAGCATTTGTCATGTGATTGCTCCCCAGGCGATCCAAGCCATCCACAAAGAAGCACTCACCCAGAGCTTTGCTGCGTTCTGGTTAAATGATCACGCATGTGCCAAGAGCTTACAAAGAAGAACCCGGGATGGTGCAGGAGTGTAGACCTAGGGTAGGCGGTTGTGGACGCATCTCAGAGGAAGTCACGTGTCAGCTGAGACCTGAGCCTGAGTGGGGGAATAGGGACCAGGTCAGAGGGGATGGCTGGGCATCCAGGGAGATCACAGCGTAGTGGAGAACCACAAGGAATGTCAGCAGGTCTAGCACAGAAAGGGAGGAAGACAGGAGCTGGAAACATGGCGGGGGCGTAGGCAGGAGTCTGAGCAGGCAGGACATTCTAAGCCATATAAAGACGTTGGGCTGTATGCTAAAATCCAGGGGAGTCGTGGAACAATTTTAAGCTGGAGAATCACATGACCAGACTTGTATACTTAAAGCTACTCCTGCCGCTCTATGGGAGATGGTTGGGAGAAACACAGGGTTCCAGTGAAGGGTTGTCTGTGGTGGCATCTGGGTGACAGGTGAGAGTGGTTTTAAATAGGATGGAGGCTGCCGATACAGAGGGAAGCAGACAAGGGAGGTACTTAGGAAGTGAATCCACAGGGCAAGGCGGCGGTTTGCCTGCAGAGAAAGGAAGGCATCGAAATAGACTCTCAGATACTCGACCTGGGCAACTGGTACCTTGTTGGTGACACTTACCAGGATAAGGGGCTCTGAAGGCCAACCAGGTGGGAGCTCTGCAAGCTCGGGACTTGTCCAACTCCGCTGCTGCCTCCTCAGCATCCTGCACACAGCCTGGCGCCCATCAGAGGCTGGAAGGAATTGCCCAAACAGTGAAGAAGGATGAAGAAACGTGTCTGGGAAATGTTGAGTCTGAGACACCTTAGTGGAAATGTCAGGTGGAGGCTCTCTCTAGATATGGGTACCTGGAATCCAGAGGATTTAGGACCACAGGCACATGTACAGAGTAACTGAAACCAGAGAATTTAAGATCATTAGGGAGTGCACACTGAGAGAAAGGCAGGGAGGGAGGAAAGGCAAAGAGAAGAGAGAGGGGAGGGACCAGGGAAGGGAGAGAGGGAAGCAGGAGGGAGAGAGGAAAAAAAGGCATAGAATCAGGGTAGAGAAATTTCAACACTTAAAATGTGGTCTGAGGGGCGCCTGGGGGGCTCAGTCAATAAGCGTCTGCCTTCGGCTCAGGTCATGATCCCGGGGTCCTGGGATCGAGCCCCGCATCAGGCTCCCTGCTCCGTGGGGAGTCTGCTTCTCCCTCTCCCACTCCCCCTGCTTGTGTTCCCTCTCCCGCTGTGTCTCTCTCTGTCAAATAAATAAATAAAATCTTTAAAAAAAATAAATGTGGTCTGAGTTGGAGGAACAGGCTTGAGAGAGTCTTGTGCTGAGAGCTGGATGGGAAGATTGTAAACAAATGGAAGTTCAAGGTGACACTAGATCTTGGGGCCAAAAGAAACCCAATTATCAGAACTGGACTCTATATCAAGATACACTGCACAAAGGCTTCAGTCAGGCTTTGCTTCTGGAGGAAGCTAGTATTTATTTTGGAGCATCATCTACATGGTCCCTTAAATTAGCACCTTTGAAAGCACTAATAGTAATTCATAGAAGACCTATATTGTGCACGAACCTTACACATATTGACTGTAAAAATAAAACTGTATCAAGTGCTTTCCATTGGCAAGGCACCAAGCTAATTGCACATAGTGCATCTCACTCAGTCCAAACAGCAACGCTAGGGGTAGGTATAATAGTGCAATTCTCAGATAAGGATGTGAAATGTCAGATCGTGTGAGAGATGCCCAAGCTCAGACAGCCGAGCAGTCAGGCAGGGATTCGAACCTGGCTCTCAGCTTCCTCACTGTGATGCCTGTCTTTGGAAAGACTTACGAGCAACAGAAAAATGTAAATTCCCAATGAATGTAGACTGGAGAGAAAAATTCAGCTATGCAAAGTCAAAAGTGTTCATTCCTTTGCGGCTGGATAAATGGGATCTTTAAAAGCTGGTCCTTCTCCCCACATGCTGAGCAGAGCCTGGCCTGCCAGGACCCCCCACGCTCACTCGCGGCCTCTGCTGAGGGCAGCAAAATGCTGCATCGGCTACCTGAGAGCTTTCTCAGCCTGATTTATGGGTGTGTTTGTTGTGCTAAGATCATAAATCTCCACACACCCCCCCCAGGACATTTCACTTCTGGTATTTATTGACCAAAGACAACTTGTGTTAAAAAATGTTTTGAGATTTTGCCAGATAATCACTACAGAATATTTGAGAAAACACGCTGTCCTCGGGTAAATGAAATCTGCAAGTCGTTGATTTTGCTACTGGGGCAAATACTTTCCCTCTCTACTGTTCCATTGCCTTTTGCTTTGTTTTGTTTTCATCGAAGAGGCAGGTTCTTCATACATGTCTCTTTACTACCTCATCACGGGTTCACTGAGGGGAGACTGGAAAGAGGGATTATCAAAGACATTTCCCTCCGGGTCCAGAAGAGTTTTGATTCTTTTGAACAAGAATTTTTGGCCAAGTGCGTCTCAGAAGCATTCAGGTGGCAAAAACACCTGGAAGAGAACTGTGACATATAGATGACTTCGATGTTAAAAACCAGAGATAGAAATGCAAGCTAAATCTGACACCGGTGCCAGATTCTAGTATAGACAAGCTTAAGACTTCTGAGAACAATTTTGGAGAAAATGTCAAGAAAACATCCAATAATTAGCTTTGTTTAGTGCAAGGACATGT